>NW_027464601.1:600000-972500 GCF_043290135.1 Rhipicephalus microplus | reverse complement strand
CTTATCGCTTAAACGGATCTATACAGCAGACGGAACAACGTTTTCTCTCCCTTTCATATTCGTCAGGACGATAACGTTGTGATGGATTTCATCTGTGTTATTCCTGCGGGCATATCTACTCTCTTAATCCAGTGTTCATCTTTGAAGATTTCGATAACCAACTCATTTTCAGCGTAAGCTCAAATTATTGCCCCCACCCCTATTCCTATTACGCTCAATATAAAGTACAAGCTTATGCCTAATCATGTGAATATCCTCCATGAATGTTTCTGGTGATTCTGCGTCTTCTTTTACAGTGCAGTAAAATTATGTTTCTGCAATTCCTTTTTTCTCTTCTCTCGCTTAATTGCACAGGCTCTTTCTAACACTGTCACCCAATATAACTTCTAAAATATTCCCATTGTGCGCCAATAGTTATTTTACTTCTGCCAAATATTTTGCTCATTCTGTCTACAACCTCCTCGTTAAAAATGCCCTCCTGTAGCTTCAAACTCCGTCTGCAAAGGTGCCAGAAAAACTTGTGCTGTCTAGCACCGCCACAACAGTTATGAAACCTGATTATGCAGTGATCTGCAAAAACACTCGCGCTACACAATGTAACGCACTAGCATTATACTCGCCGTTACATAAACTCTGTCCATACGAGCGTGACTATACGACATTGAAAATGCGGAACCTGAATGCTTTGCCACGCATCCAGACACTCTGCCACATCTTCGAGGGTCTATCGCTTCATAATATTGCTAAGAGCTGGCGTAATCACATCCTGGCACGGTGGACTGTTCGCCTTGTCATGCGAAGAAAGCACACAATTCAGATCCTACGTTATTACAACTTGCCTGTCGGTATCGCCGTATTTATTTAGCAATTGGAAAAATCACACCTTTGGGCTTGCACGTTAGGTGCATGCATAATCACTACGTGCCATTTTGAAAAAAATGTGCCTAAAATTTTAGGCTACGATCTTTCCTGACGAACTAGATGTAACAGATTCAATGACCGAACCTTATTTATGGCAGAAAATTAAGGCAAATTTGGCTGAGGGACCGATAGCGTCACTAATACAAACACTGAACCATGAAATGAAACATGTCCTATGCTCCCAGTTTCTTGTTCTCATTCAGCCTTTGAAGTCTCACTCTAATGCTGGTCGATAAAGTTGATTCTGTTTGTGCTGGTTAGCGAGGCCCGGAATGTTAGCTGAGGCAAAAGACAGAAAGCTTTCCGAAACCACGGTGTGCTGTTGATTGAGATCGGGAGAACGAGGCTCACCTATGCCGCTCGGTGCAGCTGAGCTTGTTAGCCGCATGCCTCGTTCCCTGTTCGCAGTGCTTTAGAAGGTGGCTCTCCGACGCGGGCATCTCCTGCAACACCGCTGTCTTCCACGGCGTCCCGCGAACCCTTACCTGTTTTTGTGCTATGAGTTTCATTGGCCAATTTTCCGCTTGCAAAATCACAACGGCCCCGTCCTCCTTTACATGGCTTGTTCCTGCTGTTGGCGTCACTTGCACTGGCGCCGAGGTTGCGACAATATCCTCTGCGAGTGCTGCTTCTCCCAAGGCCTCTTTTCCTGCTTGAAAAGTTTGGGAAACACTAGCTATGCGTTCCTTCGTTTCTTTTGTGCTCACAAGCCTCAAAGTGCTGCCGGCGACCTCCTCGGCATCTGCCTCACTTATGATGAGCTCTGAAGCGTCTTCGTATCAGCTATGTACCTCTGACAGGACAATTGTTTTATGAGTAATGCAGCATCAAACATTGCTGGCATGAAGATTGATTAGCGGTGGCCTGATGGATGCCCCTGAACACACACAAGTGCACTGAATCGTACACAAAGCCCGAGTGGCCATGCCTGAGCACTTCAACAGCACACGTTCAGCAAGAATGGCAGAGAGCCGACGCACTCCACCACTACCACCTTCTATCACTAGGTTTCTCCCAGGAGAGAGAGAGAAACAACATTTATTCACGCATCCGGCGTGCGGGAAGTCACCGTCCACGCAGGGCATGGGTATTCTCTATCTTAAGACTATCGCTAATAGTCTTATAGTCCCACGGCCTGGATCTTGAGGATGTTGTGCTCCTGCTAGGCGTTAGATACTCGGGCTCTTCCGCTCCCGTTGTCCGGGGCGTCGGCTCCCTTTCTCGTCTGTTTTGCCAGGGCCTCCTCAAGCCACTGGATGGCCTTTCGTTGCATGGTTGAGTCTTCGGAGTGTATCCATGCTCCCACCTCTTCGGGATACGTGGCCCAGGAGTACAGCACGGCTAAACAATAAACGACTGTTGGCGATCCCCAAATACTTGCAGCTCCACAAATTCTGTCGTTGTTATTTTTCACTATAGCAAAAGACTATAGGTGTACATTATACGCGCAGTATATGGAGCGATCAGTGAGACAATTCACAGTCGCGGTTAATGTTGTTCGCGATGCATAGGCAGCCGTACACTGGTTCTGTGTGCTTCTGCCTTGTATCGGCGCTGACCTTCGCATCAGTCGTTTGAGAGCTGTAGTCGCATAATGCAGCGAGACAATCTCAATTGGTATTCCTTCTAGGAGCCTCTATTTCGTGTGAAACGCATTCTTTGCTTCACCGGTGGCTATTGAAAGTAAGTATGGTGCTCGCCCCATGGCTTGTGAGGCACTGCAAGCTCGCTACGCCACCGGCTCAATACTGACGACGTAGTGATGCCTTCTTACCTCTTACAAGAAGTAAGAAGGCGTGTAATATTCTGGAAAAACTGTCTCTCATAGAAATACCTGCAATATTTTGAAAAAACTCCTATCTCGGCTCATCGTTCTTTACGATAGGCTGCCGCGTTTCATCCTTCAATATAATGCGCTGGAAAATGAAAATGTTGGCGGTACTCAAAATAGCCATCAAATGCGCTCTTAAAACTGGGCATAGACATGCGCAAATAATGTCTTCGCGCACAGAGCAGTAAACTCACAACACTATCACTATATCAGACCACCAAAAAGGGAAAAACATGTCTAACACTTTGAATTCTTTCAAAAGCAGATAAATTACGTGCACACTGCATCAGGCTAAACAAGAAGCTGCTGAAGAAATTTTTTGATTGCACATCTTAGATTATGATACAACGCACCTTCAGGAATTTCAGCATTCAACTCAGAGGCCTGCCACGAACGATTAATCTAAGAAATATACACATGGAACACGCACACAATGTGACCGTTTATGCTGGCACCACATATATCTGCGGATTGTATATATGTAAAGTCCGGCCGATCGAACGTGTCCGAAGTGCTTACGTGTGGATGAGTCATCTTGAGCGCCAACTTCACCACGCTTTGACCGCGTTGGGAAAAGGCGTCACGTGAAGAAATTTGTGTGTTGTAGATTCTTTCAAAACGATAGACGTTTTGGATTGTGTGGCATGGGTATGTGTGGCATGGGCTTGTGCGGAAGAGATCCGTACATACTTTTCGCTGTGCCTGATGACGAACGCAAGAGCACGTCTGTGGCTCAGTTGCTATATAGAGCATACAGCTGCGTTAGGGGCTTGTGATCGCGAGTGAAAACACAGCTGCAGAGCAATTTATATGTAGGTGTGTTTTTCTTTTTATCAAGCACAAGTATACCGCGGATGCAGAAGGTGAACAATGTCCAGTATACGTTTTTGTTCGTCTTCTGCCTCTTCATGCTAGTTGCCCTACATAAACACGGTAGAATACTTTAGCAGAAGTCGCTAACTTTTACGATGATGGACTTCATTACGCATCAACGCCTGTTGAATGTTACACATCTGCTGAGTCGCTGAAATTTTAGTGACGATGTAGTTAAGTTATGCGCATTCTCCTTTTACTACTCCAGGCCCTGCTCTCACGTGTATTATCAAATACAAACAATATTTTTGTGCCACCCACAATAATGAAAAAGTATTTTATATCTTCAAGGAAGCACTTGAATTCTCTGACACGTCATGCACTAACAATACAAGTCAATTCATTTACTCGTGGTTTGCCCATAGTTTGATTAGGGTATTGAAAACCCTCGATCATCACACTGATGACGTATTTACAGAGGTTTTAAAACGTGCAGTAAGATAAATACATGCTGAAATTTAGGCGACGGTTTCATTCAACGCAACGAGTTTCCCGCTGAGATGCTCAGCGCTTCTGCGTTCACAGGCTGCTTGTTGTTTAAAAGCGGCAATGCTCTTTTAGAGTGCCGCACATGAGGTTATGCCATCACGCTGAAATGAGCGTCTACCGGTGGGCTCTTGTAATCTGATAAATCTGAGCTGTGAAACATGCGACATTCCATGCACGACTGTGGGATCATGCATAGTTTGCGACATGGGTCTCATCTCGCTCCAGTCTTTAAGGCGAAGTGTTATTTATGATTCCTGTCTGAGCAAAACCGCGTGGTATAACTGCATGCAAAGAGGCCATCACGTGGGCTCAAGCGCCTAACACCACAATAATTAAACCACGCTCCAGGGTTGCCAGATGCTACAAAAGCAGTCAAGCGAGTATACTTATCCCAAAAGTAGCCCAAAATAGGTGGGAACATAACGAATCGTCATGTTGAGAACAAGCTTATATGACAAAATGTATCTGTAATACGCAGTAAAAAATCTCTTATATGTATTGTACAGCAAAAATATGGTCGTCATGATAATTTGAATTAGTATATTTACTTGAAAATGCAAATGAGCCAAAAATGCGACAAGCGGCTGGAAAGTTGTACCAATGGCTTGACAAAAAAGAAGTCCAAATCTGTCTATTGTAAGCGTAACTGGACACCCTGGTTTCTAAACACACATGTGCCTATGTTCTTTCTGTCTAAATGTCATTATGCCCTTTGGTACGCAGACTTTAGAGTCTTCTCGCCAGCTACAACAGCCGGGTTATGGAGCTTGAGCGGTGTACACATCGCTCTCGCTCACACTCACATCAGTAGCCTTATGACCGCATTCACAAAGATGGCCAAGAGTAATCCGCAAACTTGTACTGTATCTGGCAGTCGTACTGCCATGGCTACCACCGTTAGAGGGGCGTGCTGCAACAACTTCTACAGCCTATGAAATAGACACACCAGATATTATCGCTTTAGAGGAATTGACTTTACATGAATGCGCGTCCGTTATGGCTGCTCAAGTCCCCGACATTCGCAAAGTAGTTACCACCCTCATGAAACGAAATATCCTTGTTATTCAAACCTCCTTTTTTTGATACAGAGCCGCACATTATATTGGACTTCGTATCTTCATCTCGCCAGACACCAAATAGTCTGCTTTTTGTGAATATTTGCAGCAGCCCATGACAACCACATCGCTTTCATAAGCTCGTCTCTTTTGTCAAGAAGTTGACAAGAGTTTTCCCCCTCTTCCATGTAGGGGATTTGAACGTCCCTCACCCACTTGGCGCTACATACGCTACACAATAAAATATGAATGCCGTAGCAAGACACCCACAATCTCGACTACACCATTATCACAGACCTGGTATACCGTAGGCGGTTAGGCAACAGCATTGCCAGAGTCACCACACCTAACCTCATTGTCACTTCAAACATTACGCAGACAGGGTGCTCTAACTTTCGTGGACATCTGGGCAGCGACCACTATACAAATACAAAACGATTGTCAAGGCTGGCCCGCTACGCAGGAAAGTGAAACAACCTGCTGTAGTTGGCTGGGTTGTCTGCCGCGAGTTTCAGGCATCGGCCTTTCCAGAATTTGCCAGCTCGATTGACCAATGGACAGGTTTTTTACTACGAGACGTGAAGCGCATTACCATGACTCCACCAGAAGTTGCCATAGGCGACACAGTATACACCAAGCTCCTGCACACGTGGGAGGCCCTCGCTGGTCCGCGGAAGCGCTATAACTCCAACAAATTGAACGTCTCATTACCCAAACGCTTTGCTATACTAAAGCATTACTATATTAATTTTCCCGCCAGAACTGCAAGGAGATCTGGAACGTTATGCAACTTAGGACAGATAAAAATATTGGCAAAATCTTCCACAAAAATTTTCGAAGATCGTCCAGTCGTGAGGCACAATCTTGTACGTAAGTTCTTGCAGACCTCAGGTGTTCGGAGAGCTTTCAATATGCGCCATACACTTCCAAAACCACTCGCCATATGAAACGAGCTACTTAACGCAGCCCAGCTTCTTCGACGAATTTGTTTTGTGTGCCACCAAATGGCTACATGTAAGCGGCTATGAAGTGCCCAATCAGGGCTTCTTTTGGAGTATTGTGCCCTCCTGCAAGCATGGCATCGACAAGCACGTAGTCTCAGGAGCTTGCTTTAGGTCAGGGTTTTGCTTGTCTATGCTTCGCAGTCGTCGTACTGTCGCTTGCTGTAGAAACTCACTCACTAGTTTGAACAAGTTATCGTGTGATGACGTCCCTGTAATCAGCTGAAAGAACTTGTCCCAGTTTGTGACTGGGTAAGCAGCACTCTAGCTGCTAAGAAAATTATCTGGAACCAGGCAAACTGGCAGATGATCTGAACACCATGAGATAAGCTTTGCTTAACTAAGCCAGACGCACATCTATCGTTGATATGACCACATCAATCGTGAATTGTTCCTTTCCTCTGACGACAAATGTAAATGAGCTGACATTAAGGGTCTGCAGATCATGTTTAACAATAGGCTCGTGGATTTCCACTCCACGATTGTGTTGTAAACGACAGCACCAACGAGGATGATGGGCATTGAAACCTCCGCACAGCAGAAATGATGAGCGATAGCAGGCACTCCTGCAATGTGATATCTAAAGATCGCGTTGGCCTAAAATATATGCTTTCCACAGGTGTAGTTGTGTTCCTGAGACAAATAGCAACTGCTACACATTCAAAGTCGGCGTCACAGAGGTCACTTTCGTGATTCGCTGCGCAATACACATCAGATTGTATGTATAATGAAACTTTCGAGGCATTTCGTGGATGCGTGGTGTCTGTACACTGGAAAGATGCACACGCCATCACCGTGCATCGGGTAATGCTATGAACGCCTACGTAACCCGGAAGTCTGAGCTCGCCATTTATTACATTGGTTTCTCAGAGAGCTATATCATCCGGTGGACTGTGCATTGCAAGGAGCCTAAGAACGAGGTCAGCATGGTGCGGTCGTAGAGACCTGACGTTCCATCGCAGTACATAGAGATGGGGCTTGCGACGGGTGTTCATGTTGCTTTTAGTAAAGTCTATCGAGAACTGAAACGAGAACTTCTAAGAGCTGTTGTGTTACGAATGCTGGTTACGTTTGATGACCGGCTTTGAGATGTCTGACAACGTTAACAAGCATCTTAAGCATGGTGACAAGTTGGGCGTCATCGTTGGCTGGAGCTGTTTCTGGCACCTTCTTTAGAGTATTTTCTACTACAGACATGGCCTTGGTGCAAGCTGGTCTTTACACTATCTGAAGCGTGACCTTCGAGGAGGTTTTGTCCAACGGCTTCAATAAAAGTGCCGGCCATGATGTTGCTGAAATTATGTACCGGCCATAATGTTGCTTCGATTCGCTTTGACTGTACTATTCTTTGGGCGTACAGGTGCATATTCAGTTGTCTCGTTGCCAGCTACTTTACGGATGCTACAGCCAGGTGTCTTGTCTAGTGAGGCCATCTTTTTAGCTTTCCCTTTCAGGACCTTCAATTTTGTCTTTAGCTTCAAGAATTCTTTGTCCGTTGGCAAGTGTTCGTCATTACAGTTAGGGCAGCGAGATGCCGCACTGTCACATATTTTTACATATTCATTTGCGCAAGATTTAGCACAGACCACAGCACTTGTGCAGAAACCCTGTACATGTCAAAGCTTGAGACATTTCCGGCATCGTAGAGGCTTTGGTACGAAATGTAAGACCGGGTACTGCACTAGTCCGAGCTTTATGTGACTAGGAAGCTTTTCGCACTGCACCCGAAAAGAATCTTCACACACTTTGAAAAGTCATCCCTTTGAGCGCTGATAACTCTGCATGGTGGCGTGTAAACTATTATACTTTTCAAAACGTCATCTGAAAGTTATAAATCAACATCCTATATAATCCCAGCTGATACATTACCACCATGTGGAAAAAAAAGCCTGCACGCTGACGTTGCATAGCTGAGGTAGACCTAGCAGGGCTTGCACCATATTCTCATCTGTTGTGTCTACGGCAATGATATTTTCCTGGTTCATTTGAACTTCTTGAATCAGACCAGTGGCAAGCTTGAAGAAAAAGTCATGAAACTTCTGTTTAGAGATAGCGTTCAGGCTTACCGTGACGTCGACGGGCACATATGCAACTGTCGTAGTCACAACGTTTAATATTGCGGTCTCTTCACTTCAGAACAATGCCGCCTACTTCCGCATAGGTCGACGGTGCCTAGTAAGTAGAAGTGCATCCAAGTCATCTGGCGTAGCATTAGACACAGAATCGGCAGCTTTTGATGTCATTGAAGAGCTGAACCGCTTCCTTGCAGTGGCAGGTCTACCCCTACAGCGAGAAAGGTCCACCACCATCTCCTTCATAGCGAACCTAGCAGGAGGGCCCCCCAGTAGAACAGAAATGTTGAGGACCAGTGGTGATAGTGCTGGGTGCCAAAGATGCACGATGACCAACATAAAATGGTAAAAAATTTCACCAGCCAAGGAAACTGACAACCGAACGATAAAACTTCTTCCTCGTTGTCCTAAACCTAGGACTAAACGAGAAAAACCACTAACAATTGAGAACCTTCAGACAATATCTCTCCGATCTTGTATCGGTAAGGTACTCGAGCACGTTATTGTCGTGACTACAATGATACATGGAAGATCAAGCCCTCTTCCTACATACAAAGCTCAAATCTTATCCTAAACCTTTGACACAAGATGTATAGTTGCATCTGAAAAGTCACATAATGAAGACGTCTCTCGGTCCGGGACACGTGCTATTCTGGGGTCAGACCTCACCAACGTATGTGCTACATACGTCTATTGTAGACGCCTGCACCACGCTCAATGTTGGTGCCCGTATCTACCGCTACATCAATAACTCTCTGACGAAAAGGACAGCCCCACTCTTTGTCAACAATTTTGCTGCGTTTTCCATCACTCTCGGTAGGAAAGGGACACCACAGGGGTCAGTCATCTCTCCCTTTCTCATGAACTTGGTCATGCTTCACCTTCCGTGACTTCTATAAGATATCGCCAACCTCCACCATAGCATATACGCGGACGATATTACGTTGCGGATTACCAGAGGTAGCGACGGAGAGATCCAGGACGCAATTCAGTTGGCCATTGATATGATCACAACTTACGCCAAACAAAAAGAATTGTCCAGCTTGCCCCAAAAATCAAAGTTGCTCCTGTATCGACTAAGATTTCCCCACCTATACGAACAACCCCTATTATTTGCGTATTGGTCTACCGCATTCAGCAAAGCGGTGGCGATTAGGAAATAATAAAACTACTACATCGTCATGTCTACCAGACTATTAGGCTCATCTCCCGCATCGCCGATAAATAGCACGGCATGAAAGAGGCCAATCTGATACGAGTCGTGACAGCCTTCTCCATAAGCAGAATCTTTCACGTTGCTTCATTTATGAAACTTACACTTACCGACAAAAAGAAACTAAACAAAATGATCAGGCACATCTGCAAGTGCACGCTGCATCTTGCCATGTCTCGTTCAATTCGAAACTCAATGACCTAAGACTTCAAATACTATAGACAAATTCATAGAAGCCCAACGTATATTCTACTAGGAATAATTAGGTCAAACTCCTACTGGACGTCATCTCATGTGTGCACTCGGAATACCCTATGTGTCCCAGTTTGCCCAGAAACTGCCAATTTTTTCTGGAATTCACGACACCTCTTGATTTCCCCATACAACGCTGTATGCACCCTGAATGAAACCAGGAGTGACTAGTCATCCGCGCCAAGCAACTACGTAAGCGCCACTCGTAAGCCACGCAAGTAGCATATGTAGACGCAGAGTTATATTCTACGCATCGGGCCATGGTCTTCGCTGTCGTCACCGAACCGCAGCACATAATCACCCCAACTGCCATCATTCGAGCAAACAAACCTGAAGAAGGCGAAGAAGCAGCCATCGGTCTGGTGTACGTCTCAACCCAAGCATGCTGCCATATCAGCGACTCCAAGACCACCGTCCGCAAATTTACCAAAAGTTTTATCTCCCAACCAGCGTTCCGCATTCTCACAGGTACATCTGTGTTACGTCGCCGTCATGTTGAGATCATCTGGGCTCCGGGCCACACAGGCCTAGTGGGGAATGAACACGCTCATGACGCCGCCCGAGCTCTCGTCCATAAGGTGCGTCGTTGAACAGAGCACCACCCTTCGCGACTTGACGTGACTGAGCGAGATATGATGGTCTCCTTTTTTCGCGACAATGCGAGGTACAGGATGGTTACATTTGGAGAATTCCTAATGTCTCACCACAAGGCCCGACCTAAATGCTATTACCAGGCAAGTTCCTTAGTGAGCAGCAATCTATTACAAGGCGTCTATTAAAGATACGCACTTTCCCCTTTCCGTCACTGTACAGCCGTATTTGCCCTGCTGTTTACACACCACAATTTAAAGCGTGTGGTGCACTTGCGCCGAGCTCGACCTTATTATATGGGCCTGCCCCACTGTTACTCAACTAAACACAGCACGAACCCTACATTCACAATCACCACGGCCCAGCAGTGGGAGGCTATGTTGCTCAGCACGTACGCGAAGAATTAACTTGGGCTGTCCGGCTGGCCAAGGACGCCGCCAGTATTCAAAATCTGCCGACCGCCTGAGGAAGGGGGTTACAGAAGGGCCCGTCTACCAGTCTCCGCCACCTTAGACACCAGCAGTGACACTTTGTTAAAGTTTTTTCTCCCTCTCTCTCCAGCTCCTAAAAGAAACTATTAATTTTCACGACTGTTAAAATCGGTCATTTTATGACTGTTGGAGTGCCACTAAATGTCACGGTACGGTTGCTTTATGCCATCGCGCATAAATTAGGCGTTTTTCTCTATTTCATCACAACTTTTTTCAACTGTTTACGCCTGTGAAACTTGTACTCCGATTTGTAATGAACATTCATTTCCGTCTCTCCGTGTGACGTTTATTTCAACCTATTCTCTTTTCAAGCCTTAGGAAGATCGTTCATGTGCCATTTTTACTCTGGCGTGCTTACGTGTTATCCTAATGACATAACACCATGTGCGCTAACATTGATAATGCACACCACATGACAAACGTGATGGTTTATTATTCTACAACAGAGCCATGTTTTGCACTGTTTAGGAAAAAGACGCTATGGAAGCCCCGTGTTTCGACGAAACCCATAATATTGACATAAGCGTTCACTACAGTCCTTCAGAACAATGTAAAAAACAGGACTACGCAAGGTATAGTTAAGCACTGCCTGCTTATGCTAGTGACCACTAGTTTTCGCAGGTGCACCATTGCACTATTGCATGCATTTTGTTTTGACAAAAGTGGCGTCATCTCTCAAACGCGTGTGCCGCCGTTAGGTTGGACCTCCAACAAAGCTTTAGCCGCTTGTAGAGTCAACGTTCTTGGCAAGCTCATTAGCCACCCACAACTACCCAATGGGCACCTCATAGTGTTTGCCTCTAAGGAAGAAATCGAGCTTAGTCCCCTACAATATGCCTTTTTTGCATGAAATGGACTGCTACGATCTGTGGGATCCGCACGAAGTCTTTGCATTTACTGAGGACTTTCAGCTGAAGCATATGTACACTATAGCAGGTATTACACTGCAACAGGTAAAGCATACTGCAAACAGGCGTGTTTTATCAGGACTGTCGAAAACATGGTGTTTAATTGCCACATGACACTACAAAAGAACTAGTGATTGGGAAAATATTTTCTCACATAAATATGCATGAAAGCGCAGCGTTCGGTTTATTCATGGAGCTTCAATATTTTCATCTCGTGCTCTCGCAGCTTTTTCAGCCGGCAAGCGGTGTATTCATGCACATAGTCGGCATCTCCATGCGTGTGCCACAGTTAAGACGAGGTATGTGTCTCAACAACAGCGCGGTCGTGCAGACGCCCTTTTTTGCGCAAGTAAAAAAAAAGCATCTGCTTATCCATTCAACGTAGAGGAACGTGAGTACAGCGAATTTATAGAAAATATGACAATTTTTTTTGCGATGTTTGCACAACGGAAGGACCACCACTGGGACTCCGTATGAATAATACTCTAGGTCTTGCGTCTGCTTTATATGTGCAATCCAGTTGCCCACACCCGTATAGTCTTTCTTCCCTCCCGCTTCTTTTTCAGTACTTGTAGTTTGTTCTCTTTCTTGCCTCTATCGTTTTCGCATCCACTCACTGCTTTTATACACACCGCATTTACTAAATCCTAACGCTCCTCCGATTTTAAGGCACACCAGATTTATATGACCCTAAAAAATGAATATTGCAATTCCCGAATATAGCACGCACCTGTTCTCGTTTACCTAATAAGGAGAGATAGAATGTCAGAAAGGTAGGGATGTTAACTATACTAAGTTCAGTTTGCTACACTACACGTGGGCAGAGAGGAAAAAGAGAGTGACAGAGAGTGGAGGAGGTGATGCACATTGCGCATAACACAGATACCGTACACACAATACACGTTTCACAGGCGTTCGCGCAGAGAATTTGCCCTCAATAATTGTATAAGGACTCGTGTGGCTTTTTCGGCTGATGTACTTGAAGGCCACGCTTCCAAAATGTTCACCAGAGTACAGGGTTGATCATCTAGTCACCCTAAGGTGCATTAGAGATACCAACACTCCTCTTTAAAGAATGGACACTGGCAGAGACATAGTCGAGAGTTTCTACGCAATGATATATTTTTATCCGAGTTGGGGAAGTCAGCCATACCAATGCGATTACTAAATGAACAGGTAAAGGCAATGGCGACCTATAACAGACACAGCACAGTAGAGTCACGTTTTTTTTTGTTATTACTCCAATCACGAAAGAACAAGTAATATATTCTGCACCTCGCCCCTAACTTGCACGCTTGTTTCATGAGCGAACGAAATGTGCAAACATTTAGTTATCCGCCAGCTCACATTCCGTATCTGTAAATTACACTGCGTGCGCACCATGAAGGCCTGTGCTTGAGATGTGCACTTGAAGACCCACTTTTGCAGCTTTTGCCATTCGCTAACGCTAGTCACGCAGAAATTATGGACTGCATTGCTGTTGTAGTTCTCTCCTGTAGGAGCAAGAACTCAACGTTTAAATTAGTGTTTCCACTACTGAAGTTACAGAGAAGACGCGTCTTCCCTGTGACTTCAGACGAGGTGGCTAGCATATCGCACTACGCAGAATGACAGCTCCATCACGGGGCCTCTTGCAAATGCCTGCAGTGAGGCAGAAAGCCGCAAGGCAAACGTGCTATTATTGTTGACAGCAATGGATATACGGTCACACCACATAATAGCCAAAAGAGTGGGCAGCTATAGGACAGTATTGGTTTTTACCCAAATTGAACGCGCATGCAATTTTAGGCCTATTTTTTCAAAAAAAGTATGTGTTAGAATTCGGTAAATATGGTAAACTCTAAATACCCGCAGAGCTTACTGAAGTTCGTGTTGAAATTTCCCTATAAAAGTAGTGCTTGCGCAGTTCACTGGACTTCAAAAAACATGAATTCTTAATTTTTTCAACCAGAAGTTATCTTAAAATTTGTATGAAAAAGATGAAAAATAAGTGGTACATCCCACGTACCTTTGGAATTGATGTTATTTATTTATTTATTTATTTATTGTACCCTCAGGACATACAGCATTATAGAGGGGAGTGGGTTTAGACGACAAAAAATACAAGTGAAACGTGAAAAACAAATAACATTCAGTACAAGCGTACGACACTCGAGAACAATGTGTAAATGACAACGCTTACACAATATCTAACAAAGAATCAAACAAGGAATCAAACAAGGAATCAAAAAAATCAAACAAGGAAGCACCGCGACAAAAAAAGACAAAAAATACCGTAATAACGATCTAACACACAAAGAAAGTACAAAAAAATATTACAACATGGCACAACGAATCTGCGATACACAAATGAACGGTAACCGAACATCAGCAAACAAAACCAGGGAAAAAATGCGTTGAGCACATCAATGCATAAAATTTTCGAGTGCTGCCCGAAAGCGTTCGTGATTATTAATCGTGACTAGTGACGCAGGCAGGTTGTTCCAATCATGGCATATTTTTGGTAAAAAAGAATGGGAGTATGTTACGGTGTTTTGGCGCAGAATATGAACCTTGTATTGATGGTCGAGGCGTTCAGATAGGAAAAAAGGAGGGTTTAGCCAACGTGATTTAAGTATGGGGTTATGGTGATACGCTTTATGCAGCACACAAAGGCGAGCAAGTTTCCGGTGAGTAGCAAGAGTAGCAAGGTCAAGGCTGGATTTCATGTTAGTAACACTGGAAGTGCGGTGATAGTTGGAAAGTATGAACCTCACGGAGCGGTTTTGCGCAGCTTCAATTTTATTAGATAGTGTTACATAGCCAGGGTCCCAAATTGAGGAAGCATATTCAAGCCTAGGGCGCACGTAGGTTATATATAGCTGCTTTTTTAAGGAAGACGGGGACAGCGAGAAATTTCTTTTCAAGTAGCCTAGCATGCGGTTTGCATTAGATGTTACATATTCAATTTGGCGCGCCCAGGATAGGTTATTGGTTATGTGCACACAGAGATATTTGTAAGATTCAACTGACTCTAGTAAGGTATCTTTAAGAAAGTATTCAGGGCTAGGTAGTTTGTTACGCGAAATTCTCATTGATTTACATTTAGAAACGTTAAGATCCATGTGCCAGAGGTTACACCAGGAAATAATGTTGTTAAGGTCGGATTGTAGACAGGCAATTAGTAATTTTACGGTAAAGCACACAGTCATCAGCAAAAAGGCAAACTGGAGAACAAATGCTAGAAGGCAGGTCGTTAATATATATTAGAAACAGTAAAGGCCCCAGCACAGAACCCTGAGATGTACCGCCACCTCGGGAGAGTCAGTTTCGTTAATGGATACAAACTGCGTGCGGTTAGCAAGAAAGATTCGGATAAACTGTAGTACTTGTGGATCAATTTACAAATGGCTGAGTTTATGTAATAGTAGCTGGTGATTTACTTTATCGAATGCTTTTGCGAAATCTAGAAATATGCAGTCAGTCACAAAACCTGAATCAAGATATACATGCAGATCGTAAGTAAACGTGACTAGTTGTGTTTCACACAAAAATAATTTCCGGAAACCGTGGTGCCAGTAATGGAAGAACTTATTTGATTCTAAATGCTTAACAAGGTTGGAAAAAATTATGTGCTCAAGAATTTTGCAAAGAACTGAAGTAAGTGAGATGGGTCGGTAATTAGAGGGGTTATGTGCGTCGCCTGATTTGTGAAGGGGTACCAACCGGCCTGTTTTCCAATCTTTAGGCAAGTAACCGTCATCAAAAAATTTAGTGTAAAGGCAATAGAATATAATCGACATATACTCTTTAGTATTCTTCAGAAATTTTGAATTAATATTGTCAGGGCCACATGAAGAAGACAGTTTCAGGTTGCTGATGACGCCAGAAATTCCAGTTGGATCGAAAACTATAGGGTCCATTGGGAAAAAATTTACACACTGAAGATCAGGAAAATTATCTACAACCGGGTTACAAAAAGACCTGGCGGAGCTATTATTTAACAGCGATGCGCAGAGATGGCTAGAAACTGGTACACCGCGATTATCAACCAGGATTACTGTGGTGTCGTTTTTAGGCTTCATTATGCTCCAGAACCGCTTAGGATTTGTCTTTAACAGTAACGGTAGAGTTGACTGAAAAAAGGTACGTTTTGCAGTTTGAAGGGCCTTGGTGTAAGATGCGGCTGCTAATTTGTAGGCTGACCAGCGTTGCGGCCCAGTAGATTTCTTGGCAGTACGATAGAGCCTGGCTTTCTTGTTAGACAATCGTTTCAAATAACGGGTAAACCAGGGGGCATTAGTATTACTATAAACGCGCCGCAACGGTATATGTTTGTTGATTAATTGATAGACCTGTTGTTTGAAGAAATTCCATATGTAATCAACGCTTAGTTCTCTATAATGTGGCAGTAAGCTATCAAGGAATATACAAAGCCCCGTATTAATAGCTTCAAAGTTGGCTCTATTGTAGTCCCTGATGCTTTTTATGCGCTTCTGTTTTCTTGTGGCAGGAAGGCAAAGAGCGAACTGCAATACATCATGGTCGCTCAAGCCGGGGATGTGTGTTATTGACGAAATAATATCTGGGGCAGATGACAGGACGAGATCAAGCAAAGACGATGATTTCGGTGTTACACGGGTTGGCTGATCGACAAGCTGGGATAAGTTAAAAAGGGAGCAAACGTCGAGAAACGATGATGCATCAGCAGATGCAGGTTCAACTAAAGGAGTGGAGTGCCGCCATTGAATATTGGGATAATTAAAGTCACCAACCAAAACAATTTCTACTCCGGGATATCGTACCACAATTTGATTCAAACTATCGTGAAGACCTTCACAAAAACCGGTAGCAAAGGATGGAGACCGATAAGCGGCGCCAAGAATAATCTTCTTTAATTGAACGTTAAGCAGCACCAGATAATTTCAAGGTCTATAGTTACAGAGACAGCAAAAGATTTTAGCTGGGCACTGATTGCGATTAGTACACCACCACCTGTCCTGTCACTGTGATCACATCGATATACCACAAAAGTTTTGTCCCACTGAAATAACTCATCCACCGATATTTTGCTCGTGAACCAAGTCTCCGTCAGTACGACGATATCGGCTTCAGAATCATTGATGAATGCGTTAAGTCTATCTTTCTTTTGATATAGGCTGCGGATGTTAGTATACAGAACAGAAACATTGCGCGTACAGCCACTACCCCTCACACTATCCTAGCTACCGTTGGGCTGACTATACACGCGTCCCGAACGCGTCGACCTCGGTGATGTAGAGCCAGACGGAACATCTGGAGAGGCAACCGCCGGAAGAGAGGAAACAACTGCACTAACTTCAAGAACAGAATCTGCATCTGCACAGTACCGGTAGTGTTTCCCGTCTGCAATAAGCTTGTTGTGGCGCAGTTTGTACGAAGTTTTCCAAGCCTTTGCCGAAGTCAAGCAGCTTTTTACGTGCAATGCGCGTAGAAAGAGAGAAATCTTCCTTATGTTAAAATCTGTGTTAGTTAGCAAGGATCTTTTTGCATGAATCAGTTCTTTAGTTTTGAAAGAAGAAAATTTAACTACAATGGGACGACTTTTGTCAATTGAATACTGGCCTATCCGATGCGCACGCGCAATGTCGGTTGCAGGAATTTGCAGCTGCAGTATCTCAGAAGAAAACTACATAATCTGGCCTTCAGATTCCTGCCAGCTTTCTTTAGGACTGTCTTCAATTCCGAAAAACAGCAAGTCATCTCGCCTCGATCGATCTTCTGCCTCATCAAGCTTTGCGCGTAACGTGGTTATTTCTTCACGCAGACGGCACCTTGGAACATCAGCACTAGCCTGATCTAGCTGGCAGAGCTCAAGACTGGCAGCCTGCTTTTCAACAGCTTCTAGGCGGGTGCTGATATTCGCAACAGTAGATACCATCGATTCATGGCCACGTTTTAGTTCGTCAATCGCCTTTGCCATGCTGGATTGATTAGACTCAATCCTTATACAGCGCTCGTTGGTTTCCTTAACTAATTTCAGTAATTCGTCTGGCATCCCGGAATTTTGCTCGATGTCCCCGCATATCACCAAAAACAATGCACAAAAAGGTTCAAGAACGGCTCTTGGGCATGGAACCACGACAATAAAACGGTTGTCAGACTTGTAGGATTTACAGGTCAGAAAGGAAGGATGACTGACCTGCGCAATGAACAAGAGGCGTAAGAACATCGCTCCGGCCGTGCTTCCATGCCCACTGGCAAGGTGGTCCGTGGGACGCCCTTTTGTATGGCTTGACGGGGGGTGGAGCGATGACGTAGATGCGGGTAGGCTGAGTCCGAGAGTATCTTGCGATAGCTTCGTTGTGGCAGAGCTGGTTGCGTTCCTTGATGATAGCAGGCTCGAGATACCGGTGGGACAGCGAAACGAGTCCGCCATAACCGGGTTGCTACTCGAGGCAGCAGTACAGGACTGCGTCACGGGGACGGCGCTCAGCCAAGGGCAAACCGTGACGATCTGCGCAACGAACAAGAGGCGTAAGAACATCGCTCCGGCCGTGCTTCCATGCCCACTCTGGGCATGAAAATCATCTTTCTTCCGCATGCTTCGCATGCGGAAGAAAGATGACTGCGTTGTATTTTTCATCGATGGGCACACTACCAAATGACGTTAAATATATGTGCAAGTTTGGTACACACAGGCATATCCAAAACAGTCACATATTTTTGTTCCATAACAGCGGGAACAGCAACATGGGTATTACTAACATCAGACGCGGTAAGCTGATATGTATTGTTTGTGCCAGCGAAGATGGCGGGCCTAGACACTGCTAGATAAATGAGCTTCAATAAATGATGCTCCAATACAATTTTCGCTAAACCTGCGTCATGACTGTATAATAGGAGTGCGTATATACTGTTTGTAAGCTTGGATAGCCAACAATAGAACCACAGTGGGCATTTCAAGAGCAATACGATATACTTAAAAAGCAGTAGAGAGACCTGGCGTGGCTCTGTGGTGGAATACTCTATTGCACGCAGAGTTCTGGGTTTCAGTTGCTGTTGGGACCAGGGCATTTATTCTGTGAGTTCGTTGGGTCACCGATATCAATGCCTGCTTTTAGGGGTGAAACTCCTTAGGGCCTACATAGTTGGCGTCCATCACGCCCCACAAAACCAGAACTGATACTGAACACCTGCAAAAAAAACGAACACATATCGGTAACTATCCAATTTATGTATACACAACTAAACGACAGCACAATACATAATGACCCACGCTCTTGCATCTGTCCGCCCGTCCACCCAAGCGCTCTATAATTCGTCCAAGCGTCCACCTGTCCATCCATCAGTGCCTCCATTCTATATACTAGTCACCGACATTATGGATCTTAGGACCTATAGCTTCACCCACTATTCTTCCCTCACTTTGTTAAGATGCACTCAATTTTCGCAATACTCTAGAATAAAACTTATTAATGTCTGTTTGTTGATTGATAAAAACTGTCAGTCTCTATCAGTGCATTGCACTAACTACAGTTCAAGACCCGATGTGATGGTAATGATTTGTGGGGTTTAACGTCCCAAAACCACCATATGATTATGAGAGACGCCGTAGTGGAGGGCTCCGGAAATTTCGACCACCTTGGTTTTTTAACGTGCACCCAAATCTGAGCACACGGGCCTACAACATTTCCGCCTCCATCGTAAATGCAGCCACCGCAGCCAGGATTTGAACCCGCGACCTGCGGGTCAGTAGCCGAGTACCTTAGCCGCTAGACCATAGCGGCGGGGCCCGATGTGATGGTAGTATTGTAGGAGTACATATGAAATGTTTTCAAATTGGGGATAGTGATCACGGTATCACCACTTGACGCTTCACAGGCATCACAGTCTTTTTGATAATCAGTTGGGAGACCTGCAGAGGTTATATTTAGAATACACGAGTGCCGCGCACAATGCTAGGGTTCGACTTTTAACGGGTCCATGTCAGTTTCTTCTCTACAACCTTCAGGTCAACTCAGCTGATGGGATCTTCTTCCCAACGCTCGCGTGATGAAATTACCCATTGTGTGTTGCTGCCCTTCGCGGGTAGATATCAAGTGTCAATCACTTGTGCCACATGCCCGCATACCAGTGGCACATACTAGCTTACAGGTATGTGCACTGTCTGGTGGAGAGAGACAGAAATAAATAAAAGAAAGAGACAGGGAGGTCACCCTAGAATTAGTTTGCTAACCGGTGCAATGGTGGGAAAAAGGGTCGGAAAGAAGATAGAGATAGAAAGATATAAAATAAATTAGAAAAAAAATTCACATGCACACACACACACAGGGAGTTACGACCACAGTCGTTTGGACAGGCCGGTTGAACGCAAGAAGCGCAGAAGCGCCTTCACAGCCTTTTTCTTCGACATAGAGTCCTTTCGGTAGCGCAGGATTCTTTCCTCCGAAAGAGTCTGGTTGTCCAGTTCATTAAGTGCATTGCAGAATGACTCTCTCTGCGAGCAGTATTGTGGAAATTAACACAGAATGTGTCAAGTTGTTTCATCACTGCCGCCATGACCGCATGCAGCAGTGTCAGCAATTCCTATGCGGAACGCGTACGCATTTGTAAATGCGACGCCCAATCATAATCTGCACAGCAAAGTAGCGTATCGTCGGCATAATTCCGGAGGCATTCAAAGAGTGAGAGTTGGGTCTAAGGTACATAAGCGTTCATAGATGAAATGTGACTCATTTCATTGTGACGTGGTGCGCTTGCGAGCAAGCATGTGGAGTTTCCGTGCAGCGTCAGTTCTGGAGAGCGAATTGATATTTGACCACTTCAGTATGTACAGAACGAGCAGCTCGATCGGCGTCAGTTCTAGAGAGCGGAATTGATATTTGACCACTTCAGTATGTACAGAACGGGCAGCTCGATCGGCCCTTTCATTGCCAATTATTCCACAATGACTTGGAAGCCAATGAAAGGCTATTTCACGTCCTTTCTTAATAAATTGGTGAGGCCTTTCTGCAATCTCGAATACTAGCTGTTCATACTGGCCGTGGCGTAAAGGTGATAGAAAGTATTGCAGTGCCGCTTTTGAGTCACTGAAAATTGTCCATTTTGTGGCTGTCAATCGCTGATGAATCGTAATGCGGCACGAAGAGCTGTGA
Organism: Rhipicephalus microplus; assembly: GCF_043290135.1. NCBI lineage: Eukaryota > Metazoa > Arthropoda > Arachnida > Ixodida > Ixodidae > Rhipicephalus > Rhipicephalus microplus. The sequence goes on along the minus strand of NW_027464601.1, from coordinate 951,687 downwards.
GCTCTGCTCCCGTTGATGCCAATAGGTGGGAGGTCTTGAATTTTCTTGTCGTGTCTGTTATTGGTATAACAAATGATGCCGTTGAACTCTTCCGTAAAACAGAGCCGTCGGTGTATACGTGTGTACAGCCTTGATACGTCTCGTATAACAATAGCAGAGCAAGCTGTCTAAGAGCAGGTGATGACATATCTGCTTTTTTCTGGACGCCGGTTATAGTTAGCCTGTTGTTAGCCTGAGTCAGGCACCAAGGAGGAATCGAAGGCCTGGAAACGGGTGGGAAGCATGTTGGCAAAGAATCGTCATATGTAGTTACCGTTTGGCAAAATGACCAACGTGGTCTGTCTGCTAGTAAATAGGCTAGGTGGTGGCAGGGTGTCCGAGAAATATGCCTTATATGTGTCCTGAGTGCCTCAACGTCGATATGTGTCGTGATGAGGTGGTCACCGGCGATTGCTATAGTAGCCATTGGTGATTCACTACAAGGCAAGCCGAGGCGAATCCAGAGTGCCTGGGACTGAACACTCTTTAGCGCTCGCAGGCTTGTTTTGCTTGCATTGGTCAATGCCGGTAAGCTGTACCACAGGAAACCGAGAACAAGTACCCTGTACATCTGTAGCATTGCACTAGGAGACGAGACAGTCCCCAAGTCTTCCCTGCAAAGAACTTCAGTGTATTACAGATGTCTATTAACCGTTTCTTCATGTACGAAAGGTGGTCGCTCCATGATAGATTCCTGTCTATTATGACGCCCAAAAACTTGTGCGATTGAATATATGGTACAGTTTGGCCATTGATGCTTATGGTGTTCTTATCCATAGGCTTTCTTGTAAAAGCTATGAGAGCGTATTTCTCGGAAGAAATTCAAGCCTCGATTTCGGAGGTAACGCAATGTTCCAGTGGCAGCTTTTTGAATTCTCCCTCGCAATCAGGCGTGGTACAGCCGATGCTCAAACGCTGTTGGGCGGAAAATGTTTTACGACCTATTGGACGAATTGAGACATTATTCCTGTATTGACCAGCGAGTTGTGTTCTCAAAGCATCTTAGCGTCCCATAGTAACTTGATTTACGTCAAGTTGTAAGGTTTATTTACTCTAAATACTCACGTACTGATTCTCCCTCACAAATAATGCTTACTAACAAAATCCCCAGCCTTGAATCTAGGAGAAAGTGCTTCCGTCTTGATTTCCTTTCTTCACTAAGTAAACGTGCACTGTCCATTGACCCATCTCCGTTCTTGACACCGTTACAAACAAGACCTACTAGGCACCACAACCCGAATGCTTTCACCCCATATTTTGCTGTGACTGACACCTTCAAGTACTCTCTTTTTCCGCGTACGATACAAGAGTGGAATGAATTATCCCTTGTATAAGTGCCTTGTTTGCTTGTATTGTTTGTATTTTTGCATTTTATCTTCTTGTGCCCCCCTGCTTGGACCTAACCATGGTCTGCAGTATGTATTAAATAAAGTTAAGGGGCTGATCACGAGAGCAGCCAGACGTAAGTGACTAGATAGATTGTTAGATGCGTAGATAGACGCTAAAATTGATTGCAGAGCGCAAAAAAGCTTCGCATTTGGGAGACCTGTGCAGAGGGGCTCTAGCATTCACTGAGGTGTATTATTTATTGTTTGGCTTGTCAGATGAAAAACGGACGTTTAGTGTCATAAAAAATAAGTCGTGTAATAAGAAAAGTGAGGACCACCGCACTGCAAAGCTGAGCTAAAAGTACATTAGACGTAGTACACTCCAACCTACTCTTTCAGAGCATTTGGCTCGTCGTATCGCAGGCAAACTTTTTAAATGGCATGAAACACAAACAAAAATTTGCGTAAGAATAAATTGAGAAGGAGCGGTTAATGGAATCAACAAAACAATGAAGCAGAATTTTGTAAAGGATACCTAACAATAGGGACCTTTAGCTTGCACATACAGTTTTTACGTTACCGTGTTACAGTAACACTTAATTGCGTTTACTGATTCACAGGCATTGGAGAGCACCAAAACAGAGGACCGGTAGAAACGGCCGCTGCACCCATGTACACAAAGTGAAGCACAAAGAGGCTGAGTCCGCTTGGAGTGCTACGATCGGTAGTCTGCAATGTGTCTTCGTCTTAAAGGTTGCGCAAACTCCACCTAAGTGGTGCAGAGGTAGAGTGCCCGCTTGTCATTCAAAAGGCCCAAATTTTCATTTCAGCTGTAAATTTTGAGCTTTTTTGTAGTTTAGTTTGTTACAGTTCTACCGTTTTTTTTAAACTGAAAGTCACACCTTGCTGACTTGCTGACTTCACCGTGTGATCTCCGCAGGGCGATCACGAGTTTCACATCAGGCTCGACAAACACATAAACATTTTTTTTCTTTTTTCGCGTTGCTCTGAGGCCCTTACTGTCTATTGCTATCAAAGAAGAACAAACATATATAGGCCAGTTTTCTGTCATTTATGGCAGAATGCCTTTGTTTTTCACTCTACCCCTTTTTGTTATTTATCTATAGTTTTGTACCACCATTAGTATGACCACCTTTTACTTATGACTATTCTGGGCGTGTTCAGCTTTTCATTGTCACCCCTAAACCAAAAGCTTCATATAGGCTGATGCCGAAGCGTACATCTGGGCGTATATCACCGCATACAATTAGACTTGGCTTCCCGTTTTCTTATCGTGCCCGCAAGATTGGCATTGTTCTTTTTATTTATCAAATATCACCTTATAACCACGCGCTCTAAGGCATCGCGATGTCGCTTGAAACAGCAGAGTGCTTCTCCTTGAAATATAATCAAATGCCGAAGTGCCTCTCTTCATATTTCATTTCAGCACTTTCCATAGTGAATCAAGCCCAATTTTTTTTATTGCTGCCATCCAACAAATTCTCTCCGACTGGGTGACTTTTCGATTAATGCTCCTTGTTGCCCTATCAACCGCACTAGCAGCCCCATAATTCTTAGTGAGCCCCCTAGTTCTTTTTTCTCTACTCAGTCGATGCTCTTCTGATAGAAATAACGGAACAACTTTTCTGCCCATATACTGTATTTACTATTCCTTAGCTTGTCTTTCAAAGAAATTTCACCCAGAGCCACCCTCGACTCAGAAATTGTCCTCCCAAAAACACTCTTCACAACCTCGTTTGTGGTGTTCCCTTGAGCGCCGAACGCAAGACGTCCCACAGTCTTTTAGTCTTCTGATTTACAGCCATTTCTGGCTGCACAGCTCACCTAAAGCACACCACTGAGTTCCGAAAAGTAAATCCCAGAACCATTACACCTTTCCATAAACCTCGAAGCGTCTCATGTCTGTTGTGTCTCCACGGCGCTCTGTGCTTCATTATTCAAGCATTTCTCTTTTGTCGTGGCTGCCGAAGCCTTTTTCTGTACCTCCATGCATCTATCACCCTCAATTATTCACACCCTACGGTACTTGTAATCAGTTACCTTTGGTACTTCCTTGCACTGTACTGCTCTATCTGGTCATTGAACGACACCATTATACATTTTGTTACACTAAATACGAATCCTAGAGCTTCAACTTCCTTTCCGCAATATTTGCCAGCTACTGTATATCATCTCGACCACCTGCAACAAATAAAACGATATTGTCCAAATAAGTTAAACCTGAAAGTTCTTTCTTAATCATCAAACCAACTAGTTTTTGCGACTGATTCAAATAATGGTGGTAACTCCTAGCAAGTGTTTTGCATCCCAACCATGTTCAACATGAATAACAGCAGGGGCAAGCGACACCTCTGTTTTAGCCTCTTGCTTAGATCAGTTCTCTTTGATACCTATACTTTTCCTTTCTACGCAAACCGTATTGTCTCCGCATATCTCCCTCCAAAGCTGTAAACAGTCGTCTATGCTCATTATTTTCAATACATCGAACAAAAAACTTCCCGATTAGCGTTGTTGTACGCCGCAATGCTGTCTAGGTGCGTGCCAGGGCTTGTTTTCAATTTCAGATGTTTCTATACACACTGAAAGAACACAGATTTGAGTCTAACCACATGCCGACTCTAAATTCATTCTGATGATCCCCGAAAACTTTGTGAAATAATTATTGTTTAGCATTTCTTAGCAAACTTCGGTGACATTGAGCGTATCTATCTATCGATCTATCTATCTATCTATCTATCTATCTATCTATCTATCTATCTATCTATCTATCTATCTATCTATCTATCTATCTATCTATCTATCTACCCGCCGATGACATTTAGCTCTCCTGGCCGTCTCGATAGTGGTATCAATACCAAACTTGGTATGACATAACATGACTGTATGAAAAACATATTTGACTAGTCATAATATGAAAATCAGGACATGTATGACATAAATGTCATGATTTACATTTCATGATCATGCACCTCTTGCGGTAGTTTCTTCACATGGCACATTGCAAAACTGGTACGGTATGACATGATTGCATGCCGAACAGAAGCGACTGACCCTAACGTGAAAATCATGACATGCGTGTGATGTAACAACATGACTACACGCTACACTCATGATGCACTCGCGGCCTTATCACTAGCGTCACATATACCAAATGTGGTAATACGGCACGCGAATAGATGATGAAGGTATGCGACTGGTGCAAACATGATAATCATGAGATGCGTGTCATGTAGCAACTTGACTACAAGCCATGCTCAAGATGTGCTGGCAGCCGTTTCAGTAGATTCACATATATATAACTCGCAATTACAGAATGTGAACGGAAGACGAAGGTATGATACTGGTGAAAACATGATAAACATGAGATTCGTGTCATGTAACAACATGACTACATGCTACGCTCATAATGCGCTCGAAGCGGTTTCGCTAGCTTCACATGTGCCAAACTCGGAATTACGAGACGCGAACAGGCGGCATAGGTAAATGAAATATCCTAACATGATAATCATGACATGCGTGTCATGTAACAACGTGACCACATACCACACTCATAATGCGCTCGCGGCCGTTTCGCTAGCTTCATATGTGCCAAATTTTGTATTACGAGACGTCAATGGATGAAGAAGGTATGTGGCCGGTGGAAACAAGATAGTCGTGAGATGTGTGTCATGTGAGAAAGTGGCTACATACCACAGTAGGCAACAATACATTTGGACGTGAAGCAGTGCGCGTGCTCGCCGGCGTTCATTTCGCACGTCACTCCGGCGTTGCCACGCCAGCCACCGGTTTTGCCATAGACTCGCAGGCACGCGCCGCACTGCGTTGCTTTCGCGCGTGCGCGTTTTAGCGCGTACGGCGTCCTTTCGTCACGAAAAGAGGGAGACGCAGTGTTGTGGGGGTAACGCGTCGCCACGCGCATGTCGCATTTCGCGCTGGTTGCCGTCGGGCCGCGGCTACGCCTGATGTCAGATCATAGAGTGCTCGCGTTTTGCTAACGCAGCATCACTGTGGCCAGCGTGCGTGTGCGTCAGCGATACGTTGGAGTATATTGGGCCCTTCATGATGCACTCGCAGTCACTTTGCTGTTTCGACATATACCAAATTTGGTGTTACGTGACGCCAATGGATGACAAAAGTACGAGACTGGTGCAAACATGATAAGGCTGACAAGCGTGTCATTGAAGAAAATGACAACATACCACAAGCATAGCTTGCTCGCGGCCGTTTTGCTAGCTCCACACATACTAAATTTGCTATCAAGTGACGGAAATAGATGCAAAGGTAAACGACAGATTCAAACATGATAAACAGGGCACGTAAGTCATGTACGGTATCATTTACCTCCACCTCGTAACAGTGTGCTGATTTTAGAGTGACATATCAGCCTTCCTCATTCGGGCTTCGCATATCATCGAGTCGCACTGTACGTGGTATCTGCGAATTTTTGTCTTTATTTTTTCGCGTTACTGCCGGTCAAAGAGTCTTCCTGGTTGTTTTCTTGTCTATTTGCTACCTCGAAATCCGAGGGGTCTACACATGCTACTTCAAGTCAAGGTTTTATCAAAATGTATTCTGTCTCTTTCGAAGCACGCCATCTGTGAACCTCTCTGTTTATTTACACTATCTTAAAGCCTTTCTCTCGACTCATTTGTCATATCTCATTGTTCGCTTCGACAACCGGTATATACAAGTTGCCAGCGTGCACTGGTATTCATGTACAGTGCACACTACCATCTTCTTCTCTGGGGATACAGCACGCATGTCATAAACTCTTTTCGCCAAAGCCGCATTTAGTCCTGCCGATTCTTCGTTTAATAGACCATTTAGAGGTCCTGAAATAAGCACAAGCTTACGCCTGTATGCCAAAATGCGAGTTTTTCTCTCGCTTGCCTTGTGACTGACCCCAGTGTATGTCTGGGGAACGTCCCTATCGCAACTCTGTTCTGTTTCACTTTCTCCTTCATCGCCTCTGCGCACCAAACGTGTGAATCATGTCTACAGCTTCGTTTTTTCCCTCCATCAAAACTACTTACCGCAAGCTGGGTCCTGTGACCAGTGTATCTGTCTTTGTCATTGTTGTGCCTCATTTCGCCTCTGCCAGGCGGGTGGACATAGGACTGATGTTTCTACCGTCACCGGTATTCTCTTTGTTTACTTTGATGATTCGATAGGCCATCTTGGACTGGCCTAAACTTTCCTCCTAAGGCCATCTTTTTTTTCTCTCTGTCACCGTCAAACTCGCTTGCTCTGCAATTATAGTGAAGAACCCACTCTGCTCAGCCATAATTTTTTCTATTTTGTAATCCAACTCGCATTGGCGACTATTGACGTCAGCTTCAACTTTTTCATCCGCACAAACTTGCAACTTCAAACCTACACCGCACCCAGAGCACTTTGCGGTCGTTTTTACCGCGGCTTGATCAGCTCACTGATGCACACGAGCTAAAATAATCTAAAACGAGATAAGCCCCAGACACTGCTCACTGATTACACTGCCCTAAGCCAAACGCTACCGCTTAAATCAGTCAGTACGCAGCTCTTCATATTAAGTTTGTATGCACGTAGTCGGTCTGCGCGCACAGCTCAGCCATGTGGTGACAGAAAAAAAAAACCGCACGACTGACACACAAAAGAAGAGGCAGCACAAAGAGATAAACCGAATCGCTTACACTTTATAAACTCATAAAGATGCAGAGAGAGGCAAGCTCAAATCGCCAAAAAAGACTAAACTGTCGTAGTAGTTCTAAAGCTCTTGAAGCCCATCTCGTTCCTCTGGCAGTCCAGCTAGGTGGCGCCTGGCTGGAATGCTAAAGCGTGATTATTCGCAGCGCTGCCCCACGGCGTCCAAAGAAAACTTCAATATGGCCTTCCAAATTTCTCGTATTCGCAAAGATTGACAAAAATACAGCCTTTCCTATTTTGGCTAATTACTCAATAATAAATAAACGACCAACTCCCAACTTTCAGCCCGTATGGTTTCTTGTGCGCCCGGTGACCACTGTAGCAAGCTAACTCGTGGATCGCAGCGAGCTAGATCATTCGTGACAAAAACCTTCAAAAGCAGTGGTGGCCAGATCTAATTCTGCATCCTAAATAATTGCAGAATGACTAGAATACTATTTTAAGCTTCGTTAGAAAATTATTGTCCTATGATCATTGGTAGCAAGCAAGTAAAACAACACCAAAAACATGAAGAACCAGGACTGACAAATCTCTATTCGCGTAAATAAAAGCGTGTGTAAAACACTTGCAGCGAATAGCATTTTAAAATTTGCCATTTCTTTCTCGTGGCTGTACGTATTGTCATAGATTCACTTACGAGACACTTCAGCATAGGAGACCTTGTTTTAAAGACAGCGCTTTCCTGTAAAAAGCCGTAGTGATGATGACTGCCAGAATTGTTGTTCTGCTACCGAAAATAATTGCAATGAATAATAGAAATTGGGGCATTCTTCATTTTAACCTTATAAAGTCGAACGCAATGGCTATATCCTGCGCCTTAGTATACGTACTTCAAGCACTTAGTGAGTGAAATCTTTTCGATCTTGCTATGCACTCCCTACGTGGCCTCAAGAAAATTGGCGCAGTATCGTGTGTGCCTTTCTAGTGGGTGGTCGGCTTTAAACCTTGATGCCATCATGACAATCGCATTATCTGTAGCCTTATGAAAAAGCAGGCTATGGTGCTCCAATAATACGTGTTGTATAGCGAAGCTTAAAAAATACACGTCTCTGTGTGATGAAACACCTGCTTTTCACGCAAACAACTAGCGTTCGTTTTTTCACTTAGACTTGGAACTTTTTAACTATTTTTTTTTCAGAGTTGAAGCTTGTTCTGTCACACACAAGATGATGATTTTTCGCTTACAACTAACGATGCCGACACACAAACCTGTGCAAAATGAGCTCTTTAAATTCAGTGTTATTATTCAAGGGCAGTGGTTAATTCTATTTTGAACGTCCGAAAGCTACGATTTAAATATCGGAGATGTTATGGGAAAGTTCTGAAAATTTCGGCGGCCTGTAGGTGCCACGTCAGCCACGGTGGTGTGGTGGTTACGGTGCCCGGCTGCTGAAGTGAAAGTTTCAGGTCCGGCTCCGGCAGCCCCACTTTGGTCGAGGTGATATGGTAGGGGTCTGTGTACTGTGTGATGCCAGCGTGAATTAAAGAAGACCACATGGTCTTAATTTCTGGTGCCAACCATAACAGCTTTCTTATAATCTTACCAGGATTTCCACACGTATAACCACAGATATTTTTATTATTTTCTGTAGTTTTTACCGTGTAAAAAAATTCAAACACCCACGCCCTCAGTATTTTGCTTTTATGACTCACGCGATATCTAATTATATGAACATTGCGTCAGCAGTTGCGCACCATAACAATGAGATAACACCATGGAAGGTTTTGTTGTTTTTTTAATTGCTCAAAAAATCAGATCTTGTCAAGGCCGACGAAAAATGCTTATGCCCAAAAAATTTTAGGCACCAGCCATCGAGTGTGAAGTTTGTAAAGTGTACTTACATAATAATTTTGTGCGTTTCACTAACCCATTCGTGGCATGATCATTATACACAATTTAGTGTGAGACTCTTGATCATCTTTCATTACCGTCTGATTTTTTATGTGTGCCTGATACAAGAACCCATGCGTTGGAATTCAGCGGTCCTAACACTTGTATACTCTTTGCAAGGGACATGTAAGGAGACAATGTCAGGGCCACGCTACGGCTGCAAAAGCAGTTGTAGCAGTGGAGAACAAAATAGACGCAGTACTACAGCCCGAGCATAACGGCTGATATCGACTATCATCTTCTGATGCTAGTGCCTCCGCGGTGGTCTAGCGGGTACAGTACTCGGCAGCTAACCCACCGGTTAGCAGCCGAGTACTTTAGCGGCTGCATTTTCGATGGAGGCGGAGATGCTGCAGGCTCGCGTGCTCAGGTTTGGGTGCACGTTAAAGACCCCAGGTAATATAAATTCTTGGAGCTCCCCACTAAGGCGTCTTTTATAAACATGTAGTGGTTTTGGGACGTTATCCCCACAAATAATCAATCATCTCCTGATGCTATCACCTTGCAAAGATATATTAAATATTGTCGCAGTCTGTCAAGGTAGGCTGGAAAGCGGTAGTGGCGCAAACAATGATTCAGCGCAGAGGGGAAATGCGGTGTACGGTTTCCAGCATAGAGCTTGCACTTAATATCTAGCTGTCTCTATTAAAGCCCCTTTAATCCTCTAAAGCTCTGTTTACTGCGAAAATTTTGAAGTCTGCGAAAATACTGTCTAAATGAACTTGGAAAAAAGCCATAGTCGCTCCATTTTATCCTAGACCAATTTTAGTCGCCGGGAAAATGAGCATGTCCTGTTGAAATCCAATAAGAATGCGGCATTAAGACAGGACAAAAAAAGGAGAAAGAGTTCTAACATTCGACACCTTATTACTGGAGAAAGTGTCAGTGTACAAACAGCTGGCTACAAATAGCCGTTCACCGATCAGAAATATTTCCACTTGAATGGCACTAAACATAGGAATGAGGGTGCTCGGTGGTGATACCACTCCTTGTATTGTTTTTGTCTTTATTAAAATTTGCAGACGTCGTACAAGTACACATATTTGCAGAGTAACTACGCACAACGTAACAAAGTTTCGATGCATCAAAACAACGCGAGTGGAAACAGATTATTAGTCAGATTCATTGACTGCTGGCACTGTGAAAACGAGTAGAGCCATAAGTTCATTCTTATGCCTATATTGGGCGGAAAATTGTAAGCGAAAACTTTAAAGTTTTTTCAAACATGGGTCACTTAGCTTACGCCATCAGTGCATGTGTTTCATAATCGGCAGCTAACCCACGCAATGAGGACGTCAAAGGAAAAGGCCATAGTTTGTATCTACATGACAGCACCAGCGCATAGAAGAAATACTGAGCGACAGTGTGTTTAAGAAACATAGCTAAAGAGAGAAAAGTAGTGGTGGAAGAGTGGGGGTTTCAATTTACTATGTCCAATTTGCCCTAGTTCAAACAACAAGGCAAAAAATTTGTGGAATCTAAAGCTTGGTCTTGAAGAGTTGAACGCGATAGTGATATCCGGTTTCTAGTGCATACTTCAAACACTTAGTGCATAAAACATTCGCAAAATTATTGTGCATGTGGCTTTAGTGGAACAAGCGCAATAGCTTGTATGCCTTTTTAGTGGGTGACTAGGTTTAAACTACGATATCATTTTTATAATTACATGATCTGACGCCCAATGGCAATCACTCTTTCCACAATGCATTGTAGCTGCAATATTTTATGTTGTATTGTGAAACATGTGTAGAGCACTCAAGTCTCTAGCATTCATCCCCCAAATACCTTCAAAGGCGAATATAACAAGTAGCACGCATCTATGCGTAATGTTGTGGAAAGATGAATCAGAGTGTTGACGAGCAAATTCCGCTGCTTGCAGCACTTTTGAACGATGCTCTGCAACCTAGATTGAGCAGCGCGAATAATTTATGCTTGCGTTGTTCTTCTCAACATTGCGTTGGACGCGGGTCGCTGGACCTTAGACGAGTATGCTAGAGACGCGCCACCAACTGAGAATGAGGATGAGGAGCCAGGGGAGACACATATGCTGACATTACGCAACGTGACACCACGCTGCTCCGAGGACAGCAGCTGCGCAGCACTGTTGTGGGCCTTTTTTTGGAGTATACAGGAATAGGAAGTTTTATAATACAGACATAATTTATACTAGTTATAGCGCACCTAGGCATTACAGGTCTGTGTGTTTGCAACAATTGAACACACAAAACGCTAACTCGTGCTTCAACATGGTGCATGGTGGCAATGTGAAGTTTTTTAAACGTCACATAATATGTGCAACCGAAACAGCCATCTCTATCAATAATCACAGTTACAGCAGACTATATTGGATTAAGCACTTATGAGTGGCACTCTGTGCTGAGTGTTGCCATCAAAATATTGCGGGGAAAATGCAACAACGTCACAATCTGTTTTCACCGGAACGCATAAAACTTTCTGTTTCGTTAGCAAGATGTTCCTAAAAAGTGTGATACATAGGTCTATCTGTTCTCATAGTCACTGATTAGAAGCAATAAATTCTCGACAGCAACTATACTGCAATGCTAAAAAATACGCAAGTCAAAACAGCAAATACCATGTTAGTTGCTGTGATAACATACAGCATCGGCTAAGTAATCTCATGGTTCCCAAAACGTACCACACTTGAAATTTATTCCCGCAATGAGTCGTTTACAATGATAACTAGATGAAACTAATTGCTGGCATGTTTCCGTGATGATGACTATTTCTATTTGTGAAACTGTGTGGCATGAGCACTTGCTATTTCCATGCTCTCAGAAAAGACTCGAATTGTAGTTGTTGCACCTTAGCCTCAATGTGCGGAATTGTAAATATCACAGGGTCAGTAATTTTCGACAGGTAACAACACTTCATAAAGAATGCAGTGAGCTGCGAATAATAGTGAGGCAAAAAAAGTAATACAGCGTAACACTATGCAGTAATGCTGCATAAAAAGCTCAGTAATCTACAAAACAAAGTGAGGCGATACAATTATCACAGTGCTTAAACCGTTTACAGAAAATGACAAGTATACGCTCGTAGTCCCCGTGCGAATGACTAGGCACGTTTGACATGTGGAAAAAGAACGCTGCCACTGGATCAGCTCGAGCATAAGTTGAGAAAAAACAATACAATGAATATAAATACCGTAGTTAAGAGGAATGCCCACTACTGCAGGGATTTCGACACGTTGGCGCGAGGCACAAGCAAAGAATGGCTGGTCTGCTGCCACGCTGCCCGTACACGTGGTCTGCTCTTGCTGCTTCTGTATCGACGATGATACCGCTTTTGACCTTGCATTTACAATATATGTTGGTGGAGAGTGCTGCGGTCTTCCCCAGTCCTGGAAGTGCGTAGCCAAAAGCTGCCGTCCGTCATCCCTGGCGACGCTGTCTTCACACCCCCGCCGGCTTCGCCACGTAGGAGCTGTCTCGGTGCCCAGCTCTTGCGAGAACCCGACATCTTCAGCGGCACTGATGGGAAAGACATTGAGGATTGGCTGGAATCTTACGAACGAGCCAGCGCTACTAACAAATCGGACAATCCCACAAAGCTTGGTACCATGATGTTTTATTTAACGGATGTTGCCAAGCTTTGGTGCAGAAACCATGTGGCAGATATTCCCACTTGGACGATCTTCAAAACCTGCATTGCAGATGTTTTTGTACGCCATTGTGTGCGCAACCTTCGCGCGGAACAACGCCTGCGAGGCCGGTTCCAACAAACTGGTGAGACATTCACCAGCTACATAGAGGACATCCTCAACCTCTGCCGGCGTGTCGACCCATCGATGGCAGGAACTGACAAGGTGCGACATATCATGAAAGGCGTTTCCGACGACGCCTTTCAAATGCTGCTCTCGAAGAACCCTGTCACTATCTCTGAGTTCATTGAGTTGTGTCAGAGTTTCGACGAGCTGCGACGACAGCTTCTTCTCACGCATAGCCCTACCGTCCCGGATGACACTCTCTCAAGCCTCACCACCACATCTGACTTTCAGTCTCTGCTATCGGAGATCAAGGAGTTTGTTCGTGCTGAGGTCGCTTCTCAGCTATTGCTGCTATCAACAGCCGGCCAACCAACGTCACCTCTGCCAGCAAACATTCGCCAGGTCATCCAGGAGCAAGTTTGCGCGGCTCTGCCATCTGCCCGTGACACTTCACCATTGCCGAGCCCTGTTGCCTGTGCCGAGGTAAATGCACCTCTAAGCTATGCTGAAGTGGCGGCCCGACCACCTCTTCAGACTTTTACGTCACTACCCTCAGCCGTGTCGTTGCGACCCACCTTTCCGTTCGCTCAGCCAAGGTCCGACCAGAGTAGTGGACAATGGCGTACACTACACAATCCCCCAATATGCTTTGCCTGTGGGATACCTGGCCACATAGCGCGATACTGCCGTCGGCGCGTCCCTGTCTACCGCCAGAGCTACGACGACACTTTCGAACCTGCCCTTTATGTGCTAGCGCGCCCTTCGCTCACAATTTCCCAGCCCCATGACCAGACGTCACCGTACGCCAACCACCGCCCTCCTGTTAACCGCCGCTCGCCCTCACCTCGACGCCGCTCGCCATCGCCGATGCCTCCTCGTCCTTCATCGCCGGAGTGGAAAAACTAATTGCCGCAGTTCAAGAGGCAGAATCTGCGTCGCCAGCGAAAAGCCCAAGGCCTCTCACTTCACCAACGAATGTTCTGGACGTGCATGTGGACAGCGTCGCTGCACTCGCTCTTGTCGATACTGGTGCCACAGTTTCAGTGATAAGTGCTAGACTCTGCCACTTGCAAGGAAAATTTATGACGCCACTAGCAAGTATACCACTTCGTTTAGCCAGCACAGATCACGTCACGCCGGCCGCTGCCTCTACTGCTCGCATCGCGATTGATGGCCTCATTTATGTCGTTGAATTGCTAGTGTTGGATTCCTGCTCCCATGACCTCATTTTGGGCTGGGATTTCCTCTCCGCTAATAAGACCGTCATCGACTGCTCTCGCGCTGAGGTGGCATTTGAAGTGTTTGACAACGATCCAATATATGATACCCATGAAACTGGGGACAAACTATTTGTTGCTGAAGACGTCATCATACCGCCGCACTCTTTTGCCCTCACCATGGTGTCTTGCCACTCCTTCACCGAGTCTAGTGCCTTTTTCACGCCCTCTGCTCTTTTCATTCGTCGCAAGTGTTCGCCGCTACCTTATGCCCTTCTAGCACTTCATGACGGCGTCAGCAGACTACTCATCTGGACCCTCTTGTCATGTCCTGTAACACTACTTCGGGGTGAGTGCGTCGGGTGTGTTTACAGTCTCGACTCTTCTGCAATTATCGACATGCCGACTGGTCCTTCCACCGAACACGAAGTCGCCGGGGTGACCTGTGCCTCTTCGCCGCAGACTACCAGGCCTGACATACTGAGCAGCTCCATTGCCAACACGTTAACCGTTTCGCAATGTGCTCAGCTTCTACGACTGCTGGACAAGTTCCGTTCTTCCTTCGACTGCCAGCATACTCCCCTCGGCCGCACGTCAGCTATTTGTCACCGCAACAACACGGGTACCAATGCGCCATTGCATCAAAGACCCTATCGCGTGTCCGCAGCCGAGCGCCAAGTTATCGATGACCAAGTAGCTGACATGCTCAAGCGTGGCGTCATCCAGCCTTCAAACAGCCCCTGGGCATCTCCAGTCGTTCTCGTTAAGAAGAAGGACGGGTCAATTTGCTTCTGTGTTGACTACCGTCGTCTTAACAAAATAACTCAAAAGGACGTTTACCCGTTACCGTGAATCAACGATGCCCTTGACTGCCTCAAAGGCGCGGAGTTCTTCTCTTCTATTGACTTACGGAGTGGCTACTGGCAAGTCCCTCTGGCACCTGAAGATCAGCCTAAGATGGCCTTTGTGACACCTGATGGCCTTTATGAATTCTGTGTCATCCCTTTTAGTCTTTGCAACGCACCCACAACAATCGAGTGAATGATGGACAATCTTTTGCGTGGCCTGAAGTGGAAAACATGCCTGTGCTACTTGGATGACGCCGTTATATTTTCACCTGATTTTCCAACGCATCTCCGCAGGCTAGATGAAGTGCTGCAGTGCCTAACTAACGCCGGCATTCAGCTCAACCTGAAGAAATGCCGCTTCGGCGCAAGTCAGCTCACCATCCTCGGTCATGTTGTATCTAAAGAGGGTATTCTCTCTGACACCACCAAGGTTCGGGCAGTTGCAGAAATCCCTAAACCTGCGTCTCTGAAAAATCTGCGCAGCTTTCTTGGCCTCTGCTCGTATTTCCGGCACTTTATTCAGAAGTTTGCGATGATCACCGCCCCCTCGACTGAACTTCTACGCAGTGACTCGAAAAGTTACGCTTGGTCACCCGCCTGTGACGATGCCTTCGAAAAGTTGCGCCGCCTGTTAACTTCGCCGCCAATGTTGCTTCACTTCGACCCGACTGCTCCGATGGAGGTACACACCGATGCCAGCGGTGTTGGACTCGACGACGTGCTCGCGCAGCACAAATCGGGATTCTAGGAGTACGTAGCTGCAAACGCAAGCCATGCCCTCACCAAAGCGGAGGAAAACTATTCTGTGACGGAGAATGAGTGTCTGGCAATTATATGGGCTCTAGGTAAATTTAGACCGTACCTATATGGTCGCCCCTTCAACGTAGTCACCAATCACCATGCGCTTTGTTGGTTATCCACGTTGAAGGACCCCTCCGGCCGTTTAGCCCACTGGGCTTTGTGGTTGCAAGAGTTCGACATGCGTTTTGTATAGAGGTCTAGCCGACGTCACACTGATGCCGACGCTCTATCACGCTTACCTGTGTCCTCCAGAAGCTGTCCATGTTTATCTGCCGATGACGTAATGGTTGCGTTCCCAGAAAACTGTGACATGGCATCTGAGCAACGCAAGGATGACTAGATCAGCTCTCTTCTGTGATTCCTTTCAGATCCGTTGACTTCTCCGTCTTCACGAACGTTGCGCCATCAAGCGGCTCAGTTTGAGGTCCGCGATGGCCTCCTTTCTTGCAGGAATTACAAGTCTGACGGCAGAAAGTGCTTACTGGTCTTACCTCGCCATCTTGGTGCTGCAATATGTTTAGCTTTTCACGCTGACCCTCAGTGCGCACATGCGGGCATCTTCAAAACTCACGCTTGGCTTTCCTCTCGGTTTTATTGCCGAGGCATGTACATTTTTTTGCGCGAGTACATTCAGTCGTGCCCTCAGTGCACACGACGGAAAGCTCTGCCTCATCATACCTCTGGTCCGATCCAGCCAATCCCTTGCCCAGCAAGGCCTTTTGACCACATTAGGATCGATCTTTACGGGCCTCTTCCGTTCACGGCTTCCGAAAACCATTGGATTGTTGTCGCTGTCGACAATTTAACGCGATACGCAGACACAGCCGCTCTGCTTGCTGCTACAGCACGCGACGTATCTTCTTTTGTCCTGCAGAACTTCATTCTTCGTCATGGCGCACCGCGTCAACTTCTTAGCGATAGAAGACGTGTATTCCTCTCTGAAGTCATCAACGCACTCCTTGCCGAATGCCGTATCATTCATCGGACTACCACCGCCTGCCATCTGCAGACGCATGGATTGACGGAAAGATTCAACCTTACCCTAGGGGACATGATATCAAAGTATGTTGCCTCAGACCACTCTGATTGGGACCTCATTCTGCCTTTTGTGACGTACGCATATAACACTGCTCCACAGGCAACTACAGGCTTTTCGCCATTTTTCTTGTTATATGGCCGAGACCCTTCCACCACACTAGATACCATTTTACCCTACCACCCAGATTTCTCCGAGTCTACGCCTATCTCTGAAGCTGTCCGCCGTGCCAAGGATTGCCGTTTGCTTGCCCAGTCATTTACAACTGTCGACCAATGGAGACAAAAATCTCGACGTGACGATAAGCAGCCACACCCTAACTTTGTTCCGGACACTCTTGTGTGTCTTTGGGTTCCCGCTGCGCCTACAGGCCTTTCCTCGAAACTTGTTTCGAAATACCGGGGACCCTAGCGCATTGTCTCGCAGACTTCACCTGTTAACTACATCGTCGAACCCGTCGCGCACTCCACAGACCAGCGCTTTTGAGGTCGTGAAACCGTTCACGTACAGCGGTTGAAACCGCGTTACGATCCGCTCGTACTCAGTTCACCGTGAGTCGCCAGGATGGCTCTTTTTCTGATGGGGGACGAAAGGTAGTGAAGAGGAATGCCCACTATTGCAGCGACTTCGACACGTTGTCGCGAGGCACGAGCTAAGACTGCTTGGTTGCTGCTGTGACGCTGCCCGTACACCCGGTCAGCTCTTGCTGCTTCTGTACCGACGCTGATACCGCTTTTGACCTTGCATATACATTATAAAAATAATGGGAGACATCTTCAAAAATTCTGAACTTATTGTACAAAAGAAACAAAGAACGTATAGAATTTAACATGAACAACAACACATGAGTGTGTCAGAACCAACGAATCATTGTTGAAAGATAAAAAATCAAAACATTGCAAGCCTGACGAAAAAAATTACTAAACAATCTATCTCTCTCCGGAGAGGGCCCTCAGCCATGGCCTTGCGCAGGACTGGGCCGCCTGCAAGACCCTCCTGGGTCACTGCTGCCCTCTCCTGCGCCACTTCCACCCTCTCCTGTGCTGCTGCCATGCGCCGTTCAGCGGAAGCAGTGCAGGTGGTTGATGCGTGAATCCCCACAGCACCTGTAATGAATAAATATGGTGGAAATGTTCGCGTTAGCTGCTGATGAACTCTCGACTATCTCATGACTGAAAGCTGCTGCTGCCGAGAATTCCAACGTGCACATTGATTCCCCCTCAGTTTAAGAGCCACTGGCCTGATGGCATTCTATGAAAGTGTGAGGCTTCGTGTACAACTTTATGTCCTCTTCGTGCTTACTGACCGAAATTTGCTGGAACTTGTGATAACGTGCACCGCATGCTGCCGCGCAGATATCGTCACATGTATGACGTCAAATCTGGCTATAAAGTGTATGCGCTTGAGAATAAAGCGATCATTGTTTTGTGACCACTGGTCATGGCTATATCACTTGCGACGAGGTTGCTAGAATCCCGTAGGTAGGTGTGGTGAAAGAACTACATGGCGAAAAAGTAGGCACGTTTCGGCGACTGAAAAAGCCATTCGGTCATGTATGTGCTCTCGAAGTACGACACTGCAGCCTGCAACATAGAGCAGACAGCAACGCCCCTCGAGCAATGCCCCACACAAGTATGAATGCATTGACGTGGTGACAGCGAGCGGAGCTTCAGGCTGAAGGGCGAACGAAGGCAACCTAAGCCCAGGACGGATAAACAAGACCGCACAGAGGTGACTCAACGTTTTCTACTCGCAGACAGGAATGTCGCGCTAAGGGAAGATTGCTGAGTTTGATACAAAGTTGCAGAATTTCGAGTCTTACCTGGAGTGATTTGAACTGTTTGTGCACGCGAACGACATAGAAGGGGAAAAGAAGCTAGTGGTTTTCCTGGCTGTAATGGGAGCAGAAGCTTATGAGCTCTTTGGCCCCGCTACAGTGGTCTAGTGGCTAAGGTACTCGGCTGCTGACCCGCAGGTCGGGGGATCAAATTCCGGCTGTGGCGGCTGCATTTCTGATGGAGGCGGAAATGTTGTAGGCCCGTGTACTCGGATTTGGGTGCACGTTAAAGAACCCCAGGTGGTCAAAACTTCCGGAGCCTCCACTACGGCGTCTCTCATAACCAAATAGTGGTTTTGGGACGTTAAACCCCACAAATGAATCAATCAAATATGATCTCTTGAAGAACCTTGTAGTGCCGGCTACCCCACGTGAGAAAACTTACGAGGAAGCCAAGCGGTTGTTCACAGAACATTACAGACCACGGAGCTCGGTAATCGCTGAGCGCTGCAGGTTCAACAAGCGGACTCAGCACGAAGGGCAAAGCGTAGAAAATTTTATACTCGAGCTGAAGCACCTGGCCAGGAAATGTAACTAGGGCGACTTCTGACAGAATGCACTTCGCGACAGGCTAGTAGCAGGTGTGCGCAATGAAGAGACGCAGCGAGCCTTGTTCACTGAAGAAAGCCTAACCTTTGACAGCACCTGCATGATTTCCTTGGACCGAAAAATGGCGGCAAAAGAGGCAGCGCTAATGAAAGAAAAGAACAAGGAGTCATTAAATGCGGTTATGAGTCAGCCCATGAAAGAGGTAAAGAAAGCTCAAAACAGCCACGTTGCCAAGAAAGAGCGGTGTGAAAGATGCGGCACAGAGCATTCTTCAAGCATACGCTAGTATAAAAACTCTGTGTGCCGTAACTGCTCAAAAGTAGGACACTTGAGAAAAATGTGCACAGCAGCGCAGACAAAGAGAACAAATGCCTTAGAATGTTCAGACGAGAACTCTAAGCACGAAGTATACTATTTCATAAGTGTGACATGCTCCTCATAGGTTGTCAGCATTCAGATAGAAGGCAAATCCCTGAACATGCAGATTGACACAGGAGCGGCTGCTACGGTAGTGCCAGAGTATATCTATGATTCACATTTCTGTCATGTTACATATCAGCCCACCAAAGTGACACTTCGCACGTACACCGGGATAGAAATGCCACTAATTGGACAGTGTGAGGTTTCAGTTGCGTACAAAGAGGAGAGCATGGATCTTCCAATAGTAAGAGTTAAGAATAACGGAAGGAGACTGCCAGCATTGCTTGGCTGGAATTGGCTTGAGCGTCTGAAGCTTGACTAGAGCACAATAAGTCAAGTTGATGAAGACATACTCTGATGATGAAGATTGATGAAGAAATACTCTGCAGTTTTTTCACAGACAATGGGCACCGTAAAAAGTTTTGAGGCAAAAATATCTTTGAATGCAGATGATAGGCCTGTATTATGTCTAGTCAGGTCTGTTCCATTTAAATACACAGAAAAAGTGGAAGAACAGCTTCGTGAAATGATGAAAACAGGCATGCTACAGCAGGTATTGCATAGCGACTGGGCGACACCATCTGTAATCCAGAAAAGATGGCAGCTTTAGGCTTTGCGGTAACTACAAAGTCACGATTAATCTGGTCCTAAAAACAAACCATTACCCGCTGCCCAGGCCAGAAGACCCATATTCAGCAATTACAGGGGGTAAGGTGCTCTGCGTTCTCGACCTATCAGCGGCATATCAGCAGGTACTACTGATTTCCGAGTCACAATCATTTTTGACAGTCAACACCAGTTTGCGGTTGTTCCAATTTCAGCGCGTTCCATCGTCTGTGGCTAGTGCACACACAATCTTCCAGTTCTTGAAGGACGAAGTGCTAAAGGGCATTTCACACGTAGGGTGCTATACCGATGATGTGAACGTGGCTGGATCTGATGTGGTTTCATGCCAAAAAACACTAGTGCAGGTCCTTGAAAGGTTACAGGACTACAACCTCACATCGAACACCGCCAAATGCCGTTTTTTTTTCAACAATCGGTGACGTATTCGGGCCACGCAGTTACAGCAGAAGGGATTTATCTCACGAAAGCAAAAATCAGGGCGATCGTTCACGCGCCTGGGCCCACTAACGTCACCGAACCAAAAGCGTATTTGGGCATGCTGAATTTTCACTCAAAGTTCTTGAGAAACTGCGTGACCGTTGCTGAGCCACCGTATCGGCTGCTAAAGAAAGATACAAAATGGTCGCGGACGAAGGAATGTAGCGATGCTTTTGCGGATATAAAAAAAGCTGCTCGTTAGCAGCAAGGTACTCACGTTCTTTGACGTTGAAAAGCAGGTAGGAGTGCTTTGCGACGCGTCTTCCTACAGCCTAGGCACGGTAGAATTCCATGAAACTAGCGGAGAAGAAAGGCCTATCGCGTTCGCTTCGCGAACCCTCACAGCACTGGAAAAGAAGTATGCACAGCGTGAACGCGAAGCGTTGGCGCTGATATTTGGCCTTAAAAAGTTTCACCGCTATCTTTATGGTACAGGCTTTACTATTTAAACAGACTACCAGCCACTAATGGGCATTTAGGCGAAGGAAAACCTATACCAACGTTAGCCGCAGCGCGCATGCAACATTGGGAAATGATTTTGCAGCATACAGGTACCCCCTTAGGTACCGTAAGGGCAAGAACATGAACGTGGCTGACGCCTTGTTCAAATTGCCTCAAGCAGTGCCAGAAGGAGTAGAATTAGTCGAGTGCTTGTCAGTACTTGAGTGTCTGCTACTGAGAGCCGATGAAATCGCCAAAGCGTCCAGGCGATGTGTGACTTTAAGTCTTATAGCTGATTTCACTCTGAGTGGTTGGCCTGGCGAATGCCCGGAAGACCTAAAGGCGTATCACGTACGCAGAGACGAACTGTCACTGGAGCAGGTGTGCTTAACATGGGGAGTTCGGGTTGTTATTCCTGAAGTACTGAGACATCACGGGCTTGACATTCTGCACACTGAACATCCTGGGGCAAGCCGCATGAAAATGCTAGCCCGCAGTTTTTGTGGTGGCCAGGAGTTGACCTAGCCAAAAAAGACTATGTAAAGAAGTGCAAGATATGCAAAGCAGTGCAACCTGCAGCTCAGTTAGTACCTTTTCAACCCTGAAGTTATCCAGTCAGATGTTGGCCACGCGTCCATATAGGCTTTGCCGAGACAAGTGTAAATGTGTTTTTTTTCCTTGTGGATGCCTGTTCCAAGTAGGCTGAAGTGTGGCCAATACTCTCTACTTCAACAGCAAAGACAATTGAAAAGCTTCGAAGTGTTTTTGCCGCTTACGGATTCCCGGAAGCACTAGTAAGCGACAATGGGCAACAGTTTATCTCGGCCGAGTTCGCGGATGTCATGGCCACCAGTGGCGTGAAACATATTCGCACTACCCGCTATCATGTAGCTTCGAATGGTGCGGCTGAACGATTCGTACAGACCATGAAACGTGCTCTGACGAAGCAACTGTTGGAAAGCAAATCGTGAGGTACACGTCATTTGTTCCAGAAAAATATTGATAGTTTCTTAATGACATACCGCAACACACCAAATAGCGCGACGGGAAAGACACCCGCCAAGCTTTTTCTTAAGGGACAACCACGAACAAAACCTGCATTGTTGAAACAAGACTTTTCGAGATCAATGCACACGAAGCACCAGAAACTCAAAGAACAGCGGGATGTACGTCACGGGCAAGAGCGTTTGTTTGACGTTGGTGATAAAGTGTTCGTGAAAACTGTGCGCGGGGAGTGTGCCTTGTTGGAGGAAGGTCTGGTGCATCAGGTTGTGAGTGCATTAACATACGTGGTGAATGTGCGTGAACAACTTGGGTTTACGCATGCCGACCACATGCAACCACGCCAAGTGGACTCGAAACTAAGCCTGAATCACAAGTGAGGACTCGGGCCCCCTTTAACGCCGCACAGCGACGTCCCAGAGGAAAAATCACCAGCCGCAGAAAAATCAGCCAGAACGTCTGTTCCAGATAAACAGGTGGCTACTGATCCGATGCCTCCTGTTCAACAGCCTATCCCGCCCGTCAACGTGAACTGTCCGACAGAGCTAGCAGCTCCGACGTCACAAACGGAGACATGGTCAGCTTCGCCGTCAGCGGAAAGTCAACCGTTATGGCGCAGCACATGAACCCGCAAACCACCGGATTGTGTCTAGCACAAATACCTTGCAAAATCAACTTACAAAATGTGACAGGGAAGGAATGAGATAACGTGCACGGCATGCTGCCGCGAAGATAATATGGCATGTATATCGTCACGTCTGGCTATAAGCTGTATGCGCTCGAGAATGGAGCGATCTTTGTTTTGTGGCCACTTATCGTGGCTATATCAGAACTACTCTTCAGTCATCTCCTCAAATGCATCTCTTACCGTCAAACAGTTCTTTTCAGGGCTAACCAAACTTTTCCCAGCAGTTTTTCATTGGAGATGTACGACACCATGCCCTCAATACAATGCATGGTTCTTATTTACAGCGCGACTTAGTTTCAGTTATATTAACACAGCACGAAGAACGTTTACGCCATTTTTGTAAAACGAAAACAAGGTGCCTACTTACGTCTAGCACCTCGTCACCCAGGTCAAGGCTCCGGTCGTACTGGGAGGCCATGCGAAGCAGGCCGTGTAAGCGCACCATGGCCTCGGTCGGAGATGACGCCGTACAGGAGGGTGAGACACTAAAAACATGCAGAATTTTCTATAGTTTTACCGTATGCTGTGGTACACTTGACGATAATATGGCCCTGTTGTGGCTTATTAGGCTAGTTGAAAAGCATACGTGAGGGCATTCTCTCTTAACCCTGTGAGGACCAATAACTTACCCGACAGTGGGCGGGTTTTGATTGGCGCATGGGGTTTCTGTGGAGTAATGAATAAAAGTTCATCAACTGCACATGCGTCCTGTCACCATTAAAACACCAAGTTTTAAGGTGCTTATGTCGCACTGTGCCGGTACCTCCTGTAGCCGCTTCAGTGGCCTCCATTTCCATCGAAGCAGTGGAAACATTCGCGTGCTGGCAAGTGTCGTAAGCGTGACCCTTCAAAATGTGAATATCCGTTATTCTGGCTATTTTACAACCTTACGTACTAAACATCTGCCGACATGTTCGGCAGTTATTCAGTGGTTGATGATACCATGTATTTACGCGGTAGCGTTCGAGTGCTCGTGTTGCAGAAACTCCCCTGTCGGCGTCGGGCCCAATGGTTGTGAGCGAAAAAGCTCATTACAGAGATCGCCGTGGGAGGCCGCTACTTGTCCACGCGTGCGCGCGTGATCACACTGAGAAGCCGCGCATTGAAAGAAAAAATAAACAAATGCTCAAGGTCGTGAGGCGTGAGTGACGTAGTTTTTTGCTCCTGCCGCCCCTCGCTGTCTAGCTTCCGGCACTTTCGTCGGGATGAGAGGAGAGAATGCAATAGCAGCATATGACAAACCTTTGTGACTCCACTTGCACTGGAAGGATTCCTAAATTTTTTTGTAGTGTTGAATTAGGAGGCAATAAGCTCTTCTGGTGAATTAATTTTATGGTTACTTGAAAAAGTTTTTCAGGGCCCCTATAACGCATTTCTTAGGACAGGTTTTCCGACAAAAACAAATCATTCAGTGATTTCTCGGTGCATTTCGGAAGCCTCAAGTTACGTCGAAAAAGACCAGGATAGTGTAGCCACTGCCACTAAATATACACAGGAACTTTCAAACAACTTTAAAAATAGACAACTATGTCTATCTAGTGGAAAGAATGCCATATGCCTTTTCAGAGGCTTTGATCAAGCAAACAGCAAACGCTAGCTAATGCGCTGTCATCTGTGAGGTATTGTGAGACTCTTTATGACCTCTGAGATGGCGAGCGGGGGGCATGTATCGTGGAGGCCATGCGACTCTTGCTTTAGATGAAAAACCTTTATGTACCATTCGCGTGCGTGCGCTGGTACAATCTGCTGTGTGTGTGTGTGTGTGTGTGTGTGTGTGTGTGTAACAAAACATGTTATTAGGTATGCGCTTTGCGGTTGAAGGGCGCACTAGGGGCCAGATTTCGCTATTGCAATAAACTCTTAAAGGCGAAGCTTAAGGGTCCTTATTTTTTACCATTTCAGTGCATCCACTTGCCCGCAGGCATTGCATGTCTGTTTAAATAACTGTTTGCATGTCTGTTTAAATAATTACCCCTTTCCTTCAAGGGCTGTAAACTGAAATTTTAGTTGATTAAGCCACCTGCTTTCGAATTCTTTCTTCTGCGCTACCTTCGTGTTCAACAAGGTTCTGCTAAAGATTGCCTTACAGATAAGGACAACGTCTTTTTGGCGCTGCTCAGGAACCCGCAATACGGTGGCAACAGAGTGCTTATCTCTTGATAGGGGAGGTCACTGACGCCACTTAAGCGTACAAAGTCTTTCAGCTGTAGTACCCAGCCACAAAAACCAGGCAGGTGACCTCCTCCGGTGCCCCTTGAATTACACACCAATGTCAACGAACAATTCGTCCGTGCCATTTGACAGTCACTCACGTTTATGGCTCTTTGATGGCGGCGGCTGTGCGGCGGGCCTCATGCACTTGCCTATGCGACCAGGCCTGCCACTCATCCGGTTTTTTGTGGGCTGGCCCTTCATGGTTGAGTGCGTCACTCAGCTCCTGCCACAGCCACCGCCGGTCAGTGACGGTGAAGTCGTGCCCCAGTCTAATGGCTTTCGCTGCAAGCTGGGAATACTCTTCGATGAATGCGAGCGCCAGCGCGCGCTGACCGTCGGAAACGCGGAGGAGCCGCTGCTCATGTTGGCTGTCGGTCGAGGTGCATTCCGCCATGTGTTCGTTCGACTGAGCCAATGGCTTCAAAAGTCGCGACGTTAGATTTTGAACAGTGGTGGATACATGAGTAGAGTGACTGCATGAAATAGGTTTGTACCTAGCGCCACCACTAAACGTCCCTCAAAATGGGGGTGCCATCTTGCTTCACTTCATAAAAATAACGCAAAAACTATGTTTAGATTACGCTACATTCCAAATTAAACGTTTAAAAACCAAGGCTAACACATTTCAATCGTGAAAAATAATGGTTAAGCGTTTCTCAACGTATTAAAACACTTAATTTTGCTATACGGTCCCCAAGCCGACGTCGAAATGGTGACGCAGGCCTCCATTTTCCTCATTGGGTGTTCTCTTCCCATCGTCCTCACGACCACTGCGGACCGTCCACTTTTTGACGTCACAAACGAAACGCTTCAGTCCGGATTTAGAACGCGTAAAAGATTGCACCACAGGTCGTGTTCGAAAGTCATTCGACTTCGCGCAACTTGCGTCAGCACATCTTTGTCAAGCTGGCTATCAAACAAATGGGCTTAGAAACAGCTCTCTGGTGCTACGGTTGTCACGCACGTCACGCCTTCAGGTGTTCGTTCAAGGCTGTTAGTGCAATGAATTGTTGTTTGACAGAAATGATGAAAGCAACAGACAATTATTTAAAGTATGAATAGGATACATTGCTTCTTTACTGTACTTCAATTGTTTTGTCCCAAATGAGCCCCGCCATGGTGGTCTAGTGGCTAAGGTACTCGGCTGCTGACCCGCAGGTCGCGGGATCAAATCCCAGCTGTGGCGGCTGCATTTCCGATGGAGGCGGAAATGTTGTAGGCCCGTGTACTGAGATTTGGGTGCCCGTTAGAGAACCCCAGGTGGTCAAAATTTCCGGAGCCCTCCACTACGGCCTCTCTCATAATCATCTGGTGGTTTTGGGACGTTAAACCCCACAAATCAATCAATCAATTTGTCCCAAATGAAAATAAAAAAAATGTAGAGCAAGATCACCAGTTCCGGTAGCTGGATCTGTGCCCGCACACTTACAAATACTGATCAGATGCGCTACAAATTCATTTACCACGAGGACTTTCGCTCGCCAACATTGCATTGTATTTATGAGTACATAATCCTAAGAAGGCTTAGCGAGAGCCCTATAATGCCCTACAAGCATTTGTGCACTCACCTTGATGTATTCGCATTCAGTGCACGCAGGAGATAAGTGGTTCTAAGAGAGAAAGGAAGAGAAAAGTGAGCCTCGTGTAGTGCACAACGAATGGGGATGAGGAGGGAGATTAAGAAAAGGATTTAAGGTATATATAGAGAGAAAGATGTGCTAGGCAAGCGAGCGAAGCATATCAAGGGGATACGAGAGATAGGAAAGAGGGAAACATGGTCACAGGAGTCCGAGGACGGGGCACCACTTGCGAGAGCTCTTGTCGGCGTCAGGAGGTGGCGTAGGGCAAGTCCGGTAGGTTAGAGCTGCGCTGTCGTCGAAGGTCGGCGTCAGGAGATGACGTAGGACCAGCCCAATTGGCCAGAGCTACGCTGACGTCGGAGATCGCGAGGGCACAACCGGTCGGCGTGGAATCCAGCGAGCGATGCCCTCAGCCCTTTGAGATATTCCCCATTACGAAGCACATTCTGGTGTCAGATGAATATCCTCAATGTGAGTAGACCGATTTGTGATTGTTTTAATTTGTGAGGTTGAAATAAGCGCTTTTAGCATACTCTTACTAAAATACTCATGCTCGTGTACTGGGGCAGAATAAATGAAAGTGGCACTTCGAAAAATGAATTGCTGTGTATGTAAATGTGCTCAAATAAGTACACCAGTTCATCCATCAGGTCATGTTGATATCTTGCCTGCACTGAGTGAGACAAGCTGTTTCACTGACTTTATTTGTTTCACTAACAAGCTGTTTCTTTGACTTTATAAGCCAGGAAACTTCCGCTTTGACGGCAGTTTGGTAGCAGTGCTCGCCGGCTTCACGTCACCAACAAGTAATCTCTGTACGCCGCTGATCACATTCCTGGGATCCTTATCGCCACACATTGCAAACAGTACCGCCGACGAGAGCACTGGTACCGACAGCCTAACCGGCGCACCTTGTGACGACATACAGTGCAGTTCTACGCCATCGACAAGAAGTGCATGCGGAACGAATTGTGCCTCCGCGGATGACGAGTCCCCAGAACACGTGCACTTTATAAGCCAGGAAACTTCCGCTCTGACGTCAGTTTGGCAGCAGTGCTCGCAGGCTTCACGTCGCTAACAAGTATTCTCTGTACGCAGCTGATCACATTCTTGGGATCCTTATCGCCGCACATTGCAAACAGAACTGCTGATGAGAGCACTGATTCGGACAGCCTAATCGGCGCACCTTGTGACGACATACAGTGCAGTTCCACGCCATCGACAAGAAGTGGATGCGGAACGAATCGCGTCTGCGCGGATGACGAGTCCCCAGAACACGTGCACTTTATAAGCCAGGATACTTCCGCTCTGACGGCAGTTTGGCAGCAGTGCTCGCAGGCTTCACGTCGCTAACAAGTATTTTCTGTACGCAGGTGAGAATTTCACTAGTGCACCTAAATTCGGTTATTGCTAGCACTGCTGCCAAGCACCATTGTGTACGTTGTGTCTGCTGCTGTTGTCTTGTTGAACGATGAATAAGGAACTAGACGTATTTCAGCGAGAGATACGGAAGCTACTTCGCGATTTTAAAAAAAAAGTGTAGACTATTGTAGTGCAGTCTTTATTGACATTAAGCCACTATCTGAAGAGATAAGATTGTTGCGAAAAGAACTCGCAGATGCGCGAAAGGCAAACGATATTCTCGTGATGGAAAGAAAGAAATTACGCATGAAAGTTGAGGACTTGGAGGCGTATACCAGAGCAAACAACCTCGAAATCAAGGGCGTGCCCAATGAAGGTGAGCCTTCCGAAGTAGTCTAGAATATTTGCTCAGCATTCGGGGAACCCATCACTTCCACAGATATTGATGTTTGTCACAGAATCGGAACAAAAGATCCCGATGTAAAGAATATCATTGTACGATTTGTTCACCGAGAGAAACGAAATGCCGTCTTGGCTAAGGCCAAGAGGGTGCGACTTTCTGCTAACAAAATTGGTTTCCAGTCAACCGATCCTATTTTTGTGAATGAAAACCTAACCCAGCTTGGGAAACAACTCCTAGGTGCAACCATAGCTAAGAAGTGTGGCGTTGGATGGAAATACATGTGGACGCGCAATGGAAAAATTTTTGGCAGGAAAACGGAATCATCAGAGGTACTGAGAATTGCTGAACGCAATGATTTGGACAAGATGTGCCGCTAGGTATCAATTGGCACTCTGAATTGGTACAGTCTGCTGCGAAATGGCGTTATTTGACAGTTGACATTACCATGATGCAGACAGTTTTAACAGAGCGGTCGCACATATTGGAAGGCATTTCAGTTTTTTACATTTGAATGTGCGCAGTATTCAAAACAAGGTTTCTGATCTCGGCATGTTCCTTGATTCCTTAGCTATAAAATTCGATGTACTTTTGCTTTCCGAAACATGGCTCGCTCCTAATGACAGTCCTCCACAACCACAGTCTTACAAATGCAGTGGTGTTACCAGAACTAATAGTCGTGGCGAAGGTGTTGCTTTGTACGTGAAGGAATGTATTTCTCATGATATTATTGATGAGCTAACCTTTGTGACCACTACCATTGATTGTATTACAATACGGTTACCAAATGTTTTAGTTACTGTAGTGTATCGGCCATCCGCAAGCAGCAAGACTGATTTTATCGCTACTTTTGAAACCATTATATCTAAGCTTCACTTGTTCCGCGTGCCATTTTTTCTGATGGGTGACGTAAATATCAACATTGTTAGCGATGACGTTGCCACTATGCAGTTTGAAACTATTCTGTCCACCTATTGTTGTGTGAACAATATCGGTCTACCAAGTCGAATCATGGACCATAGCGCCACTCTTCTGGACGTCTGTATCACAAACGTGCCGACGAATAAGACCTTTACAGGCTTACTTTCACTTGACCCTAGTGACCACTTACCCGGTTTTGCTCTTTTTTCCACTGCAACGAATAAGCCTAGGTACAATGAAAAAACAACGTACCACGTCATAAACCAGGTCACCCTAGAAAAATGTTACTCAGAAATAGCCCTTACGAACTGGCCTTTTGTGAACACAGAGCAAGATTCAGATCGCGCATATAGCGCTTTCTCGCGCTATCTCAAAGCATGTTATGATAACAGTTTTCCCATGGTGACGCACACAGTAAAAAAAAAGAAAATTCGTAAACCATGGATCAACACTAATCTTCACAAAAGAATCAAAACGAAAAACAAAATGTATCATAAGTTTGTTCAAACACGCGACCTAGAGGGGCTGAAAAAATTCAAAACGTATCGCAATAAGCTAAATGCCGACATACGCGAAGCTAAGAAGATTTATTATGAATGCCTTTTCGCGAAGATTTATAATGATCCCCGTACACTGTGGAACGAAGTGAATAATCTGGGCCAATTTACTGAAAGTAAAATGCGTATTGTTGTAAAAGCCTTCTCCCAAAATATGAGTGACGATGCAGCTATTACGGCTTTGAACGAATATTTTGCCCATTCTGGTGATTATGTGCCTCCTTCAGAACATTGTACGCAAGAAGGGATTACCCGTAAAACGAGAGAGCCTAACACAATGAGTCCAAGTCCAGTAACACCTTCTGAGGTTTACAGCTCGATAATTAGACTCCGAAACAATGTAGCAACAGGCGCTGATGAATTAAGTGCAGCGCCCTTGAAGCACGTTGCGGACCTTAAATCGGAGCCCTTGGCTCATATTTTCATTCCATGTTAGTTTCTGGTATTTTCTTCTCTGAACTCAAGCTTGCGCGCGTATGTCGTGTGCACAAAGGCGGTGCTTTGAATGACATTTCATAATATAGGCCAACTTCTGTTTTACCAGTGCCATAAACTGTAGACTAAGGAACTTTTTTTCAAAGTATCAAATAATAGACACTGCTCAGTATGGTTTCCAGAAAGGAAAGTCCACTGAATTAGCCCTATTAAACGTAAAAGAGGTTATACTAAACGATTTTGAAAAAAGACTATATGCAGTTGGACTGCTCGTTGACCTGAGGAAGGCTTTCAAGAGCATAAACACGACATTCTAAAGGAAAATTATTTGACTACGAATTGCGTGGCGCTGCTCGTAAACTAATTATGAATTACTTATCTGATAGAAAACAATATGTTAAACTCGGTAGCTTAGCGTCAGCAGCAACAAAACTTAAGCAAGGCATTCTACAAGGTTCTATCTTATGACCCTTGTTCTTTATACTTTATATAGATATATGTAATATTCCTTACACAGAAAAACTAGTCATGTACGCAGATGACACGAATGCCTTTTTCAGTGCTGATACAATGGCCGATCTTCAAGTTACTGTATCTAATTATTTAAGGCACCTGGAACTGTGGCTCTATGAAAACAAGCTTGACTTAAACGCAAGTAAAACAAAATATGTTATATTCAGGCCTCCTAATAAGCCATGCATTAATTTGAAGTTCTCCTTTCAGGGCACCACGCTGGAATGTGTTAAAACGCAAAAATTTCTAGGAGTATGGTTTGAGGAAAACATGTCGTGGAATACGCATGTGTCAAAACTAGTCTCTGAATTAGGCAAAACTGTAGGTTGCATGTGTAAGCTCTCAGACATGGTACCATTATGGCTTAAAAAGGCTATATAATACGCCCACTTCCATTCTCGGTTATCTTACTGCACCCTAGAATGGGCAAAAACGTCTGCTCAAAACCTCAACAAACTAGAGATGTTACAGAAAAAAGTTGTTAGAATATTCAAAAACTTTTATGGACTTCCTAGTGAACTACGTACTCATCAGCTCTTTATAAATCATGATCTTCTTAGAGCACGTGACCTTTACGTATATAAACTAATACTTTATACTCAGAGAAACAAACTTCATCGGCATTCAGTTGACAGCTCGTGCCGATACACTCTCCGAAATCAACTAAGACCAGTTCCCTTTTCTCGCACAAGTTACGGCGAATTCCTTCTACACCACTAGATAACAGCAGTATTGAACAAAGTTTTAACTGGTATTGACTTCGAACTGCCTGAACGTAAATTCAAGAAACATGTGCGAATCATGTTGCTACACATATAGAAACTGCTCAAATAACACTAGCTATCTTATGTTATCATGTTTTTTCACGTGTTCTTCTTTGTATAAAAATTGTAGTTTTTGCGCATGTGCGTACAAGATTTGTGACCCATGAGAATTTGTGTGTTTATTTTGTTCACTAAAAGGAAAAAGAACTAAACTGGTTTCTCTTCCGATGTTCCAGCAGCTCAGAGTGGCATCTGCAAATGAAAAGTGTGCTCATTGTAGAGCTTGTAGTCCATGATTAACACTAGCTACATGCAGTCTAGCATCATAATCATCATCATCATCATCCTCATCATCATCAGCCTGACTACGTCCACTGCAGAATAAAGGCCTCTCCCATGTTCCGCCAGTTAACCCGGTCCAGTGCTTGCTGCTGCCAATTCATACCCGCAAACTTCTTAATCTCATCTGCCCACCTAACCTTCTGTCTCCCCCTAACCCGCTTTCCTTCTCTGGGAATCCAGTTAGTTACCCTTAATGACCAGCAGTTATCTTGTCTACGCGCTACATGCCCGGCCCATGTTCATTTCCTCTTCTTTATTTCAACTATGATATCCCTAACCACCGTTTGTCCCCTAATCCACTCTGCTCTCTTCTTGTCTCTTAAGGTTACACCTACTATTTTTCTTTCCATTGCTCGCTGCGTCGTCCTCCATTTAAGCTGAACCCTCTTTGTAAGTCTCCAGGTTTCTGCTTCGTAGCTAAGTACCGGCAAGATACAGCTGTTATATACCTTCCTCTTAAGGGATAGTGGCAATTTACCTGTCATAATTTGAGAGTGCTTGCCGAATGTGCTCCACCTCATTCTTATTCTTCTAGTTACTTCAATCTCGTGGTTCGGCTTAGCGGTTATTACCTGCCCTAAATAGACATGGAACCTGAACTGGTCAACGTTTAACGCTAGAACCTTATCTAGTGAGGGAAGTCTAGCTGTACTATTCGAGGAGCTAAAGGGTGTTAAATGGGATATAATAGGGCTCAGTGAGGTTAGGAGGACATATCAGGCCTATACGGTGTTACAGAAGGGGCACGTTCTTTGCTATCGGGGCTTGGCAGACAGAAAAGAACTGGGAGTGGGGTTCCTGATTCACAGACACATAGCTGGCCATATAGAAGAATAATATAGCATCAATGAAAGGGTGGTAGGTATCGTGTTTAACTGAATAAAAGATACAAGATGAAGGTAGTACAGGCTTACGCGCCTACATCCAGCCATGATGACGCTTCAGTTGGAAGCTTCTATGAAAACGTGGAATCGGCAATGAGTAAGGTAAGAACACAGTATACGATACTGATGGAAGCTTTAATGCAAAGGTATGGAAGAAGCAGGCTGGAGACCAGGCATTAGGAGATTATGGCATCGGTACTAGAAACGCCAGACGAGAGCTACTAGTAGAACTCGCAAAACCAAAAAATTTACGGATTTTCAATACCTTCTACCGAAAACGAGGAAACCGTAAGTGGACATGAAGGAGCCTTAATGGGCAAAATAAAAACGAAATAGACTTTATAATGAGTGCAAACCCGGCATCGTGCATAATGTGGGAGTGGTTGGCAAGGTACGATGCAGTGACCATAGAATGGTACAGTCTCGAATTCGCCTAGACTTGAAGAAGGAACGACAGAAACTGACACGCAAGAAGCCAATCAATGAGCTAGCGCTGAGAGGGAAAGTTCAAGAATTCAAAGTGTCGCTGCAGAACAGATACTTGGCTCTTAGTGAAGAAACCAACCTTAGCGTAGATACAATGAATGATAATCTGACGAGTATCATTACGGAGTGTGCAGTGGAAGTTGGAGACAGAGCAGTTAGACAGGACACTGGGAAGCTTTCCCAGGAAACGAAGAACCTAATTAGGAAGCATCAAATGATGAAAATGTCAAGTACAACTGACAAAATAGAACTGGCAGAGCTTTCGAAGTTGATTAATAGACGTAAGGTATGCGATGTAAAAAGGTATAACATGGAGAGAATTGAACACGCTCTGAAAAACGGAGGAAGCGTCAGAGCAGTGAAGAGGAAACTTGGGATAGGCGAAAATCAAATGTATGCACTAAGGAACAAAGAAGGCGAAATAACTACCAATATGGATAGGATAGTTATAATAGCGGAGGAGTTTTACAGAGATCTGTACAGTAGCCGAGACAACCACGACCTTAATACTATAAGAACTAGCAGTAACCCAGATGACACCCCACCAGTAATGATAGAAGAAGTCAGGAAAGCTCTCGAGAGCATGCAAAGAAGCAAAGCTGCTGGTGAGGATCAGGTAATATCAGATCTGCTGAAAGATGGAGGACTGATTGTGTTAGAAAATCTAGCCACCCTGTTTACAAGGTGTCTCCTGACGGGAAGAGTACCAGAGTCTTAGAAGGACGCTAACATCATCTTAATACATAAGAAAGGAGATGACAAGGACTTGAAGAATTACAGACCGATCAGCTTGCTCTCTGTACTATACAAGCTATTTCCAAAGGTAATTGCTAACAGAGTAAAGAAAACATTAGAATTCAATCAACCAAAGTTACAAGCAGGATTTCAAACAGGCTACTTAAGAATTGACCACATTCATACTATCAATCAGGTAATAGAGAAATGCTCAGAGTATAACCAACCACTATACATAGCCTTCATAGATTACGAGAAGGCGTTTGATTCAGTAGAAATATCAGCCGTCATGCAGACAGTGTGGATTCAGGGCGTAGATGAAGTAAATATAAACATTCTGGAAGAAATCTACAGGGAATCAACTGCTACCATAGTGCTTCATAAAGAAAGCAACAGAATACCAAACAAAGAGGGTGTAAGGCAGGGGGACACAATCTCCCCAATGCTATTTACCACGTGCTTACAGTAGGTTTTCAGAAGCCTAGAATGGGAACAGTTAGGGATAAGAGTTAATGGAGAATACCTTAGTAACGTGCGCTTCGCCGATGACATTGCATTGCTGAGTAACTCAGGGGACGAATTTCAACTCAAGATTACGGAGTTAGACAAGGAGAGCAGAAAGGTGGGTCTCAAAATTATTCTGCAGAAAACGAAAGTAATGTACAACAACCTCGAAAAGGAGCAGCGCTTCGAGATAGGTAATAGTGCACTTGAAGCTGTAAAAGACTATGCAGTTTATGGCAGCCTCCAAAAAGTACCGCCCATCGATGTTGTTTTTTAGTGATGGCTGGTGGAGTCATGAGTGGTTCTTCGCGGCAATTGTCAGGTAAGCCTTAGCATGACATTTGAACTTTTAAAACACGTTTTTCATGGCATTGTAGAAGATTCTGTCTGGTGGCATCTTCTTCAGGATGCGTGCTGTGCTTGAAATGGTGGCTTTTTGCCCTTCATGGTATGCTGGTTCTTTGTCGAAAACAAAATACCACGAGGTTGTTTGGTTCAAGCCCTCAATTTTCTTCGAGGACTACGAAACAATTCATTAAACACCTACCACTGAAGTCTCTTCTCTAACTTCCAGTGAATGAGTCCTCCCACAGATTTTCATGCTATAGCATTTATTTGGGCACCTTGTGTGCTTCTCATGACTCGTATTCAACGTAAATGGAGGGTTTTCATTCACATTGTTGCAATTTGTAAAAGCAACATGTGGACCATTACTTTTCGCTGGTCGTCCACGCTTGAGTTCGTCATCTCGGTCTGTAGCGGCAATGGAGCGCACAGTCTTGAGGTTGAATTCAAGCATATTCGCGAGCTAATTAAGGTGTTGATGTTTCTGACTCCATCACCCTTGCGCACCTTGTGCTTTACTGGGTCTCGTGTCAAAAGTGATGGGCTTATGTGGGTAGTAAAGTTTGGAACATTGTAGATTAAAGCCCTGTATTGACGTTGATTCAAGTACAACGGCTCTATAAGAATACTGTGATAAGTCAAGTGCGCGTTTCGTGAAGTGCGCGAGTGCAACCAGTGTTCGGTTTAAAATGTGCGCGAGTGCACCGGCATAGGAAAGAAGACGACGACGACCGATGGTGTGGACGCACGCTTTCGCGATGTATTCGGTGAGGAAGACGATGGGCAGACGAGGCGCGTGAAGTTCGGACCAATGAGAGGCCCCCACGCTGGTTTGGAAGAAGCTTGAACGAAGAACGGGGCAGAGGTGGCCGGGACGCGACGGAGGCAAGCAGGCTACCAGGGCGCGGGGGTGGCGGCCGAGTTCGTTAGGCAAGGCTGCTGCGGGCTCCCACCTGGTCGGGCACCCGAGCATCATCTATCGTCTGGCGTTGGCCAGGCTGCTCGTCGTTTGGCGTTGGCCAGGCTTCTCACCATCTGGCTTGGGCCAGGCTCGTCCCGTTTCCAGGGCTACGTCCCAGCGTCGGAGGACGAATGCTGAGAGGTCACTGACCTTGGTGCGCCCGGAGCTACCTTCAACCCGAGCAACGCTTGGACCTCTGATCTACCTCGTCTGCACCCCATCGCATCAACCCTCGCCGTCTACAAGAGTGCCGCGACCGAACGGTGACAGCCGCTTTTGCTATTGCGGAACTTACGCATCCTTAGCATTTCGCGGTCATTAGGTTAATTTCTCCTCGAATTTGTGTGCTTTGTTTGTTTTTCCTCTTATTTCTTTCTCTCTATCTAGTTAATTGAAAATATATTCAGTTGTTTTTCTTGTGTGCATAAACGGTCTCGTGTTTTCTTTACCGATGTGGGTTTTCTCATCGGTTCGTAAGGACCAGAACCTACACGAGAGCTTGTGGGTTGACTAGCCTCGTGACAATTGGCGTCCGCTATGACAGGACAGAACTGTTTATGCAATTAAGGTTTTTACAGAAGGAGAAAAAATGACTACGTCTGATTTAACGGCGTTAGCGATACGCATGGGGCTAGAGGGCGATGAGTTGAAGGCATGGCTTGATGAGCGTGAGGCATGAGCTCGCGAAGAAAGGGCAGCTGATCGAGAGGCAAGAAAGGAGAGGATGGAACAGGCGGAGTTGGAACGAAAACTTGAGGCCGAATGCCAGAAGACGATTCAACTGCGTCTTCAACTTGCTCAGGTGGAAGGGGCCAGGGGATCCGCGGCGTCGGACCATTGTCGACAGGTGCGAGAACCGTGTAACGTTAACCCGCACAATTTCATACCCGGATTTAATGAAAACCGGGATGACCTTGATGCTTATCTCAAGAGATTTGAGAATGTGGCCACCGGTCAGGAATGGCCTAAGGATAAGTGGACCATGGCACTGAGTCTGTGTCTGAGCGGAGAGGCTCTTAAAGTATTTGGTCGCTTGTCTCCAGAAGAGGCACTTGACTACGAGAAAGCCAAGTTAGCATTACTGCAGCGTTTTCGTTTCACGGCAGAGAGCTACCGGGAGAAGTTCCGGCATAGCAGACCTCAAGATGGAGAAACAGGCAAGCAGTATGCAACCAGGTTGGCAAGTTTTTTCGACAGATGGGTGGAGATGTTCAAGACAGCAAAAGAATATTCGTCTGTTCGAGATCTCATAGTAGCTGAACAGTTTATCAATCAATGCCATAACCGCGTGGCGCTTTTCCTACGTGAGAAAAAATGTCGTAAGCTAGATGAAATCGCCGAGGCTGCAGACAATTTTTTAGAGGCCCAACGACAGTCAAATTTGTTGGTTTTTCGCGACAAAACGGAGAACGGCGCCGCAGGAAAATGCAGAAGTACAGCGGGGAAGTCTCCCACTCGATGTTTTGTCTGTGATAAAACAGGTCACAGGGCAGCAGAATGTCGTGCTCGGACAAGACTATACTGTGACTACTGTCGCAAAATGGGGCATGGTATTAATGTATGTACCGGAAAGCAGAACGTCACGAAGAGGACTTCTTGTATCTTGTCGCCAGAGGAAAAGGCAGAAGTAGTGAATGATATACCTGCGGACAATCATGAGGAGAATATGACCAGTGCGGTAAATACGCAGCAAAAGTCAGAAAAACATCTGATGCCAGTGCTGCAGGGCATAATATTCGGCCAAGCTGCTTCCGTCCTACGGGATACAGTTAGCAATACAATGGTGGTTCGGCGTTCTTTGGTGCCAGATGAAGCACTGACAGGAACAACGACGGCCTTGTTCTTAGCAGACGGGAGCCGGATCGCGGTACCAGAGGCGAAGGTGTAGATTTTTTCGCCATATTTTTCAGGCACGTGTATCGTGAAATGCATGTCCTCCCCGCTATATCACATCATCGTTGGCAATGTGCCAGGATCTCATGCTGCTGATGACCCTGACAAGAAATGGAAAGAAAAACTGGCTGAAGGGAACTTCACTCCGAACGGCGTAGCCGAGACCTTGTATAAGAAGAAAGAAAACTGTCGGTTAAAGGCATCACTTAATAGTATGAAGAGCACAAGCGTCCGGCCGGATTCAGCTGCAGTTAGCGTCAGAAGTTTGAAGATGAACAGGAGGGAGCTCGAGAGGGCCCAAGCAGAAGACAAGACCTTGGAAGCTTGCAGGGACAAAGTAGGGCAGGTTTTTTATGGCAGAGGATCAACCCAGTATTCCTTTGTCATGGAGAAGTCATTGTTGTATTGAAATTACCGACTATCCTCTGGCAAATTGATACAGCAGGTCGTAGTTCCGCTCAAGCTGCGAAGTCAAGTGTTGAAGATGGCCCATGAGAGTTTGATGTCCGGGCATCAAGGAGTAACAAGAACGATTGATCGGGTGTTAGGTTCATTCTATTGGCCAGGGGTCCAGGAAGAGATTAAAAGATACGTGCGGTCCTGTGACACGTGCCAAAGAATGTATCCAAAGCACAAAGTAGGAAAGGCTCCTCTTGAAAAAATGCCCCTGATTGACACTCCTTTTGAGCGCGTGGCCGTGGACATTATTGGACCCTTAAAGCCGGTCTCAAATAGGGGCAACAGATACATACTGACCATGGTCGATTTCGCTACGTGCTATCCTGACGCCATTGCTTTGCCGGCGATTGACTCCGCGACTGTGACAGACGGGTTGGTCGAAATGTTTTCCCGCGTTGGATTTCCCCGCCAAATCCTGTGCGATCAGGCATCGTGCTTCACGTCGGACCTGATGAGAGAAGTAAAGGATCTGTTGGCAATAAAACATCTGAGTTCAACGCCCTATCATCCCATGTGCAATGGTTTGGTAGAGCGATTTAATGGGACTTTGAAACAAATGCTGCGCAAGCTATGCCAAGAGGATCCAAAACCATGGGATCGATTGCTTGCACCACTTCTATTTGCATATCGAGCAGTTTCTCAGGCCAGCATGGGGTTCTCTCCTTTCGAACTCATTTACGGGAGATACGTCCGAGGACCACTCCACTTGTTAAAGGAGCTGTGGACTGGAGAAAAGATCGAAGAGGTGGTGAAAACGACCTATGGATATGTCCTCGATCTCCGGGATCGTCTGGAAAGAACGCTAAAATTAGCCCATGAGAACCTGATACGAGTGAAAACGACTCGAAAATATCACTATGATCGGAAGAGCAAGAGCCGTCAGCTGAAAGTTGGAGACCGAGCTCTTATTTTGCTTCCTACAACAGCGAATAAGTTGTTGATGGAATGAAAAGGGCCGTTTTCGGTCATTGGAAAAAAGGGCGACTACGACTATTGGCTGGACTTGGGGCATGACGCCAAACTTTTCCATATTAACCTTTTAAACGCCGCACTATGAAGCAATAGAAAAAAAACTAAAATTTATGTTGATAATTTGCATTGGCCTTCTAAATTAACCATGATAAAAAATACAGCCATATTCACAATGACTAAGCATATGTTTTCGCATGTTCCATTTTTGGAACATTGGCATTTCCCATATGCAAAACACACATTTTCTCTGGAACAAATTTTATTGACTTTTCAGTCAGGTTTCCTTATTTAAGATAACTGAAGAATAATATTTAGCATCATACGATGTCTCTGGAAACTATAAATATTTATAACAATATTTTACGAAAATTTCTTCTTTCATACTACCGGCTGTACTACAGTGAGCAAATCACAAACCGTGGTAAGCAGCAAAGCATTTCTTGTGCAGCCGCTTTTTGCACTGCTGGCACTGATTCGTTGTATTCTTCTTGCATTCCGCGCATCTTCCCTGAGTCGTTGAGATGATGTAGTGGCCATCAGTTTTTCTGTCCTCATGTCATGGATGAATGCGGGGCCCAGGTCTTACAGTGAGTTTCTGCTTGAGCTGTAGCAAGGACATGGTGACGTCCCGCCGAAAGGCAATATGCGTCATGGCGGCATCACTACCCTTGTGAAGCTCGCAGTGGAGGAGCCATGCTGCGACAACAGCCATGTTCAAACCATTGCTGAAAAGGTTCCACCACCATTTCTTGCTCCTTAGTCTCGGTCGATAGCTTCCGAGGAGGCGGTCCATCACATCTACTCCGCCCATGCCCTCATTGTATTTTTTGATCAAATATGGTTGAGGGATGTCCACCTTTTTATTTGAGCGTCGTGAGAAGCGTTTCGCACTTCCAACAGGCTCGTGGCTTAGGTGGTTAGAAGAAACTGTGACGACTGCAGTGTCATTCCACCTGCATGCGTAGACTGCCCCGTCACACTTGTAGTGGAAAGATCCTCTTTCTTCCTTCTCGATGTTTTTCAAGCTCTTCAGTGGACAACCACCGGTTCTTGTATCTCGCACCGTCCCTGTTGCTCGAATCCCCTGGTCAGCCAGTTTCGTCAAGAGACCGTGCGAAGTGAAGAAGTTGTCAAAGTAGACTTCGTGCTGTTCAGGCGCTTCCAGGACCGATACCATATTGCTAACAACCCTGATCCCGAGAGGTGTCTTGTCTTCCTTCTCCTTCCTCCCACAATATAATTCCATCGCATAGGGGTACCCATTCGAAGAGCACATCATCCATATTTTGTACCCAAATCGAATGGGTTTACCACGAATGAACATTTTGCACGAGTGGTGGCCATAATAGGGCACCATTGACTCGTCGATACTGAGGCTTTCATTGAACACTCCAAACTGGCGGAAACATTTGGAGATTTCGTCGTAAAACGGCTGAATTTTGCCCATTTTGTCACCTGCCTTCAACTGAGTGTTGTCAACAACATGAAAGAATCTTTTCAGCTGCCGGAACCTATTGCGGGCCATCACTGTCGTGACTATAGGCACACAAAGATCTTCTGCAGTGCTCCAATACGAGTCCTCAGACGGAACGGAGTGGTACCCGCTGAAAAGTAAGGCGCCGAAAAACTGACCTATGTCCGCTCCTGTGACGTCCACCTCCTCCCCCTTTTGGAGTGCGTATCTTGCAGTTAGTTCAGCCAGTGAACCAAGATACTCCGGAGAAATAAATTTGCTGAACAGCAAAAATGGGCTCATGTTTGCAAGCTCAGGAAATGCTTCTAGCAATAATGGAGGACTCTCGTTGAAAAAGTGTTTTGTCAAACGTGGCATGGTCACCCCATACTGGTGTATGGGAGCGCTTTGGAGTGTCTGTTTTCCGAGCGTTCGTTGAAGCTTTGCGTTCTTTTGCAGCAGTGAATTGCCACCCCGCTGGTTTCTTTCGTCGTGGCTCAGGA
Organism: Rhipicephalus microplus; assembly: GCF_043290135.1. NCBI lineage: Eukaryota > Metazoa > Arthropoda > Arachnida > Ixodida > Ixodidae > Rhipicephalus > Rhipicephalus microplus. The sequence continues at coordinate 910,773 of NW_027464601.1, read as the reverse complement.
CTCGAACATGCAGAAGGCGAATCAGTGTCTTCATCGCTGCACTGCATAACTTCAACGTGCCCGCAAACATCATCGTGAACAACTTCAGAGAAGTCGTTTTCGTTCACGTGCTCCTCGTCAGTAATATTGCCATCTTCAACAGGCGGCAACTGGCATACAGATGCACCTTCGCGTTCGTCATCGGGAAGGCTGAACAAAAGGTCAATTGCTTCCTCCAAAGTGAGGAAGCGTTGTGCCATGACCTAAAACGAAAGGTATTGCGGTGTAAAGCACAGTACTACAAAAATAATACAAGCCGCAAGGCAGTTTTCTACTTACACTCGCAGGGATTGATGTGGCTAGGCACTGTAGTTCAATGCTGCTCTTTCCACGTGTCTGGCAAACTCAAAATGACGCCCAGGAATGCTTATGTTCAAGTTTCTGTTAAGCGCCGCCCAGAGGGCGCCATCGACAAGCCAAAAATCAAAAAAAAAAACGAGGCGAAACGCTCGCGCGCGTCTACGCTGCGTTTGACACCGTGACACGCCAATATTCCAAAAAAGGAACATCCGCACGAGACTCTCAAGTTGAAATCTACAATTTCTTTGTTATTTTTTTATTGTTTTGCCGCGTAATCCCGAACTATTTGCCGATATTTTAGTTCTGCTTTGCTCCCTGCAACACTGTTTTTTCCTGCGGAATAATGCAACAAACATCTGGTGGTCAAGGAGCGCAAAATATGCCTGTTTTGAAAATTTATCTAATGATTCTCCGTAGGTTCATACTAAAAATTTAAATTTCTACGTTTTTCACAAGCATTAATGAGTATGCGTGAACAAAAAATTTTATTATGTGATATATTGGAGAGGAAATAAAAAATTAGGTTTCGTATGTTCCAATTTTTGAACATTGGCAAGTAAAAGGTTAATATGTTAAAACGATATGAAGACCGGCAACCAGACACAATTCCACAAACAGCATCTTTTGTGGTTATGAAAGAGGAGGGGACAGATACCCCTCTACCAGCTTGCACAGTTAAGCCGACTGTGGGTGTAGAAGCGATTCCGATCGGCAGTAGCTTAGAAGAAGACAAACGTACAGAACTTCGGAAGATTCTAACCACCTACCAAGATGTATTCTCTGAGATACCGGGAAAGAAAAATCTGTTGGAATGCCGATTTCAATTGACGACCTCTGAACCGATCAACACACCGCAGTATCCTTTGCCGTTGGCCATGAAGGAAGTAGTAGAACAAGAAGTTCAGGACATGTTAAGACTGGGTGTGATTGAGCGATCCCATTCACCCTACAATTCGCCCTTGGTACTTATTAAGAAGCCGGATAACACCTATCGCACATGCGTGGACTTCCGTCGCATCAACGAGATACTGGTTTCCGACGCTGAACCCATACCTAGGACCGACCTAATGTGTACAGAGGTGGGCACAAAGAGATACTTCTCAAAGTTTGATCTCACAAAGGGGTATTGGCAAGTCCCCCTTGACAGGACATCGAGGCCAGTAACGGCATTCTCAACGCAATCCGGTCATTTCCAATTTATATACATGCCGTTTGGCGTAAAGACAGCTTCTGCGGTGTTTACGCGTCTAATGAGAACACTCCTACAGGGCCTTAAAAATGTAGTCCACTACATCGATGACGTTCTTATAGCCACGAACACCTGGGAAAAGCACATAGACACCTTGCAACGCTTGTTGCAGAAAGTACGGGAGTCTGGCTTAACCATCAAGCCTCAGAAGTGCGAAGTTGCTGTGGAGTCGATAGTCTTCTTGGGACATCGTCTAGGAGGCGGGACTATTCAACCTGTGGAAACTACGGTTTTTAATACAGCCAGTGCACCTCTACCTGACACCAAGAAGCAACTCCGATCTTTTCTGGGACTAGCTGGGTATTACCGAGATTTAATACCCCGCTATGCGGAGAAAGCACAGCCTCTAACTCAGCTAACCAGAAAAATGGAGAAAAACAAGATTTGTTCGACTCCTGAAACAGAAGGAGCATTTCAAACGCTGAAGCAAGCCCTTGCTTCTGGGCCGATCGTGAAGGCACTAGACCCAAAGCGTGTGTTCACACTCCGTACAGACGCATCCGACACATGCATCGGTGCAGTCCTCATGCAAGAACACGAGGGGCTGTTGCACCCAGTGTCGTATGCCAGCCGCAAGCTGTTGCCTCGAGAGCAGAATTACTCGGCTATCGAACGAGAATGCTTAGCGCTAGTATGGGCGGTAGAAAAAGTTCATATTTTTTTGTACGGAGTACAGTTTATCGTACAGACAGATCATCAACCGGTTCAATACTTAGCGAAGGCAAAAAACACCTGTAAACACAAACACCATTAGGGTTGCTAAGGTGGAGTCTAGTACTACAAGAGTACACTTTTCATATTCAACATATCAAAGGTTCTGAAAACGCAGGTGCCGACTTCATGAGCAGGTTACGGCCATAGTTACGAATTCAGGTGTTGCTAAAGATGAAAGGCAAAGCATTTCAACCAACCATCAGAATATTGTTTACCATATGTGGATTTTTTTTTCCTGTAAGTGTGCTCCTTAAGACTTGTTGCAGTGTTACCAGTGTGCATGTGTTCATGCGAACTCCAAGAACGTATCCTGTGTGGTGAAACACGCATCCGGCAGTTTTTTCCGTTGGAAAAAACTTTTCGAAAAAGGGGCATGTTGTGATAAGTGAAGTGCGCGTTTCGTAAAGTGCGCGAGTGCAACCAGTGTTCGGTTTAAAATGTGCGCGAGTACACCGGCATAGGAAAGAAGACGACGACGACCGATGGTGTGGACGCGCGCTTTCGCGATGTATTCGGTGAGGAAGACGATGGGCAGACGAGGCGCGTGAAGTTCGGACCAATGAGAGGCCCCCACGCTGGTTTGGAAGAAGCCCGAACGAAGAACGGGGCAGAGGTGGCCGGGACGCGACGGAGGCAAGAAGGCTACCAGGGCGCGGGGGTGGCGGCCGAGTTCCTGAGGCAAGGCTGCTGCGGGCTCCCACCTGGTCGGGCACCCGAGCATCATCTATCGTCTGGCGTTGGCCAGGCTGCTCGTCGTTTGGCGTTGGCCAGGCTTCTCACTATCTGGCTTGGGCCAGGCTCGTCCCGTTTCCAGGGCTACGTCCCAGCGTCAGAGGACGAACGCTGAGAGGTCACTGACCTTGGTGCGCCCGGAGCTACCTTCAACCCGACCTACGCTTAGACCTCTGATCTACCTCGTCTGCACCCCATCGCATCAACCCTCACCGTCAACAAGAGTGCCATGACCGAACGGTGACAGTCGCTTTTGCTATTGCGGAACTTACGCATCCTTAGCATTTCGCGGTAATTAGGTTAATTTCTCCTCGAATTTGTGTGCTTTGTTTGTTTTTCCTCTTATTTCTTTCTCTCTAGCTAGTTAATTGAAAGTATAATCAGTTGTTTTTCTTGTGTGCATAAACGGTCTCGTGTTCTCTTTACCGATGTGGGTTTTCTCATCGGTTTGTATGCACCAGAACCTACACGAGAGCTTGTGGGTTGACTAGCCTCGTGACAAATACCAAGGGTTACATATAAGCACATCTAGCTTTGACAGCCTGCTAAATGATTATGGTTACTTGCATAGTTTGGAAAATTGTGAAAAAACACTATACTGACTTTGAATCAAACACAGCGGCCGGCCCTATAAGAAGTGTACTAAGGGTTACATGTAGGCACATCTAGCTTTGACAGCCTGCTAGTTGATTATGGTTACACGCTAAAGCTCGCCACTTCAATATCAGTAGACCGCAGCCAGATTGAACTGAAGCTTGAAAGAAAAGCATGCGTGTAATTACCACAAAACCATAGCACACATACCATCAGTTTGTTTTCACGAAACCAGCGCCTTTATTCTTTTTCAATTCCAGTTCACACGCGGGCTTTTCAGCGGGAGCGTTCGGCCCACCTTTTTTCAGAAAGTGGTTGTGACGCGGTGCCACATGAGGAAGAGGGCTGCTTGCGCCACACGCGCTTCCGAGCACTTTCCGTGGAGTTGCGATAACGTCTTTCCCGCTTGTTATCATAGGTCTCAGATTTGTTCCTTCGGGCTCTTTCTTTGTGGACCGAAGCACTGCTGCCGCTGCATCACATCGCTCTTAAAGCCGGTGCATGCAGTTGCGTTGCAGTATTACTTCTTTTTTGGTGTCCCGCATAGCTCCTCGAACGGCAACACGCTACCTAAAAAACATACTTTTCAGACCCAGCATGACAGCCAACGTTCTGATAACGAGCACCGCATCACGCAGTCCCATCGATCTGTGCACAACTTCACAAAAAGTTACTTCATATGGTTTCTGTCATGAGGCACTACATAATAAGCTGTGTCCCCCATCACCGCAAAGCACTCACGAAGACTGGGTGATGAACAAGAGCAGGAATAGGCTAGAGAAGAGGGTTGTGAATGGCTGTATCGGGTGCATCTGGCTGAAATTCATAAAATGAAGAAGGTGCTGACGAGGACTACACCTTGCGGTGCGGCTGGAGCTCCACCAGGGGAACCCGGAGCCCTTCACTACGGCATCTCTCATAATCATATAGTGGTTTTGGGGCGTTGAACCCCACACATCAAATTAAATCAAATCTCCCAGGGGAAAGCGTAGAACGGTGGCCGTATATATTGCCGCAGGTCGTTCGACACCCACTGAAGTCGCAGGGCTTTCCTGCTTTATCAATTCAGCCACACCAACTATATATAGTAACAAAAAGGTGTTGTGCAATGCTAGACTGCGCGTGTAACCACACCACGCTCTGGGAAAAAATTAGACCATACCTACGGAGTGAATGATAGAGCGTGGGATGAAGCTGGGTCTGAATGCCTATGCCGCGCCGCTTCGGCCTCCTATAGTCGTACTGCCGGGTCATCGTGGCGCCGCCGCGCAGCCTCGCGGCGCGCTTCTGCCTCGCACGCCTGCACGTCGTGGTCCCTTCGAGCCCGAGCCACCACCTCTCTGCACGCACGCCGCTCAGCAGCCTTGTCGTCTTCCATCGCGCGCCAAAACGGCGCTTTTATTGTACTATAGAATGTTTCCTTGCATACGGCGCCGTCAAAGAACACGTGATCGCAATCGCGCGAAGGCTTCAAGAACTAACGAGGGGCGGTTACCGACAACGAGGATGCACATGCCACGCCACAAGGAGCTTTGCTATAAAAATGTGGCCCCCTATCTCCAGGTTACACTGCAAATTTTGTCAAAAGACGATAGTCTTGTTTCTGGAGAGGGTAAATGAACGTTTATTTGATGTTCTGCGCAAGAAAATCGGAGAATAGTATTCTAGAGGCGCTGTGTTAGAAGCCCTCGAGCGTGCAGCGGAGGCGAACGACCGCATGAAGTGTGGAAGCTTGGGCTGGTTGGTATGGCATGACGATAGTTATAGTGCGAGAACAAAACGACGACACAAAGTGGCGACACAGAGACAAGTCCTTCATGTTTTTCGCCACATTCTTGTCTCTTCATCGTTTTGTTCTCGCGCTATAAGTATCTTCAAGCGCATGAAGTCACGTCACACGTTAGACATGCGCGCTATCTGGCAGTTATCTTGCAAAACGAAGTGCGTGTGTCCTGCGCGCCCGTCTCGATGGTCATGAAGTGTAGAAAGCAAGGTGATGGGTAGGTGCTACCACCGTGCCGTCTTAACAAAGCGTTGGAACACTTGCCTTTTTGTGCAAGCGTTGCATGATCATTGCTACGTGATAAGCGATACGATCCATAGAATTACTTATGTATGCCTTTCCTAGCAAGAGACATACATACAGAATATTGAAATGTTGTTATGGTGCCTCAAATATTTGCAATATTTGCTTTTTAATTGACAATCGTACTAGTATGAACGCTGAATCTTGAGGAATAATGGTGGGTGCTGCGGATGGGGTTGGACGTTTGGAATATCATTTGGCCACTTTGGTGCCCTTGAAAGTACCGTTAGGGCGGACGGACGGATGGACAGACAGACCGAAATTTTTGTGTCGTAAGTCCCCAAGAAAAACTATCGTCTAAAAAACGGGCGGCTCCTAGACTGGGCGACAAGCTATTTTGGCATTTAGGCGAAGGCTACACAACCAAATCATTTCCACCCTGGCACCAGTGAATGTAGTTCCACAATAGTGCAACTGTTACCATCATCAAATACAAGAGTTCTTCATGTACTTTCCACGTGGAGCTGTTTGAGGCAGGGTGAAGCTTGAACTCTTAAGACATTCGTATTTATTTTAACTCATTCTTTGTGACTTCGAGTTTATGAAGGCGCCAGAAACTCCTTCCATTTTACTTGTACCTGAAAAGCTAAGGGGCGTCTGCACTTGCATGAAACGCTTATGCTAGGCACCCGTAATTTTTCACAGCGTTACGAGACGCGCGAAAAAACGGACTATTTCGCGTAGTGCTATAGGTGGAGGAGTTACGGCACCGTCGTTTTCCTTTCAGTGTCAATAAAAGTTGTCCCCGAGAGAGCACCACACGGGCAGACGCAAGAAGTCCACAAGGTTCGGGGTAGCTAGCGTAGGACGACCCTTGCGCATCAGGATGTTGCTTTCACGTTCCTGTCAAATGGCAAACTATTGTTTTAACTGCATAATACGGACGACTCAAGGCGTGACGTGCGCGACAATCGCAGTACGAGAGAGCTCCTAATAAACCCGTTTGGTTGATATTCATGTCCATATCTTTGCTACCTACCGATGTATTGGCGCAAGTAACGCGAAATAACGCGACTTTCTCACGTGACCTGATTTTCGCGACAGGCCTGGCATCGCAAAGCACTCACAAACTCTTTTCGTTCCATAACCACGTTTATATGGTTAGAGATCACCCTTGAACTGATCGAAGTACAGGAACTCACGTAAATTTAGCACCAGGCCTCATATTAGTGACACACGTGCCATAGCAGAGCGATTGAGACCTAGTTTCTCTTGATACCATGTCGATAAGGTAGGATATCACGCTTGGACTAGTGGAAGTTACATCAGCTGATGTGATCTTTTTACATAACTTAATTTTCGCGAGACTCGTGGCATCGCAAACCACAAACCATCTGCTTTCGTTTGGCACACATGTCGATAGGGTTGGGGACTACTCCTGAACTGGCACAAGTTACACGAAGCCACAAGACCTACTCACGCGAACTCATGTTCGCTAGACACTTGTCATCGCAAAGTGTTTACAATTTCCTTTCGTTTGATGCTCACATGATAAGGTTAGGGATCACCCTTGGACTGGGGAAGTTACATGAAGTCACGTAACCTTCTCACGCGACCTGATGTTCGCAACACGCGTGCAATCGCAAGGCACTGGCGGACTCTTTCCATTTAATACCCATGTCGATAGGTTTGGAGATAACCCTTAGACATGCGCGAGTTTCACAATTTGACGTCACGCTTTCACAGGACCTGATGTTTACGACACACGTGCTTCAGAAAACCCTCAAGATCTTTTTTCGTTTGATAACCATGACGGCAGGTTGCGCAAGTGCGTCGTTCTTGCGAGTAGAGTGCCTAGAAGCACGTGCCCCGTTCATAGTGCGATCATTTTTTGAAAGCATAAAGTTTCATACAATAATACTTCGAGGAGAATCTGGCGCTAGTATCTACGCAGCTTCTTTCAGCGGCACTTGTACCCCCATAAAATTTATGGGAAGTACAGGCTTCGGATCCGCTTCGGATGAAATACACTCTTGAAGTTAGCGATGCCTCTTTTCCGAGTGTAAAACAAAGTATTATGAACTAATATTGAATAGTAACTTGCTTTAAATATTTTTACGCAAACTTTATAGCAAAAAGCTTTCGTGACCTGGCGGCAAAAGTGAAACCTGGGCAAATTCAACCATCAAAATATGCATCACTCCGTCATTGCGCTGCAGATTTGGCGTGAAAATTTATATAATAATTTCACCACACTTGAAAACAGATATGCTTGTTCTTTCTTTTTAAAGTATTTATTATCTATTTATGGAAATAGCAGTACAGTATTAAATGAGAAACATATAATGTTTCATTCTCTGCGACGCAAGATGCGTTCGTGCGCTTCGTGATGGTGCGTCTACTTAGCTTCGTCGTCGCTTTGCAGTCGACCTAAAACCAGTTTAGGCAAGACGCGCTCGCGGAAAACATTAACTCGAGGCAATATCTTGCACTGGCATCGCACACTACATTTATGCGCAGTGGTGAGTGGATGACGCTTCATTTGTACACTCGAATACAACTGTTAAACTCCAGCGTCGCAGCAAATCAGCAGATCTAGTGATTGTTAGCCTCTTCAAAGAAAAAAAGCACAGCTTCAGCATTTTTCACCACACCCCCGCCCGCCCTACGTGAAGAAAAAAACTGAGACTAAAAAAAAGTTTATAGACAGCTCTCCAGCTATTTATATCCAATTCAAAGTGAATTACTTCCCATGACTCTCATGAAGGTACACGATCGCAGCGCAAGATCATTCTCTAGGTATTATTGAATGAAACTATATATTTTAAAGGGTTGACACCGCTCATGGCCTCTGAGATGGTAGTCGTGCGGCGGTCTTTCGTCCGGTCGTCCGAGTCATACGGAAAGAGCGTACGTGTTTCCCATAGATGGGCGTGGCGCACTATTTCTTTCGCACCGCGGTGCTCCTTCGTATGGTCAAAAATTGAGAAAATGATGGTTGCCCAGGGTGAACTGCTTATGAGAATTACCATGGTGGAGACAGCGTTGGTGACTGCACAAGAAAAAACGAGGTTTATGAAAGAAAGGCTCAGGTCCACCGAGGAGGCACTAGCAAAGATGAACAATGGAGCGGCTGATGGAGAGAACGGTAGGGCACCGGCAAACAGAATGGTGTAAAGGAAAGTGCAAACAAGTTCGAAAAAAAAACAAGTTTAGCCAGTTTAATGGTCGCAAGACTCAGCTTCAGTGAAGTAGTGGTGGGTTTGGGAGAAGACAAAGCAGCCGCCGTCATAGGTGCAAGTAACCCCCAAGTGCAAGACGCTCCAGCTGAAAAGTCACAGCACGTGATAATCGCCGGGAGACTCAAAATTAAATCGATGCGCAGAAGCAATAAAAGAGAGGGTAAGAGGTGACAATAAGGTTGCAGTGAGGACGTTCCCAGGACGAAAGCTCGAAGCAGTCATGAAGCAAGCGAGTGCAAAACTCAAAAATACCGCGGGTAGACGAAACCTCGTAATTATTGCAGGTGGTTCAAACGTTGTCCTAAATGAAGATACGGCAGGACTAGTGACGACACTGGCGAAAGGGGCCGATGACATGCGCGCCACTTCTCCTCAGGTACAGGTAGTGATATGCACGATACCGGAGGCACCGGCGCGTGACAGCAACCTGCAAAGACCGGTTGTCAACGCAAACCAAGAGAAATGGCGATGAATTGAGAGAAAAGCTTTAAGGGGGAGGAAATAAACAGAGAGGTGCGTAGGTGGCGTGGTTTTCAACGAGACAAAATTCACTTCGATGGGAGGTTAAGTCATGAGGTGGGTTGGCGACTTGCAGGACGCGCTGTAGCTTTTTTGGAAGGCATGCGTGCCCTTCGGGGTCAAGAAAAGCTAGTTACGAGGAAAACAACCAGGGAAACCCTTTTACATGTGGTATAGACAAATACGATTCCAAAGTCGCACCAATATCGAAGACACGTAGAGTCGTAGCAGAAATTGACGTAGCCACGATGGTCGAGCCAATTCAGACGTAGCGTATATTACTTTGCAGGATGGCAGGAATAGGCTGAAATGTGAAGAGATGGAAGAATAGCTAAGAAAGGAAAGACAGATGGTCTATTTTTTTGTAGAAACACATATTAGGGACATGAAATAACCACCTAACAATCCCGACTACGCATGGGAATATTGTAATAGAACAGAAGGCAGCAGAAGGGGGGTAGTATTGGGGCATTCATTCATAAAAGTACAGATTGGCAAAAGGTCAAGCTGGAGGGCAAAGAGCGTTTATGGCTAAAAGGAAAAGTGGCAGGACAAGGGGCGCTCATGGGTCTTGTATACTTGTGGACAGGGGCAAAAGCCAGAAAGAAAAACCAACAAATGGGGCAGTGCATAGGAAATGACATTGACGAACTAGGAGAAGAGTGCGACGTCATTATATTAGGAGATATGAATGCGCACATAGTACATATGCATGGATATGCTGACCCAACAGGCAGAATGGTAATGAAAATGTTTAAAAGGCTTGACTTAATCATTTGCAACAGCACCGAAGAATGCGAAGGCCAGATAACATGGAAGGTGGTAAGGCTGCAGTCGACGATAGATTACGCACTATTCTCCCATAGGATGTTTGATCGGCTAAAGGTAATGAACTGTGTGCTCAGATTGGGTGCACGTCAAACAACCCCAGGTGGTAGAAATTTCCGGAGCCCTCCACCACGGCATCTCTTATAATCATATAGTGGTTTTGGGACGATAAACCCCACATATCAAATCAATGAACTTGGGTTCAGAAGTTTAGGTAGTGATGAAAAACATATCAAGCTGAGTTTAAAAAGAAAACTGAAATTAAAAAGGTGGCATTAGTAGCAATCACACTAATATTTACTCAGAAAGGCAACAACAAACAGCAACAAAAGAGATTGTGAAATTATTCCCCGAGGATTCTAAAACAGAGTGGACGTACACAAATTTAACTCTATTGTTTTAGTTAGAGCTTGCTAAGGCACGAGCCAAAACAACTAGGAAAAGAAGACACAAACTCAAGAGCTGGAGGGATGAGGAAGTTCAGAGAGCCACAGAGGTGTTTAACTACCGTTCAAGGGGTAAGACTAGTAGAGGATGAGGCAATGGAATATATAAAAACATTGATGACTGAAAAATTCAAACACCAATAAAACGCTGCATGCACCGTACCAGGTGAGGATGGACCAATTAGCTGAGTGGCTTCACTGGCACAACGAGAGTGCGAATGGGCAGAAAAAAGGGTTCATAATAGCACATCGACAGGCCATGATGGCATTCTAATCATGCTAATAAAGAAACTAGGACCAAACTCTAAGCAAACGTTAAGCGAGGCATCGAGCAAAGCAATAATGGGCGTTGAATCTCCCTATGGGTGCAAACTAAACAGGATGAGCCTGATCAATAAAGAAAATGGGGACAAAGCTGATATAAACAACCAGCGTCCTATAACAGTGACATCAGTAGTTTACAGGCTGGTGATGCAGATAGTAAAGAAAAAACTACCGACATGGGTGGAGAATGAAGTGGTGCCGGAAGAACTACAAAATGGGTTCCGTAAATGAAGGAAGTTGGAGGACAATCTGTTTTCATTGGTGCAGTGTATTGAAATAGCGGAAAAAGAACACCAGCTGCTCTGGCTGGCATTTCTAGATATTAAGGGCGCTTAAGATAGCGCGATTCTATAAGACTTGTGGCGAATACTGGACACAATAGATGTGGAAGATGGAATAACTAATCTTCTAAAAGATATCTATAAAAGTAACAAGGTAATTATCAAATAGGAAGAACAAGTATCTCAACCTATAGAGATCCAACGTGGGCTTCCACAGGGATGACCCTTGCCAACTTTGTTACTTATTCTATAACTCCAGGGACAAGTAGCCAAATTTAGGGGTGTTGACTGGGCTTCAGCATTTCTTTTTCCAAGCAAGGAAAACACATTGAACAGTGATTACCAGCATTGGTGTATGCAGATGATATAGTAATATTAGCCGACAACAAGGAAGATCTGCAGGGATTGATAGACATCTGGGTTAATGAGGGAAATAGCTTAAGTTTCAAGTTCAGCAGGAAAAAACGGCAATAGAAATTTTTAAAGATAACAAAAGCAGTGAGCATAGGACACAGAAAGTCATGGTAGAAATAGTGGATAAATATAATTATTAGGCGTATGGATAAATAACGGGGCTCAGTATCTAAGGCAGCACGAAAGATACGTCATGACTAAGGGCACCAGGAATGCAGCTGTAACAAAAAATAGGGCACTGTGTACTTACAATCGGTATGAAGTTGTGAGAGGCATCTTGAAAAGGGTCATGGTTAAGAAAGATTGCAAATTAAACAACATGGCATAGATACACTTGCTTCGAGAGCACACAGGAATAGCCCAAAACATGGGTTCAGAGCGACATGGAATGGACATCGTTTGAGTGTAGGGAAGCTAGCGGCAAGGTAGAGTTTGAGGAGTGATTGAGAAAATTGGGAAAGGAGCATTGTGCTAGGAAAGTTTTCAGCCACTTCAACATAAGGAATGTTGAAGCTAAATGGAGGAAGCGAACTCTCAATCTGTCAAGTAAGTATTTATACAGCAGCATGATACCAAGCCAAAATGAAACATCGGTTAAGAAGAAGGTGAAGGAATCAGAGAGGGACATGTGGAAAATGGGAATACTTACAAAATTATCACTGAAGACCTACCGAGTTTTTAAGCACGAGATTGCAAGGGGAAATATGTAGGACAATTCTCGGGGTAGTTCTCTGCTCTTCGAGACTCGAACGGGAGTATTGTGGACCAAGACGTACCAAGAAATGTAGGAAGGCACCAGCACGGTATGTAGTGCGTGTGGGAAGAAGAAGGAAACAGTTGAACATTTGATAATGTTCTGTACACGACTCCTCGCTATCATCGAAAATAATGGCGGCGAATTTTTTAAAGCATTGGGGTTTAGGGACAGTGAAGGCAAAACCGACTTTAAACGGGTCGAAATAACCAGGAGGAGGCTAACTGATTGGTGGCTACAATCGAGGCGCGAGTGAAATTCAATCGTGAAACACATCATGATAGTACTTGAATTTATAACTAGGTGGCGTGAGCCACCACATGATCTAACGGGCACAGCCCGATTCATTCATCCGTCCATCCAAAAGGCTGCCGCTCTGTTGGCGAAGCTTGCATGTGGCAAGACAGTTATGGTTTTGCGCTCATTCGGAAATGTCGGGTGAAGGTGCTCATTTGGGATTGCTTGGGCGTATGTATTACCATGTTCCTTTTCCCAAGTTCCAAGTTTTCTTATCGTCCCAAAGCACTACACAATTCTCAGCGCAAACCACGACTGCAGTTTTCGTGAAGCTTCCGGACTGTACTAGATCATTTCGATAAGATCACGCCCACTCTGTGAACGGTAAAAATTATTCTGGAACCTACGCCACCGCAAGCGATAACGCTAGAACATTCGACGGCAAGAGTATAAATGCCGACGCGCTTCGCCGCTTGTCAGTAGTTGATCGACGCCCGACGCTCCGTTCGCCGCTATCAGTTCAAGACTGCTACAGTAATCGGACTTTCCGTTTACCGGGCACACGTTCGCCAAAATAAACAGTTAAATTCCAACGCAAAGTCTCTTGTCTTCCACCACGTTACGACTCCGTGACATCTGGTGTAGGTGCTGCTTCTTTGATGTTCCGGACGCCCCTTTCAAGCCGTGACCCCAGCCCAAGCGGCAAAGAAGACATGGACGCCAACCCTGAACAGCGAACAAGCCGCAGGCAGAGGGGACTACAACCAAAGTCGCGCCCCTTCCTGAAGCAGCTACGCAGACCCGGATCCCGACATCAACTACTGCAACCATGACCGCCCCCGTGCAGCCTGCACCATTCCTGCTCCGGCAACCCAAAGAGCCACCAAATTTCCACAGTTCGCCACTGGGAGACCCATAAAGCTGAATCGAAAGGTTCGATCGCGTCGCCGCCTTCAATGACTGGACAGACGATGACAAGCTCCGGCTTGATATTTCGCCTTAGAAGATGCTGCTCAGACCTGTTTCGAGAATCAAGAGCGAAGTCTTACAACGTGGGACGTCTTTCGCGCCAGGTTCCTTACTACTTTCGCAAGTGTATTGCGCAAAGAGAAGGCCGCAGCTCTTCTGGAAACCCGCATGCAGATGCCAAACGAAAATATGGCGCTATTCACGGAAGATATGATTAAACTTTTCCGCCACACTGACTCCGACATGTCCGAGGAGAAGAAGGTCCGTCTGCTCATGCGAGGAGTAAAGCAGGGACTCTTCGCCGGGCTGATTAAAAACCCGCCCAAGAGAGTCGCCGAATTCCTTTCAGAAGCATCTGCGATAGAGAAGACGCACGAGATGCTCACGTGGCCATATAACCGTAGCTTCTCGTCTACAAGCTACGCCGTAATTCAAGCGCTTGGAACCACTGACTTGTGAAAAATGATCCGAGTGATCGTGCAAGAAGCGCTGCGAAAATTACTTCCTTCAGCGCAGCCTCATGTGGAATCCATCGCGGACGTCGTACGCCAGGAGGTCCAGCAATCGCTGGGCGTCTCTCAGCCTCAAGAGCCTCAGCTGCAAGCCATGAACTATGCTGCTGCAGCTCGCCGCCACACCCCTCCTCTATGCGGAGGCCAAAACACTGCCCCATCGCACTTCCGTCGACAGACGCCACCGCCGCCACCACCCCCACCGATGTCCTACCGTTCGCCAGCAGCCCAGTGCAGTGCGCCGAGGAAGACTGTCGTCTGGCGCACCCTTGACCACCGCCCGCTCTGTTACCACTGCAGTGAGGCCGGGCACACATACCGCAGTTGCCAGTACCGACAGATGGGACTGCGTGGCTTCGCCTTCAATGCAACGCGTCCGCAGCCAGTAGAACGGCCACGTGACATCGCCGACTACCTAACAGGAACTCAATGGACACCACGAAGCTCTTCCCATTCGCCGTCGCCCAGCCGCCGCGCGTCACCGCACCACCGGCAGTACTCTGGCCAAACGCGGGGCCGGTCTCCTAGCCCGTATCAGAGAAACTAAAGGTAGCAACCGATGGAGGTGCGGTTGCTGTGCGACGAACTACCAAAGATCCTCCGACGACGACGATGCCGCGACGGAGCTTTCCGAACACAACGCCAAGCAGGCAAAGCCCTCATGGGGAAACCTCACTTACCAAAGGTGACCTGAGGACGCCACATGAAAGCAACGGAACAAGCCGACACAGCCGTCACTCGACGCCACGCCCTAACTATAATGTGAGACGGCGAACTAGCGACCTCGACGTTCTTATCGACGGCGATAGTGTGACCACTCTCTTTGATACTGGAGCCGACTACTCCGTCATCAGTGGGCTATTCGCCGCGAAGGTAAATAAATTTAGGACAGCTTGGGAAGGCCCTGAAATCCGCACAGCTGAAGGTCATCTCGTAACGCCTTCAGGATTCTGGACAGCGAGAGTCACCATTAATGGCCGTATTTATCCTACTGACTGCGTAGTCCAACAAAGTTGCTCGAGAAATGTCATCCTTGGCATGGACTTTTCATGCCTCCATGGTGCTGTCATAAACCTAAAAACAAAGTCGATAACGTTATCCAAAAAGAAGCACTACCGCCGCGCACGCCGTCAGAAAACCATGCCTTGAATGTGCTGGAAGAACAAGTCACCATTCCGCCTTGCTCAAACGTCATTATTTCAGTCGACGCTCCTAAATCACGTGAATTGGAAGGCGTCGTTAAAGGCAGTCAGCATTTGTTGGTCAGCCGAAATATTTGCGTCGCAAGAGAAATCGCAGAGCTGCAGGGAGGCAAAGCAACGGTTATGCTCAAGAATTTCAGCAATGAGTACAAACATGTCAACAAAGGAACAACGGTCACATACATCGAAGAAATTGTCGCAACCAACAGTACTTCCACCCTCGCCGATTCTGTGGAACCTGGTCAGAGGAACCAAGCTCCTCCCATAACTTTTGACGTCAATCCCAGACTTCCGAACCATAAGCAAGAACAGCTCAAGGCCCTGCTCCTGCGATACGAAGATTGATTTTCGTCGTCATCAAAATTTCACTAGACCCCAATCACAAAACATCGCATCATAACCGAAGAAAATGCCAGACTACTCAGTCAGAGTCCGTACACGGTTTCGACGCGAGAACGTGATGCCA
Organism: Rhipicephalus microplus; assembly: GCF_043290135.1. Taxonomy (NCBI): domain Eukaryota; kingdom Metazoa; phylum Arthropoda; class Arachnida; order Ixodida; family Ixodidae; genus Rhipicephalus; species Rhipicephalus microplus. Next base: position 894,925 of record NW_027464601.1, on the reverse strand, counting down.
TGAGGAGACAAGTTGATGAAATGCTGCGGGATGACTTTAACCAGCAGTCCAAGAGTCCATGGGCATCCCCCGTGGTGTTAGTGAAGAAAAAGAATGGAACCCTACGTTTCTGCGTCGAATATCGCTACCTGAACAAAATCACAAGAAAGGACGTGGGTCTTTTCCCACGAATAGGCGACGCACGTGATCGGCTCCATAACGCGAAGTACTTTTCTTCAATGGACCTCAAGACTGGCTATTGGCAAATTGAAGTCGACGAAAGAGACCGAGAGAAGACGGCGTTTATAACACCGGATGGCCTCTTCGATTTTAAAGTGATGCCCTTCGGCCTTTGCTCATGCCAGCAACTTTTCAACACGTTATGGATACAGTACTGGCAGGATTGAAGTGGCAGACTTGCCTTGTGTACTTGGACGACGTCGTCGTGTTTTCCTCGAGTTTTGACGAGCATCTTCGGTGCCTTGAAGCTGTACTTCAAGCCATCAAGACTTCCGGACTCACACTGAAGCCAGAAAAGTGCAGATTTGCGTACGAGGAGCTCTTATTTCTGGGGCACGTTATTAGCAAGTCTGGAGTTCGCCCCGATCCACGGAAAACAGCCGCCATCGCCGACTTCCCGCCGCCCACTGACAAGAATGCGGTGCAACGATTTCTGTCCATGTGCGCCTATTATAGGCGGTTCATGAAAAACTTAGCCCGCATCGCCGATCTTCTCACTAACCTTACCAAGACCGACGTGGAGTTCAAGTGGGAAACGCCCAGGAACACGCTTTCCAGGAGCTTAAAATCGCCACCAGACGCCTCCATTACTTGCCCATTTCGACGAATTCGCCGAGACAGAAACACAAACTGACGCAAGCAGCGTAGGTCTTGGCGCCGTTCTTGTGCAGAGGGCTGACGGACTTTAAAGGGTTATTAGTTACACTGACTGATTGCTATCCAAAGCAGAAGCCAATTATTCCACAACAGAAAAGGAGTGTCTCGCCATCATCTGGGCTACGTCGAATTTTCGCCGCTACCTCTACGGCAGGCCATTCAAAGTTGTGAGCGACCACCACGCCTTGTGTTGGCTAGCCAACTTGAAGTACTTTTCAGGTCGCTTAGCACGATGGAGCCTGAGACTTCAAGAATAAGACATTACTGTCATTTACAAGTCCGGCAAGAAACACTCCGACGCCGACTGTCTCTCTCGTGCGCCTGTCGACCAACCACTACCCGACGACCCGGATGATGACTACTTCTTGGGAAGGATAACTACCGACGACTTCGCTGAACGACAGCGGGCCAACCCAGAACTTAAGGCCCTAATAGAATACCTCGAAGGCAGGACCGCCAGAGTCCCGAAAGTATTGAAGCGCGCACATGCGTCGTTCTTCCTGCAAAATGGTCTTCTACAAAAGAAAAAACTTTCACAGCTTCGAGCTAAGTACCTTCTTGTGGTGCCTTCAGCTCTGCGATAAGAACTCTTGCAGACCCTGCACGACGATCCGACGGCAGGGCACCTCGGCGTTTCTCGCACGCTCGCGAGGATACAAGAAATGTACTTCTGGCCACGTCTTACCACCGACGTCACTCATTATGTGAGGACATGCCGGGACTCTCAGCGACACAAGACACCGCTGACAAGGCCAGCGGGACTTCTGCAACCAATTGAACCACCTTGCCGACCTTTCCAGCAGATTGATATGAACCTACTGGGGCCGTTCCCGACGTCGGCTTTTGGAAACAAGTGGATCGTAGTAGCTACCGACTACCTCATCCGCTACGCCGAGACAAAAGCCCTGCCAAAAGGCAATGCATCCGAGGTAGCTAAGTTCTTTGTCGAAAATCTCGTCCTACGTCACGGCGCCCCGGATGTTCTTATCACCGACTGAGGAACGGCATTTACTGCCGACTGAACTCAAGCAATCTTGGCATACAGCCAGACAAACCACCGCCGAACGACAGCGTAGCACCCAAAGACATACGGCCTCACCGAGTGGCTTATCAAAACGATCGCCGACATGCTGCCAATGTACGTCGATGTCGAACACAAGACGTGGGGCGCCATTCTTCCGTACATGACCTTCGCATACAGCACGGCGGTGCAGAGACGACGCTGATATCTTCATACAAATTGGTCTAGGAAGGAGTCCGATAACGACGCTGGATGCTATGTTAACCAACGTCACCGACGAAGAAAACCTCAATGTGAGTGAGTACCGTCAACACGCCGAAGAAGGCCGACAACTCGCGGGTCTCCGTATCATGAATCAACAGACGACCGACAGCCGCCGTTACAATCTTCGACAATTCTTCGTGGAATACCAGTCCGGTGAACGTGTTCGGGTGTGGACGCCGATACGCCGACGTGGACTAAGTGAAAAGCTTCTGCGACAGTACTTCGGACGGTACAGAGTGGTTCAACGTCTCGGCCCGCTTGATTACGAGGTTATACCCGACGGCATCACTAACTCTCAACGACGCCGATCGCGACCTGAAGTCGTCCATGTCACGCGCCTCAAGCCGTTTCATGCGCGTTAACAAACTGAAACAGTGTTTTTTTGTATTATTATTCTATCGTAAATTATTCATTGTACTTTCTTGCATTAATGTTGCACCTTCATCTTTAGTTAAAGCATCGGGACGATGCCATTTTCAGAGGGGGGCAATGCCACGTTTTTTTTCCCAGGTTTTGTTATCATCCCAAACACTACAAGATTCTCAGCGCAAACCACGCTTGCAGTTTTCGTGAAGCTTCCGGACTGTAGTAGATCATTTCGATAAGATCACGCCCACTCTGCGAACGGTAAAGATTATTATAGAACCTACGCCACCGCCAGCGATAACGCTAGAACATTCGATGGCAAGAGTATAAATGCCAACGCGCTTCGCCGCTTGTCAGTAGTTGATTGATGGCCGACGCTCCATTCGCCGCTATCAGTCCAAGACTGCTAGTGTAATCGGACTTTCAGTTTACCGGGCACAGGTTCGCCCAAATAAACAGTTAAATTCCAACGCAAAGTCTCCTGTCTTCGGCCACGTCACAACCACATGACAATATTCTCAAATTCACTTTTTTTTGCCGTGGATTTTTTCCGCCCAAATTTGGGCGCTTATGATGGTTATGCCTCTGCGAGAAATCCGGATGCGCTCGAGACTTATACACTTCGCAGTTTGCAGGCTGTACACTCCTAAATGAAAGCTAGTAGTACTCGCTTTTTTTGGGTAGTAATAGTTTGTTACATATGTTACAACCCTGGTAGTAAGTGCAGTTAGTAATGATGAGGGTGGTAACAGTTACTACGTTTGCCGTTACTAACCGTAGGTAGTCATCTTAGTTGTTTTAGGAAAAACAAAAGTGGTGAGGGGTACTACGGTGCTAATTTTGAATCATTATTTCGCTACTGGTAATGTTGTGTATTAATGTCTCACTACACAACTTCGGGCAATCTTGCGTGGTATGCCGTGAGTATGTGTGTAGAAACGTTGTCAACAATTCAGAGTACGACGTACTCCACTATTGAAGCATGAAGCCGTCGTGAGGGCCTCCCGTGGGCTGAATTGTGTTGGAAGCGAAGAGTATATAGCCGTAACAAGTACACTACGCTACTGTGCTAAGCAAACAACAATGTAGCGCCTATTTCAAGATGCTCCTCCAGCCCAGGTGGGCACTTGTGTTTCGGGATGAATTATAAAAATGCGATCCTACAAAACTGTACCATATAATCTGAATAAACAGGTTCGATGACGCAAAACAATCTTTGAATCAACCGTCTTTATTAAAACGATATCTTATAATAAATGATTATAAAAGTGCCACAAGAAAGCATTATCTACAGCAGTCAAAACAAGGTACAGAACTCATTAACAGGGTCTCAGTGCAAATAAATATTTGGCTGCGCTAATATATCGGTGGTTTGAAAGTAATAATAGTTTCTGAAATTTCATGTGACAAAATCACATTACTTTGACATGCTTGGTAAGGAGGGACTCCGGAATATAATCGACCGGTGGGGTAATGTTGATTGATTGATTTGTGGGGTTTAACGTCCCAAAACCACCATATGATTATGAGAGACGCCGTACTTTAGGGCTCCGGAAATTTTGACCACCTGGGGTTCTTTAACGTGCACCCAAATCTGAGTACACGGGCCTACAACAGGTTGGGAAATGTTGATCTGCCTATCATGTAAGGTTGTCCTAATTCTCTTAGTTACTTGTAATTGCCTAATTTAACGCGTTCTTCACTTCCTTATGGTTCGATAACTTGTTTTTATGCGTCTTGATAACAAGAGAATGTCGCTTACATAACTCGGTTACTTAATTTTAAATCAACATTTTTTTTTCATTTCGCACGTATCTAATACGTCATTTTTTCCGTTCGAAAATCATACGTTTAGAGGATTTCTCTCACATATAATAGAACATATATTACATACTATTTTAGATAGGATAGTTCGTGGCCATGTAGCAAAAAGGTAGTAAGGGTGCAAGAAAGTTAGTAATGGCTTCAGCTTCACCTGTTTCATTCCAGTTACAAATTGTTTACTAACAATTGTAGGATACTGGTAGCACAAAGTAAGTAATGTTGCAGGTAGTAACTGTTTAATAACGAAGGTAGTATACAGGTTGCAAAAAGTCAGTAATGGTGTGAGAAAGGTAGTAAGTGTTGCAGTTACTACCTATTTGCTTGCAGTCACTATTTTTCACTAAATTTTTTAGAATCTATAGTAGGGAGGTTCCTGGCGAAGAAAAAAGAAATAAAGCCCAATCAACAAGCAAAGTCAGAAAATTGCCACACTATGCTAACGAATTATAATCGTATAAAGGACTCTTTTTTTATTTTACTTCATGGTCCAGCGCTACTTTTCATTATAACACTGTTGAAAGAATCCTCCCGTTGAGACGCGGAGTGCAGGCCATCGCTATGCATCTAGACTATAAATTGTATAGAGTCAACGTCAATAGTTGACGACCACATACTGGTCACAATCCCGGCTGCGGCAGCTGCATTTCCGATGGAGGCGAACATGTTGTAGGCCTGTTGGCTCAGACTTGGGTCACGGTAAAGAACCCCAGGTGGTCGAAATTTCCGGAGACCTCCACTACGGCGTCTCTCATAATCATATGGTTGTTTTAGGACGTTAAACCCCACATATCAATCAATCACATACTGGTTAAAGGGACGTTTTAGTCACTTATGATCCCCCATTCGCTGTGTGAATTTTAGGGTGTCCAATGGATACGTTGGGCAATGAAAGAACGAATATCAAAATTCTTTCTTTGTTCAAGAAGAACGCAACACGCATTCAGAGTTTGATGTATCTAGCATGAAACACTGCGGTGTACCATAGCAGTAAGATTTTTACTTTTTCTCTCTTTAGTAGTCTACCTCGGCGAATACTTAGTTTTCATTAAAAAGACGCTGTAATGCTACATGTTCGACCATTTATTTGGATGCAGTGGAGACTTCTGATATTCCTTTTGTGCTACGAAAACATGATCAAACTTCAGATGTGGAAAATGGACACGATGAGAACTCAGACTATTTCAATGTTAAAAGTTAGGAAGTCAATATATGTCAGCTAATCGAAGCCTTCTACAATATTTCGGCAAAATGACGTCTCACGCACTTTACTTAAACGAAATGAACAGGGCATACAGTTATCTAGAGCAAATCTGCGCTTCGATTGACCACATCATAAATACCCGTACGCGATATAACAGTAAAACTGTGAGACAGGATAGTAGAGCAATACGATTCAAAGAGAATTATTAGCCAAGTTTTCTCTTATGAAAGTCTTTAGAAAGAAGGAATGCTAGAATGCCTCTATAGTTTAGGTCGAGGTATTTAACACCGAGTGAAAACGGACCGTAATGCAAAACAAAAGTAAAAGTGTCACAGACGAATGATGCCTTCTTAAGGTTACCTATCAGAAAAAGGCCGCTGTTGCCATGCTTTTTTTTTGAAAATGGGATGAAAGTATAAGCAGTAACAAAAAAAAACTTTAGTTTAGCCAGAAGATTCTGACAAATATTCTTCCTCCTATGCGCCAGAAAAAAACGCAAACATGCGCACGCTAGAATCTCATGCGTCCGCTGTGGGCCGCAGTGTACGCCACCACGAAAATTTGTGCCCTCTTGTGGTAGCCGGGTGCGCGAGGCGATACTCGTTCATTTTGCTGAGGAGCGCGGCGAATGGGACGGCTGGAGAGAAACACGCCGCACGTACGCCGTCTCGGAGGCTAGGCGGCGCCTCTTCCCGTGTGTCCACCATGTTTCGGCAAACACACGGCACTTGTTTAAACGTTTACGCTGTGCCTGCCACCTTGTTGCCCATCTAATTCGTCACAACTCCCCTAAGATAACTGCTTGCTGCGTGCCACACAGTTCACGTACAACTCTAAAAATGAATGATATGCGTTTCTTTTATAGATTGATTTTAGAGAAAACTTTTATTGACAGTGAGAATAAAAAGCGAAAAGTGGCAGCCAACGAATGCCTCTTTCTTCTGAAGCGTGAATATTGCTAACATTGTTGCTGTTTTCAATCATTTTACTTTTGCTATTTCAGGTATTCGGAGGGCAAATTTCAAAATACATAAATATTACGAGCAACACAGTCAGCAATCACAGTAATGCAAGGTATGTGCGTGGTTTTCACTTGGTGTTTCTACGCGTACTTGTTGCACCTTTACACAATCGAACGTTGTGCAAACTGGTAACCCTAAATATTTTAATGGCATTTGAACTGTTCTCATTAATTTGGTGTTCTTTTCGGTGCTTCCAAATGGTACTTTCGCTCTCCCTGAGATCTTCCTTTGTTTTGTTATTTGGGTGAATACGTGATTATGAAACTTTTGCGTCTATAATTAACTGCAACAGTTCATTCCAAGTGGTGTTTTCTTGCGGAGCAAGAACAACAAACAAAAAAATGGGTGTAGATGCTCACACTGCTCACGATAGTACGTGTCGTCGTCTGCATGCACTCGGGTGCCTCTAAACTGCCACGCACCATATTCATTCTCTCTGTAATATATATATATATATATATATATATATATATATATATATATATATATATATATATATATATATATATATATATATATATATATATGTGTGTGTGTGTGTGTGTGTGTGTGTGTACTGACTCATTTATCTGCACTAATACACACTGATGTCTCTCGCATTTCATGTTTCTTGCGTACGCATACATGCGAGCGCGTTCAGATATGTTTATTTATTAGAAATAAATGTTAGTACAAAGCGGAAACTTCTTCAATAAATGCTGTTTTGCCATTGGATCCCACAACACCAACAAGGAAACATGGAGAGCCGGATGGAACAGCCAGCGTAGTCAACGTACAAAATTTTCCTATACGCCGCAAGATCGGGCTATAGGGTGCAGCACCGTCACCGTGCTAGTGTGGATAGGCGGCCGGTGGCGCGCATGCCGATGCGCGCAACGGCGCGTCTTCTGAGTGCTGTGGGTCGACTGTAGGCGAGTAAAATTCTCTGACTGCTGCTCAGTCGTTATAAATATGCCGTTCATTGCCTAAGGGATGCACGAAGCTCACCAAACGTTACTTTTTCTTGTGACAGAAACGCAGTCTGCCATTAAAAGGGATGTTCGCACTTGGCGACTGTCTGCACTTCTGCACAGCAGTTTGTCATGTTTCTTGTATTTTTATTTTAGGTGTTGAGCCTGTGCCCCGTCTACTATGCACTGCTGAGCATGACTAAATTTATTATTCATGCAAGTGGGTCCTAAATACCAAGCACCTCACCTCCTCCCGAAAAAAAGAAAGAAATTCGATATTTTTTGGGCGATGAACCCGAAAATACAGCGATTACTCATTCCACCTTTTCGTCATATTCTTTTTTGATGGAATAAACATAGAGTCATTCCTAAGTTTATTAGGGAAAGGTACGTGACTTACAGTGCTTAGGCTCGTTTGTTCTTACTTCGATAAAAGTGTAAAAAAGGAGTACTTCAGCCTGCAGCTTTCTAATATCGATTCAGTGCATCAAAGTGATGTGAAAGTTCGTTTGATTCGTAGAACGAAGTTTTTTTTTTTTCAAACGAATGTGTGTCCATTCTTTCCGTGTGTCAAGCACAACGCCACCAAAGCGCTCAAGTCATTGTGAAAAAAGAAAACGAAAATGCGACGTTCTTTTTAAAATTGTACGACCTTATTCAGGCACGCCATCTGGAATAATTTTGACAATCTTGCCTCTTTCAAGCGAATCCAAATGTAAGAACAAGGGGGAGGTAATTAGAAAACTCCAACCAAAAATTGTATTACAGCGCTTGAGTCAGCGCTTGGTCGGACTTCGAAACGTTGGTTTTCTAAATACAATTTTTGGTTGGAGTTTTCTAATTGCGTCTTTTATAATCCAACCAGGCAGACTTCTGCCGTGTTCACCTTTGATAAGAACACGGGTGTGTCAGTATAAATATATTGTTCATTGCTAAAATTGCGCATGGCAACTCAAGTGTAATCAGCTGCATGTCATACAATTGAAGTACTGCAATGTCAGAATTTACTATACAGCAGTGTCATTGTACTAGGACCGTACAAAACAAAGTTATCTCAAACACACTTAAGACTCGTCACATAAACAATAAGCAAGAATGCCACATTTTTTTTAGGTACACGCATAACAACAATCCAAAACTTTAGTTTATTTTCGAGTCGCTAACACACTGAATTTGCACAATATTTATTATTCCTCGTGTTTGGGGCAACGCCAAGTGCACTCTACGATGGGCTTCAGCTAAAAAGCAGCGCCTACACCGACATGATCCTGGCGAAGACATGCTACGACGACGATACACATCACTCTCGCCAAGTGCTCGACCTCATCCTATTGCGGTACATATACATGCGAGTAAGGCCAACTGCTTTTGTAGACAGTGCTAGGCAAACGTACAAGCAGTTACTCTCGCGCTAACAGAGCGGGACAAACCGCCCTTTAAGCATGAGCATGACGTACGTGCACGTGCTAGCCTATATGGATAGCAGATGACGCCAGGAGCAGTCCACACTACGTGCGCTTCAGCGAGTGGCCACCAGGTGGCAACTGCGCTTTACCTCGGGGCGAATACTGCTTCGAGCACCCGCGTGGGGTTCTGGGACTGCTTCAAAATGACCTACTGCACTAATTAGACCATGAGATCACCTTCCTACTGCTGTATAAAACCCAATTTGCGTGTGAATAATTATATCTAATGTGTCAATAAAAGAGTTTCAGTGTCGTTGGTGCATGTGCACCTGTTAGGTAATAGCGGAGTTATCAGGTATAAGACCAGACCCTGTCTGAGCGAACCCGCAATTAGAAATAGCACAATAATGTCGGGCTCCGATGCATGCTATTTGAGTTCATTAACACTCCATATGTAATCTTACCGTTCAAGCTGCGGGGTTGTATTCACATTTTAGCAGCTCCTTATAGCATCACCTGGACGGTCGTCCGTCCGTCCTGCGTAGCGAGCATATCCACGAAGTGATTGATGAGTGGGGCAAAGCGTTCATCTGTCCGATGTGTGATGTAGTATAGGAGTGGACGGATGGGCAGGCAGGCAGACAGAGTGACGGACAGAAGCACGGAGCGAAGCAAGGATGAACAGATGTGCGGGCGCACGCAAACACGCATGGACGCATGCATGGACGGACGCGTGGACGCATGCATGCAAGGACGTACGGACAGATCGACGAACGAACCGGTGGACGCTTCGCCCCACTCATCATCATTCACTCCATGAATATGCTGTGATTTCAATTTGTCTCACCAATTTATGTGCTTCAAAAAATGCATCGTGTGTTCATATCAAGAAATGGAAGGACATTTGTAATGCGCGTCCTAATAATGATTGTGGAAATTCAATAGTTTGAGCAGCAATAACGTCAGACATATATACAAGATTAAGTGTCGCGTCTCATTCGTAGGTGCATCATTGCACCAATTTTAGTTTTCACAGTTTAGAAAACCACACATTTCCATAACTGTTTTCTAATACACAGTGTTCCACAAATCTAACTTGTAATAAAGCTAACCTTTCGCCCTTAAAAATAACACAAACATATCTACCTACAAAGCATAAAACCCCAAGCATCTACCCACAAGCATCCACCCACTCAGCCAGCAGCCGAGTGACCACGCCGCCAGTTAGGATCGATATATGTTCCGCAACACTTTCTGGCGCGAAACGTTCGTTTACTTTTAGAGATGCTTGCCTACAAACTCGTGACTAGCAGCCTTATTGAACGATATTGCGTTTCTGAAGGCAATGCCTGCTCAAACTGCGTTTCTTTGAAAGCAAAAGGCTGTGAAGCCGCGAATTTGCAGTGCGCGCATTGAGGAGTGGGCCAAGTAACAGCGACAGCTTTAGCAGACGACGCTTTTGTCTCCTTTCTGAACGGAGCGCAGACGAATGAGCGCGTCGAGGCACTCTACATGAAAGTGAAGAATAGCGACACCATGCGACTCAACAGTGATAGCGTCATTTGACATAGCGGTAGATCGGGACAACTGAAGTCAAATATATATTTCGTTGGATACTCATATCGGCCGATTTGGCAAAATTATTTATGGAACTCACGAGGGGTGACATCCCATGAATAACTAATGGTACGTCACGACATTGTTTTTGAGATCTGTTATGTAAAGACAATTCTTTCATATGCGTTTAGGCTAGATGAAGTAGCACATTTCTGGTTGACAAGTGTGACGACGTCACGTGAAATCCTTGTGATAACCTCATTCGACGCTGGACTAGTGATAAACTCACGTTAGGGGCTGAATTTCGCATGATGGCTAAACGGCACCATGCATTTGTGGCCGAGTATTCGAGTAAACAAGTGCTTGTTAACCCAAACCGGATCAGCAGAATACCTCTTTCTTTAAAACTGGGTTGCCAGCTTTCGAGACCGAATTCACTTTGCTGTGCTTTAGTGGTACTAGATAGCTAGTTTTACGAATACTTGCTGAAACTATAATATGGAGAGCACTTGCCTTCTCCCGGAAAGTGCTTTGTCGATTTCTTGTGGGACCCATGCTGCAATCAAGTGAATATGGCAAAATTTGGTGTGTTTTCGGCCTCTCAGGAGCATTCGGAAAGGCGGAATTGAGCACGAACAACTTTTACGGCTTCCGCCTGATAATAGAGTAGATTTATATTCATCCTTGGATGTCTCGACGCATAATTAGACATTGATGTTTGATCATTAGAGGTTGATGTACAGAAAGGTTTATATTTGAGCGAAAAGTGCGATAGGTTTTTCGCATAAGTTGCGTACTTGACAATGTTCAATATATTGACCATTAGGTCTCAACAACCGGGCAGTAAGCTCGAGCACTCCCTAGGCGCTGAAGGGAGAGTATTTACTTTTAAATTTGAAGCGTTTCTTAGCGAATTTCGATGAATTTGAGTGTATATAGCTATTTATCTAGCTGCTTACCTTTGGGGGCGCTCGGGGTGACGCCCTTAACTTGGCATAAACCAAAATTAGCATGGGAGGGTAATATTGTTTGACCAATATGACGCGCTTGTCAAGACATAATTATAGTCACAATCCCAGCGCGTACGTCATCAATCACTTCTCGCCAGACAGTGGCACATACCGACGGGCTAGTATGTACGGCTGGCATGCGGGTATGTTCCACAGGTGATTGACGGTATCTATCCAGGAAGGACGAGGACACACATGAGAAATTTTAACATGCGAGCGATGAGAAATACCCGACACAAGTGGCGTCGACGTGACGAATGAAAAGAATAAATGTCAGGGTTCCAGCTGAAATAAAATCCATACACTTTGTGGAAATGAAGCACTTTACCACAGAGCTAACCCAGGCTTCGGAACTACTTTTCTAAGAGACCCTAATTTTTGTAAAACATCAACAGTGGCTGCAATGCTGCCTACCCAATTTTATAAACATTACATATGTACTCTTTTGATACAGCCATCCTGTCGGGTTAACGTCAATGGTGGTGAGGTGCCACGCACTGAAGATGGTTTATATAGCAGTGTCCAGGGCCAGCACCCTCGCGAGCACCAGCGCTTCATATTAGCTCCTGCTGTTGCTGATACGCATGTTCCAGTTGGCAGCGTTGCGCAAGCGTAAAGAACTGGTTATATAAACATCTTTATCTCTTCAAAATATATCTGTGCATGCTACAATCGTACATATATCTAGCGTCATTTCACGACGTGTGGTACAATAAAAACTGCAACACAGTCACCTTCTGTCCGCATGCTTCGCATAACCTCGATTCTCATGTACGTGGGATTCGTCGAATCTCATTAAACATTCACTTTCCTTCTCTTTGGTATTATACGCTATGCAAGGCTCTAATATGCCATAATAGCGTGTCTGGATAAGCCGAGTATGTACGAAACTGTTATTTTGATCTCGGTTACGCGCGTTTAGGTCCTGTTCTCACCAGGAGTTTGTTTCATGTACAATATATAGTGTTCTCTCTTTATTTCGCCCTGTATGTTTTCCTCTCCTTGTCTTTCTTCTCTCTTTGATAGAAAACAAAAAAGACTGCTCCACTCCGTAAATCCTTAACTTTCCTATACTTTCACCTTATACCTTGCCCGCACTATTGAATACAGTGTTTCGAGGGTTCTGTCCCTACATGCTTTCCCTTGGGCGAGGTGAACAGTGTGTAAATTGTGAGCTAAGGATGTACGAGTGTATATTGTTATGAATATGTTATTCATATAATTGATAAAAATTTGCTCTTCAGCATATCTGTAGCGCTACTTTGTATTACCCTTCATTGCAGATGTGCAACGTGGAACTTCACATCTTTGTCCCGAACCCCCGGTTTCTCCAGTAGTGCCATGGCTCTTGGGTGCAGATGCATAATCCACTAACTTCGTGCCCAGCCACACAGCTTCAGCGTGGCAAGTAAACTCTAAGTAAGTGTATGTACCGTGTACCAATAACCAGGGCAGAGCACTTATCTTTCATTTTTATATTACTGGAGGCTCAGGATACCTCATGCAACCATAGCTGCTAGTTCTAGTGTCTTGTAGCCACGCTAGCTACGCCTTTAAAACCCCGCATTTCCGGGAGCACGCATCCATGCACAATGTTGTAGATACATACATCGGGTAGTTGAAGAAAAAGTTCAGGTGCTTGCAGCGCTTAGGTACAGCCATGATCAGGCCCAATCAAGCAGGAAAAACTATTTACACATGCGTAGCTCTACACAAGATTGCTTTTGACAAAGACTACTGAACATTAGACGGCTGTGATGAGGATATACCACCACCTGAAAAGCCAGGATATCCAGGTTCTAGCGCCGCATGACGTGCTGCTCAGAGAAAAATAGCAACGCAAAGGCGTCATGGAGCTTTTCCGAAGTACAGAGGCCGATTGAGTTTTTATGACGCGTACAGAATTTGCGTATACAAATTGCTGTGCACTTACCACAGTCACAGTTTTTACACAGGAACACGCATTAAAAACTATCTTCACGTAAATGAACTTGCATACAAACGACAATTTTTTCCAAGAGAAAGCAACCAGTAGAAAAATTTTTTATAAAAACAAACGAAGTGAAGTTACACATATGCGACTGTGCTGCGTACATATGTGACTCTGCTACGCCTGCGCGGAAGCCGCGGCACCGTCACAGCAGAAGCTAGAAGAGCGGCCTTTCAGAGTCATTAAAAACACTCATTGGGTAACTACTACACACAGGGTTGCTCGATACCGACTAGAACATTAATAATAATCTTTTTGGGGTATTAGGCCGGCATTCGCTATGCTATTTTTCGTCATTCTATTGAGAAGCGTGGTATCCGCTAAACACTTGCGAGGAATTATGTGCTAATTCTTCATGCAGTGGGAGAAGACGACTAGGAATTATGGCTGAAGTTGGTATGCGCCACAGTTAATAGGGGAAGAACAAGCTTTTGTGTGGTGCTGGAGCACTGGATGACCCACTCGTAACACTATCTGCATTTTGCGACGACTGCTTGTTCTTTCGCTGTTTTAAAACATTTTTCAAAGTCATAATAACGCGTAACGTAACGTGTAACGCGTAAGTCGTAATAACGGACTCGCTCACTGGATTCCGTGCTGATCGATTGTGCCCTCACGATCTCCGACGTCAGCGTAGCTGTGGCCGACTGGGCTGGCCCTACGTTATCTCCTGACGCCGATCTCCGACGACAGCGTATCTCCGACCTACTGGACTTGCCCTACGCCATCTCCAGACGCCGACAAGAGCTCTCGGAAGCGGTGCCGCGTCCTCGGACTCCTGTGACCGTGTTTCAATCCTTCCTATCTCTCCTATCTCTCACGTGTCTTTGCTCACTGTCCCAGCGCATCTCTCTCTATATATATACCTTTAATCATATTCTTTTAATGCCTCCTCGACCCCATCCCTGTGAGCTACTGTTAAGGTGTCGCAGCCTGATGCAGACAGTTACGGGCTCACTTTTCTCTTCTTTTCCCTCATATAACCACACCTTCCCTACCGACATCAAGCCTGCGTTAGCAAGTTGGTCACGAAGTCCGAAGCACCGATGTGGATCAGTGGAAGAGTACTGTGCTGGCACCAAGCACACCCGGATTCAAGCCACACTGTGTCATCGGTGCTAAGTTTTTTTAGGGGTGAAGCTCCTTAAGGTGTGGGTCTGTCCTTCCTCCGTTGGTGATGTTGCCACCTTGCTGACATTCCACTACACCTCATCACCGATCCACCATTTCAGCGACCATAAAGACAATACATTTGAGAAATAGCCAATAAAAATGCAAGATGGTCTTGTACTTATATCAAGGTGCGCGTTAAAGAACCATAAATTTTCCCCCAGTGTCCATCCAATGTTTCTACGTGCCCACCTATAGTTTAACCTTCGCAAACTACTCCCTAGTTCGTCCTCGCAAACATCCCGTTACGCCGCATCACCATTCCATCCCTTCACAAACCGTAAAACCGTTATAATGAAGAGGGAATGGAAGCGAGGTATAGCACCACTTACCAATATTAAAATTTCTTGGATAAATATATACAGTGTTTGTCACGTCTTTGACGATGTTGTGGGCGAAATTCACGGTTTGTTCACAGTTTAGTGATGAAACCCTCCAGCACTTCGCCCCACTCATCATCATTCACCTCTTGAATATGCTGTGATACTTACTCCAATTTCGCGCGATGAGTTTACGGAGACCGGCGGCGACGGCAAACAACTGCGCGTGGCTCGAGTTGTGATCTCATGAAAGCTTCTGCTGTAGAGGAATGTCGCAGCCACAGACTCAGAAGCATACTGACATTGAACTTTTCCAAATGCAAACTGCCAACAGATTATTATAATTTGGGCACAAATTAAGTTCAGTTACACATATAATTTTTGAAAACAATGTCACAGCCATAGACACAGAAACAAATATATCTTCCATTTCTTCAATATTACTTATGAAGCAGTGTAGGACATGCATTGCTTTGGCCACTATACTCTGAAGAGCTGTTTTTCTGCTGCTCCAAAGCTAGCAATATTCTCAGTTATATGCACATCGTAAAATGCTTCTTTCATCATGAAAGTATAAAAAGTACTGTTCTACAACACAAGGATTTGTTGTGTCTGTCCTCGCGCTTGCTCAACGTGTACGTGCTGCAATTGTTACTTTCTTGTTCGGGTTACGTCAGAGAGCGCACCTCCTTTAGGAAGACTTATTGGCCGCTGGCAATTTTTTCTGCCACAACAGCAATGTGGCGGGTCGGCTCTCGAACCGTCTGCTATACCTCTAATCAATAATTGTACAGGAAATATCAGCATTATTTGTTTATAAACTCACAGAGAGCCATTGCCAGAAAGATGCTGCTGTCAAGTCTAGCAACGTGCACAATTCTCTCCCGGTTGAAGAGCCGCCGGCCTGATGACATCCTATGGTAGTAGCAAGCACCGTGCACAAGCCAAGCCCTCTTTGTTTTGACAAACAGCTGCTGGAACTGCAACTCCTCTGTTATCTACTCAAATGCATTTTCTATACCTGAAAACAGCCATGTTCAGGGCTAATGAATGTTTGCCATGGTTGTTGTTTGTTGTAGAGGTACGATTGCAATCCCTCAAATCATGAATCACTTAAAAAACAGCGCCAATAACGAGGGACAAGAGAAAGAAGGAGACAGACAGTGGCACTGACTTACACCAATATTTATTTAATAGAACAGCACAATATATACTTAGGCAGTATCTGACAAAAAAAGAGAAAAAATACAAAACAAACAAAACAGAATCCACCTAATAACCACGTACACTCTTAAAAAATGGAGTGACGTACTCTCCATTTAGGGAGGAACGGCGATGTCCCCAATGTTCGTCTTTAAATAGAGAGACGTTGCTCCCTCATCCACGGAGAAACACGTTCCTCCTTATGAAAATCAACATGGCTGCCCCCCGGCGAAGCGAGTAGGCTTAGAAAATGAAACGATTCTCGACTGGTAAGGAGTACACGGCACTGAAAGTTACAAAAAACGGTCCCGCTGAGCTTGATATTGAACGAAATTATTATAAAAACAAGCAGACGAACCTGTGGCAGTGAACACATCACGAAAGAGAACGATGGAGCAAGTACATTTCGTTCGTTCAGCGAAGCCACGTTCATTCCGAAAGACACGGATTCTGCAGAGCCCTCACCTGAAGAGTGCATGCTAGTCTTGCTGTATTTATTTCTCGCAGATTCACATAGTGTAGCGACGTTATCTATGCGCTTACGGGTCCGCAGGTCACGAGATGTGCCTCCAAACCATACACTCGATCGCAGCTAAACCATTCTGAATCTGTAGTGCAGCTTTGATAGATGTTCAACGTTATATAAATGGCTGGAGGTGTGAAAGCGTCATAGCGATGAAGTAGGTTGGCGCCTTCTGGAGGGACTGAACAAAATTAAAAAAAGTTGTCTGCCGCGACCTACGTTGTTATTACCCACTATCACGGCTCCCTTGCGGATATTTTATGCATCAACCCGTTAAGATTACGTACGGACATCGATTGTCCTAATATGTGCTGATGCAATCCCTATAGCTACACATGCACACATGGTCACTTAGTACACATATAGTACGCAACAAGTACACTAGCGTATACGCTAACAAGTACGCAACAAGAGTACAATGACTTATTCACACCGACGGCCAACACCTCGACGTGTTTACTCGCACCGTATTATGAAAGCGCGCCAGCTTATATAGCGATGAATTTCGACTGACCTGAGTGGCACAAGTTACAAGTAGGTTTCCTTAAGCTTTTTTTACCTTTCGTATCAATACCACAACTTGCGCACACGTAAATATATTGTACCTGATGCTTAGGCAAACCTTAGTTAATCAATGGTTGCACAATAATGAACGGAATAATTACTAGAGCTTATCAGGTTTTCACGAAGGCTGATACCCCCAAGCCTTAGAATGCCCACGGCATTTCGAACGCTGCGCCATCTGTCGACCACTGCCACAGTTACTTTTTTTTTCTTCAAGCCTTCGAGAGTGCAAACACTTGCCGCGCGTTAGCCATTTCGGAGGTCACGTTTCTTTTTCTTCTTGTTACTTCGAGAGGGTGCAGCATGCAGACCAAACTTTGTCTCCGTCGTGGTAGGTGTTCTGTGGTCACTTCGACCTCATTTAGTTGCTTCGTCGTAACGTTTGCTTATATTCTTTTTACGTGCGTACCACAAGTGTGACCGCTAGCCATGGATACAGTACACCACTAGCCCTTCAATGACAAGGTTTTTGATGCGGTAACGACCGTCCTAGCAGTGTATACGTACGTTACAACGCGGGTCTTGCGAGAGAAATAAGCGATGACCTCGCATCGGACGGTATTTTTTTGTGAGCTATGACAATGGCTGTTGGCGTCGCGGCAGCTCTCATACTTGAGTGGAGCAACTATCGCTGCAGTGCGCAAGTTTACTATAACTTTATAGAATTTTGTGCCTGCATACTTTTCTGCTTCAGATGCCTCTCGCGATTCGCCTCGCGTGTCAACTTGCAATCATAGTGCGTGCCACAATTTTGTTGTTAGGGCTGTGGCTGTGGTGGTTATTACGCTGGATTCGGAATACTCTTTTCACAAAGGTGAGTCAGCGTTAGTAATTACTTGCTGTGCACAGCTGTTACTAGAAGTGCATTTTGTGTTGAGTTTCTCACGACAAAGGAGAAGCATGGACGAGAAAGACATACTGCTCGCGTGCATAATTCCTTCCTACTTCTCAGTGCTGGCATGGACAATTCAAAACGAATGCGATTGAGAATTTGGTTTAACCTACAGAAGTCATTGGTTCACTTTTCACAAAAGTTTAGTTATGATGATGTTTAAAAAGTTTCTGATGGTTGTAATCTAGTCTGGCGAATAAACGCTCGGTGAAACTTCGCTGCCTTTTTCCCTTTGTGCTTTCACCTGCTGTGGTAGCATAGCCTTATTAGGTTTCGTGTGACTATGCTGGAGGACGCCGGTTCGACTTCTGGCCACGCAGACCGTATTCAAATGGGGGTAAACTGCAAAGAACATCCATGTGGTGGTAGTGGCACGTATAACTGTATCAATTGTATATGATCGTACTTTCACGCATGGACTGTAGAGTGGTATCAGGTTTCCTACAATACTGAAAAAATAAGTGTGATGCTTTTTACGCGCCTCGTTGAATTCATGAGTGCTGTTGGTGCCGTGCGAAACTAAAAATGCATGGGCTTACCAAGTTTGTCGACACCGAAAAAAACCATTACTTTTTGTACACTCTAATGTAATCGATAAAGCAAGACTGCTTGGGAAGCAGAGCTTCTTGTACTCGTGACAAATTGGTAGTATGAAACAACACGAGACACCCATGGAAGTGTGCGGAGCATCGTGCGAGCGCCTGACGATAAAAAAAAGAGGCTTTTACTCTACACTAATAAAACAAAAAAAACGTCCCTCCTGCATTGCTTACAACAATCTTAGGTAAAAGCAATCGCTCGCGACTGGCCGCGGCCGGCTATAGGCTTGGCGTGCGCATGTGCGCGAGCAAGACCCCCATGATTGAGGAGAAACTTGAATGCTGAAGGAGGAACGTTGCTCATTTGGTCTTTGCCGCGAGAGGGCGCGACGGGTAAAGTGCCCGAAAGGGAGGAAGTCACTGCGCCGAAGGAGGAACGGAGCCCGTTTCTCCATTCTCGCTCCCTTTTTTTAGAGTGTAGTCATCTCCACAAGGCACCATGAACAACACGCGTGCTAACGTTCCGAAAGAAATCTATTTTTTTTAGTGATGGCGCAATCGAAGGCCTGCTGACACATGCACTTCCCAGCCTTCCTATATCTGAAGCCTCATAAATTTCACGTATCATATGGTCCCGATGACGCTTAATGACGGTACATAGCTGAAAATCCGGGACACAACCGCAGTTTCGACAATGAATGCCGAGATGGCCCGAAACTGTAGAGGAGACGTTGTGAGCGTGCTCTTTCAGCCGCTCATTTAAACACCTGCCTGTTTGGCCGATGTACCACTTGCCGCAGGACAGGGGTAGAGAGTACCCCACCCCTTCAATGCATGAAACGTACTTCTTCCGATGTTTTATTTTGCAGCCTCGCTCACTCCTCGAACCAGGATTCACGGCCCTGCACAACCTAGCCAGTTTTTCTGGGGCAGAAAAAACCAGGTCTACGTCGCACCTGCTGGCCATTTCTTTGAGATTGTGGGTGACGCCGTAGATATAGGGAATAACGACGAAGTTTCGTTTCTCCCGTCCCTCATCCTTTGTACGGGTTTGAGCATTATTTTCGGTGCTCGTTCTGATTTCTCGGAGTAGACACTCAGCAACGGCGGTCAAAACGTACATCGGGAAACCAGCTTCTGTAAGGCGTTCAGTTTGCTGATTAAAGCTGGGCTTCATTGTGGGATAGCAAGACTTTCGCAGAGCGTTTGTGTAGCTAGTCTTAGCAATAGTCTTAGCAATGGGTTAGCAATTTTTCTGCCCCAGAAAAACTGGCTAGGTTGTGCAGGGCCGTGAGTCCTCGTTCGAGGGGTGAGCGAGGCTGCAAAATCATATATCCGAAGAAGTACGTTCCATGCATTGAAGGGGTGGTGTACTCTCTCCCCCTGTCCTGCGGCAAGAGGTACATCGGCCAAACAGGCAGATGTTTAAATGAGCGGCTGAAAGAGCACGCTCACAACGTCTGCTCTACAGTTTCGGGTCATCTCGGCATTCATTGCCGAGACTGCGGTTGTGTCCCTGATTTTCAGCTTTGTACCGTCTTCAAGCGTCATCGGGACCAGATGATACGTGAAATTTATGAAGCTTCAGAAATAAAAAGGCTGGGCAGTGCATGTGTTAGCAGGCCTTCGATTGCACTATCACTAAAAGAAATAGATTTCCTTCGGAACGTTAGCACACGTGTTGTTCATGGTGCCTTGTGGAGATGACTACGTGGTTGTTAGGTAAATTCTGTTTTGTTTGTTTTGTAATTTTTCTCTTTTTTTGTCAGATACTGCCTACGTATATATTGTGTGGTTCTAGCCAACAAATCTTGTGTTAAGTCAGTGCCGCTGTCTGTCTCATTCTTTCTCTTGTCCCTCGTTATTGGCGCTGTTTTTTTAAGTGATTCATGTCGTACGAACTCGCCCAAGCAACCACGTTAGCCCTCAAATCAACTACTTCTATTTTTTAATTCCGAATTTAGTTTTTTTTTTCTGCATACTAAGTCAGTTGTGATGACCGAGCATGATTAGAACTTGTTCTTTATGTGAAATGATACCAAAGCATGTGGCAGCAATGGCAGTTGTCGGCGGTATTTTTGAAAGCAATATGTATCCAGTGGTAGAACAGTGATGTTGAAATCCATTCCCCTTTTTGAGATTGAGGGGCAAAAGTACTTTTGATAATCAGCCAGAGTAGGCTTCTCAGAGAGCATTCGTTGAGATCGCCACGAAGTAAGGCATCTTCGTCTAGATCTTCCTAATGTGGCGAAAAATGCTCGCCATAAACAGACCATAAATAAACCTTCTGTTAGGTTCACCTTCTGCTGCTTCGGCGTCTTTATCCTGAATCTACGAGGCCTGCAAAGACCGGTCGCAATAAAAGAAAGTTAGTTTTTGTGATACTTTATGCATTGTGTCATTCTTCAGCGACCACCAAAAGTGCGTCTTCTTCTTTTCCCTCACGCAGCTGCATTGTGGCGGTTGTTATGTTTCAATATACACCACTGTTATTGTTGGCATGGTTACGCAACTCTAAACAACTAGTTTATGAAACACATGCGGCTCTTTGACGTACGCCTGTGCATATTTCGTACACAACCTTAGCGCTACTTCGTAGCGTTTGCTCAATGAAAGCTTTATAAGACGTTCGCCTTGCAACCGTAATTTTTTTCATAACATCAATTTCCAAGGTACGTATGGCCTGCCCCATACTTTTGCTAAAAGCCGGAACGTCTGGAGCAATTACAGAAAACAGAGACAGCTGGAGCGCCCGGAACAAAAGCGGACGACACTGTGTCCTTCTAACTCACTCATGATTGAACACCCAGGGCCCTTTTGCTGACGTCACCTCCTCTTTTCTAAGTTCTACTTAGATGTTTTCTGCGCTGTAGCGATTTTAAACTGCTACTTAGAATACGTGATCACCTCGAAAATAAAGTGCGCGTTACCCGTCTGAGTCTCGAATCCCCCAGCGTGCGTGTTATTATGTGGCCTAAGGCGGAGGCATGCAAACTCCAGTTTCTTTAATAGAACGGTGAAGATGAAGTGAATGTGGAGCTCAGGGGCCCATTCTATGAAGCACGCTAGTGTTCATATAATTTTGAGCAAAAGTTTGTCTCGAGCAGGCTTCTAAACGATGCTGATGTTGAAGTACGACGTGCAATACCTTCGCCTTAAATATCAAAGGGGCCTAAAGATTCGCCTTCAGGAGTTGAACGCGATAACGTCATTCTATTGCTAGTGCACATTTTGAGCACATAGTGCATAAAACCTTTTCGAATTCGCAATGCACCCACTACACCTGACTTCATAGGAAATAGGCGCAGTCACATATGTGCCTTTTGTAGTGGAGTACCGGCTTTCAACCGCAGCGCCATTATAATAATCACATACTCTGGTGTTAGTTTGCGATAAACGCCTGTACCACGCAGTAATGTTGCAATATTTTATGTTGCATGGAGAAGCATGTGTACAGGATGCGTGTGTTTCTGAAGCATTAAAGCTACATTCACTGCACTTATAAACAGAGATCGTTTTTTACTATCTTTATAAGCAGAGGCATGACCTGTCATACAGAACGTTCCAGACTAATTGGAGACCCCGGGCCGGGATCTCCTTAGTATTTAGTTGGGTAGTATAGTTATTATACATCAATATATGCCGCTTGAATTACCGATTTAACATTGGGATTTTTAAGTATGGAGAATAGCACAGTGTGTGGGACGCTGTCAAAAGCCGTCTCTAAATCGAGCTGGAAGATCGCAACATGAAAATGAAAAGCATCGCAACTCTCAAGGAAACAGTGCATTGTTTGTGTGTTCATCACTATTGAGCGCTCCTTGATGCCACACGTTAGGTGCTTCCCAACTATTTCGTTGATTACGGACTTCAATCTACCAGCCAATACTGTCACGAGTATTTTGCAATCAGAGTTGGTTAGCGAAGTGGGCCTATAAGACTAAACTAGTTTTGTTTTGCTTTTTCTTTTAGCTTTGGTATTCGGTAAATGAAAATAGTATTGCTTTGATTATGTAGGCTTCGTTGAAGACAGCTTGTAACACTGGTGAAACTTCTGTTTTAAATTCGTTATACCACATCGCATCGAGACCACCATTCCCAGGTGACTTCCCGGCGAAAAGAGTATCTATTGAATTTTCAATTTCAGAAACGGTTATAGGCCTCTCTGACGCCTCTTTCGTTTGGAGCGATACTTGCACCCGGCTCAGGAAAGTGTCATTGAACTTGGTAACATCCACTATTGTGGCTGCGAACAAACCCTTGTAATACCGAAATAATGCTTCTGTGATAGTGCCGTTAGTGTTTAGCAGATTGCCATTTTCCTAACGTAAATTTGATTACGACGCGCTCGCAATTTCTCGATTCCAAGCGCGCACTTGGAAAGAGTCTGTCCCATAGCCCACGCCTCTGCTCTCACTAAATGAAGAGTTCCTCTATAGCGCTCCCGCTAAATTAGCTCAATTTGTCGTTTCATCGTTCTGTAGAGAAGCCGCCAAACAATTAAGTGGGTCGAACTCTCAAGTTCTTTCTAGTGGGTCTACCCAAAAAGGACGCCGCTCACGCAGAGAGTCCGTGCTTGGCCATGACTGTCGCCATTGTGTATGCTCGCTGTGTGCCGGCTAATAAACGCCCTAACAAATTCGTGGACAGTGCCGCGATCCGCTTCAATGCCCTTGGAGCTATACGATCACGTACTCTGCCATCTACTATGTCCCACGACATCTGTCAGCAAACACCCTTCCGTGTCACCCCCTTGTCCCGGTGTCCCCAGGATCCGAGATCCACCCATCTTCATGGGCGCCAATGGCACTGACGTGGAGGACTGGCTCGCCAATTACGAGCGCGTGAGCGTCCCCAACAAATGGGACAAGGACAGCAAGTTGACAAACTTGGTGTTCTACTTTGCGGATGTTGCAGGTTTGTGGTACAACAACAACGCGTCCGATTTCGCAAGCTGGTTCGATTTTGAGACCGCCATCATCAACGATTTTGGCCACCCTGAAGTTCGTAAGCTGCAAGCCGAGCAGCGCTTACGCGAAAGTGTAACAGTTCCCTAACAGTTCCAATATCTTTCTTATATGCAGCGGGCTTCTCACTTTCTAGTGATATCGATTTTTCAAAGGGGCCCTCAAACGTTTCAAAACATCGGTGCTGACTGCACAACTCGTAGTGGCGCTAGCTGGAACTATTGCGAGCGGAAATGATGCCGGATTGTTGCTGCCCTATGATAGGAGAAATGTAACGTTAAACTAAGCGCGACATTGCATCAAAATAGGGATTACTTTTTAATTTCCTTTTGCTTTAGCATAAATATTCACTAAAAGCGAGAGAGAATAAAACTCCCAAGCCTTTCTAGCTCGAAAATTGCAAAGCTACTCAAAGAATGCGCCGAACGCCTTGTGCTGAAGGAAACGTGCCGGGGATGGTCCGGTGCCGTTGTGTGAAGAAATTAAAAAAAAGAAATGTAAAGGCATTGATATATAGACGCTATCACAAAAACAAAAAAAGATCAGTAAAGCTACAGAAGAATATAGAAGCCTTCGCGAGCTGGCTAGTTTCGCACGTGTCGTTCCCCTTTAAAGTACCACAAAGCTTGTTACCATCGCAATGGCATCCTTCATACGCTGGACAGGGCATAACAGGCAATACGTCATGCGAGCTTCCGGTACGGTAGCGCTTTCAGTTATCATTGGGCAGCCTTCAACGTCATAGGGTGAGGGAAACACGGTAAGGTGAGCCCGCAAAAGTCGAGGTGAGGGTAAGCATTCATTTCATTGTATTTGGATATATCTACCCTGAATAACTTTGCGCTCGTGTCCTATCGCAACCAGATAAAAATACATGTAAATATACGTAGTCATGAAAAGTGTTAAAAGGCCCTTTTAAGTGTTGTAATAAGTTCCTTTTTTATTCTTTCTTCCTGTTTTAGGGCACTGGATCTCAATATTGCTTTCATTTTAACGGGCTGTCCGGCAAATTCACTCTTGTTTTCATTGTACCAAGAGAGCTTGTGCTTGGCCACATTAGAAAACGAGACCATCCGCGGTTTCAGACTGCTTAGCGCCGAGGTAAATGTTCTGGCATACGCTGATAATGTTGCAGTGTGCTGTCACACCAAAGAAAGTGTACAAGAGACAGTTGCCGTCGTAACATTTTTAATGAAACTACAAGAAGTCGGGTTAATTGCGGAAAGTGTCTAGGGCTGTGGCATGGAGATTTGATGTTCACTGGTTTGAAACGCAAGTAAAATGTGTAGGCGTGCCTTTCCAGCACTAGAAAAATACTAATGATTATTGGAATGAACAAATAAAATAAACGCGTGGGCTGACAGCGCAGTGGAACGATAAATGTATCTCTATGCTTGCCAGAGCTGCTGTATGCAACATAAAATAAAAGAGCAAATTATGGTATGTGATGCAGCTTTTGTGTTGCTGACGGTTGCACGTAAAAAAGCTGCATAGGATATTTGCTGTCTTCGTATGGGGGTCCACTTGGGAAAGATGCAGCAGGACGAATCTGTTACGAAGATTTTAACAGGGGGGCTAAGCCTGTCGCGTCGGTTCGTGTGACAATTAGTTAAAAGTTTAGTTTCTTTCGAGATGTTCGACACCCCTTCTTTAGAACGGTATGCAATTTGAGCCTTTTTTGTGTTTTGCCTAACTTCGTGGTTAGCACCGTTAGCTTGCCCGTAGTCACGCGAGGTTTCTTTAAGGAAGTTGCGGACAGTGTCCACTTCTTGCCAGTTCGATTTTTCAATGAATAGCTTTTTTTTGCTCGAGCGAAAAAAATGCATAAAAACATACGCGACACGATTTTTTCTGTTCCTATGTATAGGCTGACCAGCAGTGGGGGAGAGGACAATAATGTTCTTAGGCGTGTTCAAAAAATGCAAATGCAGCAAAGCTCAAAAAAATTTTTCTTTAAATTACACTGGAGAATGTTACCAGATAAGACTGTTTTTAGAAGGTAGAGTATTTTATATGCCATTCGGGTTCGAACTCTTTGATTTGTCGAAAGCTGGACACAATAGCTCATGTTTCGTTTTGTTTTTTTGCATTGTTGGGAGGGGGTCTACTTCTGGGTTGTTGTGCATAGAAATAAAAAAAAGAACTTCTTTTACATTCAACTGGATAAGACGTTTTTAAAAGAAGAAAAAGAGGATGGAATGCCTTTTGTATTTGTAATGCTGCTTGGCCTCCATTGTCTATGGCGGGCCAGAATAGCTGGTTTCTACCGCGACCCTGACAAACGTCCTGCGCACGTGCTATTCCGCGAAAGCTTTGCTCAATACGTTGATTTACTTAAACAAGCAGACTTTGTTCTGAAATGGCTTTCCCTGGTTGAAGCCTTGGTGAACCTGAAAAAATTTTAACACTCCCGCGACAGTCTGATCATCACTTCTATGTTGTATGTTATTGCTCATAGTGACTTATATTGACATATGTACTAAGGACACAACCGTTAACTACAAAAGGAGGTGTGGCAGTGTGGTAGAACATCCGCTTTTCACGCTAACGACCCGGGTTCGACCCCCACTCGGACCAAACAAAACCCTGTTTCATTCACCACTCAGCTGCAGGTTTTTATCATATATATTGTGCGATTTTCGGTCACGCAATGATTGATGATTTTTCGCTCACAACCAACAACGCCGACATCACCGCCAACATCAGAATTTCTGTGAAATGAGCTCTTTAACACTCTTGCGCTAATAATGTCAGGACGTAATTGGGAGGTATTGTTTTAGTAACTCGCATGTATTTGAGCAGTAAGTGTACTTTCTAAGTTTGAAAACTTACCGCTTAGCTCTCAGAGCATTCTATTGTTCTCATCACCTTTTATAACTTCTTAGTGTTGAACAAAAAATACGTACTCATTCTTTATCTGAGTTATGGTATAGATCCCAATTGTTGTGCAACACATAGCAATGCTTTGGTGGCATTACTTTATAGTGTACTTACACTTTTTATGAGAGTGCAATCAATGCATACACCCTTGTTAGTAGATCGTGCAAAACTTGTAGATTATATGAAAACTAGCTAGCAAACTACTATCTGTGTCAGCATTGCGGGTCACGACCTTATGATGCCACGTATCAGTGCAGTAATCATCGTCTTTTTCCTGGTTGCAGTTTTTATTATGTAAGTATTGCTGCAAGCGTCATGTATAACATTCTATATTAGGGTGAAAGCTGTTTTTTATACATTTCGTGGCGTGTAATAAATTACATGACCTGCCGTTTTCTTTTTCATTTACCAAGTAAACTTTTCATTATTGCTGAACCATCGGAACTAGCTGCTAGGAAACACATCAATGTTCAGTTCTAAGAATGATCATTGCTGTATTTTTGCAAACCTAATTAAAAAAGTGTAGTCTGTGGGACCTATTTGTCTTTGGCGGCAAGAAACATATGTAGAAAAACTGTGACACAGGCACGCACGCACACCGTTAAGACAAGCAGTATCATTAAAACGGCAGAGTTAACAGATGCATACAAATCAATACAGACAGCACACCGGCATTTTACCATCTCGGCCCAAGGTTGGCGAGAAAACAGGAACATTGTGTTTACGTTAGGGTTTCAGAAGTTTCTGGGCTTAAATATACATTAAATCAATATTAGAAGCCACTGAATACATGGTATGTGCTAAGACGGCTGCAGTCAATGTTGTCCGATCAACACATCGCCAATCATGGCGGAGATGACCTAAGTGAACACAGTGCGTCATACGTATCACCGACAATGACAGCTCCAATTTTTATGGCCAACCTTAATCATTCGCGGCCCCATCATTCTTTCTTTTAAACTTTTAAGCCTCGCTCGTGTTAGTGGTTTCGTGGGCTGGGCCAAAGACTCTGCGGCACTTTTCACTCAATGTGTAGTTAAACTTAGGTAGCATATTTAGCGGGTAAACAAATGTATTTTGCATAGGCTTTAGCATTTAGGCAAGCAGAAGGCACAATAACCTAGAAATGTCATGAGTGCAGATATGTTTATTGTGAATGTATACAGTGAACATATTGATACGTGTATGAAACTGTCACCCCGACACAGCTGAATTGGCACCCAAATGAAGAAGATGACAACGTGGTTGTAGTGGGTTGGACTCTCGAGCTTCTCCCGTTGGCCTGCATGACTGTGCGCTCTTTAAGCCGTTAGCAAGACCAGCTCTCGGTGAATAAATCTTCCCCGTAACATCTTTTGGTGGAAGGTGCGGGTTCTTCACACAACCCGGCTCTGGAACTCCGCAGTGGACGCCAGCTTTCTCCAGCCGCGATGCCTGAAATTGGCACTCAGGCCTCGCCATCCGCGCCGGCTCCATCACCTGTGATTCCCCCCCATCTTCTCGACCCTGGCACGTTTTCCGGGACGGACAGCACGAGCGCGTCAGCAAGCACTACAGGTGGGACGAAACGCTTATGCTGGCAAATATTCTGTTCTACCTAAGGGGTACGGCACGCGCCTGGTATGAGACGCACGAAGAAGAATTAACCAGCTGGGACACATGCAAGCAAAAGCTTCGCGATTTGTTCGGTCGGTCAGTTGCTCGCCAGATGGCAGCCAGGCAGGACCTCGCGTCGCGTGTTCAATCATCGACGGAGTCGTACGTCACGTACATCCAAGACGTACTGGCACTGTGCCGGAAGATGGACAAAAACATGTCTGAGGCGGACAAGATCAGCAACGTGTTGAAAGGCATTGCTGATGATGCTTTCAACATACTAATGTGCAAGAACTGCACCACTGTCGACTCCATCATATCCGAATGCCGACGATTTGAACAAGCAAAAAGCAGGCGAATCACCCACCACATCGCGAGACTACCAAACACTGCTGCGACTTCGTCTTGCGAGGATTCTGCAGCGCCCCGTTCACTTGCGCCTCTTGCCAATATCGCAAGGATTGTTCGCCAGGAGCTGGAAGCCATGGCACCCGCTTCCTATCAGCCCCCTGCGCAAGACCACTGGGCAACAGTCTCGCTCATTCAAGCCGTCGTACGCCAGGAGTTTGCTAACCTGGGCGTCCAGGTTCCCCAGCCGCAGCCCATGAGCACTCCTGTCCACAACGCTGACCACCACTCTGCCCCACTTGTCGCTGTGGCAGCTTCGACTCCTCGGTTTCCACCACGCTACCGAAATCCATCTGAGTGGCGTACGCACGATGATCGACCCATCTGTTTTTCTTGCTCTCGAGTTGGGCACATCTCCCGCCATTGTCGCAACAGGGGATATTTCCGGCCAAGCTTTCGTAATGTCGAGCGCCGTCAGGACCGTGGACACTATTCGCAACCCGGTTTTTCGGATGACCATATTCAGGACTCTTCCGCTCGCCGTTCTTCTCCACGCTCCGAACCGTCCTACGCTGACGTCGTCGCCCAAAGAAACTGGTCAAGTCGCTCGCCGTCACCTCAGGGTCGGCCGTCACGCTCCCCTCAACGCCGCCGCTCTCCGTCACCGGCTTATTCTGGCCATTCCCCGGGAAACTGACGAGTGCAGCTCCTGGAGGTGGCGCTGCGTTGACGACTCGGAACGAAAACCCTCTACCGGCTACAATTTCAAGACGCAATTTACTTCGGGTGTTCGTTGATGGCCACGCCGTTACTGCTCTAATTGACACTGGTGCCCAAGTATCTGTTATGAGTTCTACACTTCGATCTCGCCTGAAAAAAGTTCTCACACCAGCTATGTTCTCTACTGTTCGAGTTGCTAACGGAAGTCGAACATCGGTACTTGGTATGTGCACTGCCCGCGTTACTGTTGCTGGCCACCACACTTCCGTTCTCTTCGCAGTCCTCGATGCTTGCCCACACGACGTCATCCTTGGAATAGACTTCTTAACCACCCACTCCGCCCTCATCGATTGTTTACAGGTATCTTACGGCTCAAATTGCCTTTGCGTCCCGATTTCACTCCTCCAAGTCGCACTCGGCTACGATCCGTGGAGTCTCTACGGCTACCGCCCCAGGCTGCTATGTACGTTCCTCTGTCGCCCTTCCCGTCCGTTCCTGATGGAGACTATCTGGTAGCTCCCCTCATTGATTTGACCCTTACGCACCACATCGCACTACCACATACTATAGTGATTGTTGCTAACAACATGGTGCTACTTCCAGTTCTGAACTTCTCTACGTCGACCCAAGTTCTTCCCCAAGGCATCACTTTAGCTGATCTTTCGACCCTTGATGAATGTTCGATTTGTTCTTTTACACCTGACACTAAGACCATGGCGAAACCTGTCATCACGTCGCAAAATAAGGCGTTCCTCGACAAAATGATATCCAGCGACCTCTTACCTTCCCAAATTGCGGCGCTCCGGGATGTTCTGTTTTCTTACCTGGATATCTTTGACGTCGACGACCGACCCCTGGGCCGCACAAGTGCCGTAACCCACCGCATCGACACCGGCGACGCCAGTCCACTCCAAAAACGCCCTTACCGCGTGTCACATGCTGAGCGCCAAGTTATACAGACGGAGGTCGAGAAAATGTTGAGTAAAGACGTCATTGAGCCTTCATCGAGTCCTTGGACCTCCCCTGTGGTCTTAGTTAAAAAGAAGGACAACACCTGGCGCTTTTGCGTCGACTATCGCCACCTGAATCGGATCACCAAGAAGGACGTTTATCCTTTACCCCGAATCGATGATGCGCTCGACTGCCTCCACGGCGCCAACTATTTCTCGACCATTGACCTTCGATCCGGATACTGGCAAATTTCGGTCGACGACCGCGACCGCGAGAAGACAGCATTCATCACACCCGACGGCCTTTACCAATTCAAGGTCATGCCTTTTGGGTTGTGCAATGCCCCGGCTACGTTTGAACGTATGATGGACTCTCTTCTTCGCGGTTTCAAATGGTCGACCTGCCTTTGCTATCTGGATGATGTAATAGTTTTCTCGCCCTCCTTCGAAAGCCACCTGTCTCGTCTCTCGGCAATTCTTGACGTTTTTCGTTGCGCTGGTCTCCAACTGAATTCGTCGAAATGTTCATTTGGACGTCGGCAGATTAAACTACTCGGCCACCTTGTTGACGCCACTGGTGTTCAACCCGACCCTGACAAAGTCCGTGCAGTCCGAGAATTCCCGGTTCCGCGTTCCACACAAGAAGTTCGCAGTTTTATTGGGCTCTGCTCATACTTCCGCCGCTTTGTCTTCAACTTCGCGGATATTGCTAGGCCCCTCACGGATCTCCTCAAAAAGAATGTGGCCTTCTCTTGGGGAAGGGACCAAGAACATTCCTTTGCGTCGCTAATTACCGCCCTCACCTCACCACCTGTGTTGGCTCATTTTGATCCAACGGCTCGAACAGAGCTTCGCACCGATGCAAGCGGCCATGGCATTGGTGCTATACTCGCTCAGATACAGAATGGCACCAACCGTGTGATAGCCTACGCTAGCCGCCTTTTGTCGCAAGCGGAACAAAACTATTCTATAACTGAGCGGGAATGCTTAGCCCTCGTTTGGGCTATCGCGAAATTCCGTCCGTACTTATACGGACGTCCGTTCGCAGTCATCACGGACCATCATGCGCTTTGCTGGCTGTCGACGCTTAAGGACCCTACAGGAAGACTCGGCCGATGGGCTCTTCGATTACAGGAGTACACGTTCTCGGTTGTTTACAAATCTGGAAAGCTGCACAGCGATGCTGACTGCTTATCCCGGCACCCCGTTGATCCACCTAGCTCCACTGATTTGGAATCCGATGCCTACGTTTTAGCCATCACTGACTTTTTGAACGTGGCTGACGAACAGCGCCGAGATCCATCGTTGCTCACCATCATTGACCGCCTTCAATCGCGTTATCCTGACCCATCTCTTAGCAGATACCTGCTTCAAGACAACATTTTGTACCGCCGCAACTTACACCCCGACGGCGCGGAACTTTTACTCGTCGTACCGCATCACCTGCGAAAGGATGTTCTCCGACAATTCCACGACGCTCCAACTTCTGGACATCTAGGAGTCTCCAGAACTTATGACCGCATTCGACGACGAGTATTCTGGAAGGGTCTGTACCGCTCTGTTCGCCGTTACGTCACATCTTGTGACCTCTGCCAGCGCCGAAAGAAGCCTACGACTCCCCCTGCCGGTCTTCTTCAACCTATTGAAGTTCCAGCCGAGCCATTTTATCGAGTGGGGTTGGACTTGCTAGGTCCCTTCCCTACTTCTACAACTGGAAATAAATGGATTGCAGTGGCCACTGACTATGCCACTCGGTATGCAATCACTCGAGCGCTACCAACCAGCTGCGCAACCGACGTTGCCGACTTCCTGCTGTACGACATTATTCTCCAGCATGGCGCTCCGACTCACCTGCTCACAGACCGTGGTCGCTACTTTCTATCTCGTGTGGTTGATGACCTACTCCGATCTTGTGCTACCCGTCACAACTTCACCACATCTTACCACCCGCAGACTAACGGCCTTACAGAGCGCCTAAACCGCACATTGACGGACATGCTTTCCATGTACGTATCTACCGACCACACTGATTGGGACATAGCTCTTCCGTTCGTAACATTCGCCTATAACTCGTCGCGTCATGAAACAGCGGGCTACTCCCCTTTTTATCTACTCTTCGGACGTCATCCCTTACTGCCCTTCGACACACTGCTTTCATCAGACCACCCATCCTCCACTTCGTACGCTCAGGATGCGATCACCCGGGCCCTCACGGCACGCGCGGTAGCGCGCGCTCGGTTATCGTTGTCGCAGACAGCACAGAAGTCCCTTTACGACCGTCGACATAGAGATGCCGTTTTCTCTGCGGGATCTCTTGTTCTCTTGTGGCTCCCATCTCGACGTGTTGGCCTCAGCGAGAAACTACTATCGCGATACGCCGGGCCCTACCGAGTCATTCGTCAGGTCACACCTGTGACCTACGAGATTTCCGCTACCAAAAACTCATCAGCTGCTGCACCCAGAACGGAAGTAGTCCACGTTTCTCGTCTCAAGCCCTACAACGCCGACTCGCTCATTTAACAGGCACCGAGACGGTGCCTTATGGGCCGGGGTGATGATACGTGTATGAAACTGTCACCCCGACACAGCTGAATTGGCACCCAAATGAAGAAGATGACAACGTGGTTGTAGTGGGTTGGACTCTCGAGCTTCTCCCGTTGGCCTGCATGACTGTGCGCTCTTTAAGCCGTTAGCAAGAACAGCTCTCGGTGAATAAATCTTCCCCGTAACAATATGACACAAATCCTGAAAGCTTCAGAAAAAACTTCTCACTTTGGGATTTGGTCTGCTGATCACTTTCTTGTAGATAACTGCATAGAACCAACACCAATTATTCTGGATAATGACCGTTTATTACAAATCGCGGCAAAGGCGCACCACACACTAACACACATAGACCAACTTTCTTTATAACAAAACTCATTTAAGTTGTGAGTGCACTGAGGGTACAAAATCAATTTGTTGAAAAGCGAAGTATGATATGAAATAAATAGATGAACGTCCTTCTTTGAATACTTATTCGATGCAACTAAATCATACGCGCCAAAAGTACCAGAATGTACATGACGCATTTATTTATTTAATGGCACTGATGGCTAGAAAATTAATTATGCTAAAACATCAAAACTGCTCAAACTTTGGGTGTTATAAATGTACAGTTTTCTTCTTCGCATAACGCGGTGAAGGAGAAATGAAAACGAATGTTAAGAATGCACACAACAACGTGATTAGGAACAAAATAACACACAGGAATACTGACAAATGAGCAATTGATGATAAATTGACTGACCAAACTCTACGTGTACAAGTTACACCACACAGACCTTTATACACACTGAAAAATTGAGGAAAAACAAAGAGAAAATATTTTACCTGAGAAAAACATGAAAACTAAAGGTAATAATTGACTTACATAACATCATACCAATACAAATATCGGAAGAACGTTTAAGAGTTGTCAAAATACTTCGTCAGACAACTGCGCATGGCTTGTCTAAATTTCAAAGAAATCAGATCGAAAATTGCAAAACAAAGTTGCTTCTCACTGAATCATAGCCATAGATTGTCGATCAATAGCGGTATAATAATTCATTTTTTCCCGATGAGTACCGACTGAAAGTTAAAGGGGGCGTGTTTGCCGAGGCTGATAGCCCCAACAAGAGAAAATATTCACCGCCGTCTAACGAGCCATAGCCGCCCGCCTAATTGGGGCAGAAACGCGTACGCATCTTCAAAGTCACGTCATTTCTAACAATACCCCCCCTCCCATGATCTTCATTTTGAAAGGCCGTAAAAGCACGGAGCCCCTGTCGAACCTTCATTGGTGGATCGGACGTTTCTACAGTAAGCTCAGTTAGAATGCTCCGCCGAAACGAATTGTTAGTGACCGGATTTTATGCAAATGAATATTTTTTCTATGCATTTCCACAATGCCACTTCTATTAGAGCTTAAGAATGTCTTTTTTATAGAGCCTACCACTACCAATTTTTCGCATTGGGAAAACCCCGTCTAACTTCAAATTTTCCTTTTGAGTACAGTTGAAGACCAGTATTCATGCTACGGAGCAACACTGCGCTTTCGGAATTCGATGGCCTTCAACCTGTACACCATCTCAGATGTTCCCGTTAGCACAGCTACAAGGCGTCTTAGCCAATAGTATGACCGACTAGTCTATGCACAAGTGTTCATCCGCATCGCGTCGTCTGCTCGGTATCTCAGCAGTGTCTGCTTACGCGCGCAAGGAAGGGATGTGCTTGTGTGCAGCCGCAGCATGATGGAAAACGAATGCGAAACCTTGGAGTATCATCAGGACAAAGTACTCTGTAAAGAAAAAATCAAATCACCTCATGATGTTTCTTTAATTTGTCACTTCCTCCCTAAAGGGTGCATCGCCAAGTCAAATTGCAAATTTTAGTTAGACCTTGAAATATTTTGCGTGCCAAATGAAAATTACTATTCCTGCCACAAAAAGTTTGGATTAACTTTGATAAGAAGCCGTGAAAGCATAACGCGAAAAGATGAGCTGGATGCATTTGCCCCTTGCACGGAGTACAGACCTAGCAAACCTAATTCTTTCCTTATCATCTCCGGTATCGGAGTAACTCGGAGGCGGAAGATCACACGGCACAGACACATCAACACAAGATTACATGGACACGACAGCCCGGTCGTGCACGCTAGTGGTGTTGAGTCGTTTCATCATTCTCTGTACTGTACTGCTTGTTTCTCAGGGATGTATTTCTCAATGAGCGCACCTTTGAAGAGGCTGGCATGAATTTTATATCCTTATGAAGACACGCAGCATCACAGCACTGGAACTGCTCCGAGAGACCCTGTACCGGAAACACGCCAACCGTCTAAGGACAGCCACCGGCACGATGCGAGAAGTTAACACCAACGCGAGCGAAGTGGAGCCAGCTTAATCTGGCGTCGCGTTCAATATGAAACTAAACATCACATCATATCTCCAGTGTGTATGATACTAAGGAGGCAAAGCCTTCCATCTGTCCGTCCGTGCTTTTGTCCATCTATACTTTCACTCGTGCATGCATCTTTCCATTCCTTCTTTCTCCCTCCATTCGTTTTTGCTTCCGTCCGTGCGTGCGTCCGTCCTTGCGTCCGT
The DNA here is from genome assembly GCF_043290135.1 of Rhipicephalus microplus. Classification (NCBI taxonomy): domain Eukaryota; kingdom Metazoa; phylum Arthropoda; class Arachnida; order Ixodida; family Ixodidae; genus Rhipicephalus; species Rhipicephalus microplus. The sequence continues at coordinate 859,643 of NW_027464601.1, read as the reverse complement.
TAGTTCGCCTGTGCGTCCGTCCACCCGTCATACATCTGTCCATGCGTCCATGAATATGTCCGTATGTCCAGCCTTCCGCACGTCCGGAAGGACAGATGGACAGAGGCACGGACGGACATACAGACGAACGAGAACTTGGATGCATACACGAATGGAAGCAAGAACAAATTAACAAACGAGCGGAAGCACAGACGTACGGACAAATGGACGGAAGCACGAACGGACAGATGAAACCACAGACCAAGGGACGCATGCATGGACAGATGGACAGACGGATAGATGGAAGCATGCATGGACAGCCAGACGGATGGTCGGACGAATGAAAAAAAAAGCTTGAACGCATGGACGGATTGAAAAAGCTTGAACAAACGGAAGCAGAGACGGTTGGATGAACGGGCAAACAGATAGTTGGATTCACGGATAGACGAACGGACGCTTTCCCCACTCATCATCGTTCACACCGTGGATATGTTGCGAAACCCACTTACGTCATCTTGTTGTATTACTCCCAAAGGCATATACCCACAACGCCATATATCAAAAAAGTCATAAACTAGAGGTGGCTACTTACTGCATACAAGAGAGAGAGAAATAATAAGGAGAAAGACAGGGAGCTTAACCAGGGCTGAGCCCCGGTAAGCTACCCTACACCAGGAAAAGGGAAAGAAGAAAGAAAAGTTATACAGAAGGAAAAAAAATCACTGACTTGGTCTACGCATAACAGTTTTACGTTTCACATTACGAACAATGGAACAGGCTGCTGTATTTTAGGAAACGCCACAGCGCTTCCATTGCCTTTCAGAACACGGATGGGAAGCGCCCTGGTCCCGATACCTTCTAGACAATGAAATCACTTCTGTCCAGTTGGTATAGAACACTGTGGAAGTAAAGCTTTTTTTGTGTATGCCAGACGGTAACATAAAAAGTGTTCAATAGTCTCTTCGACGGCCCAGTCGTTGCACTCCACACTGTCGACCATTCCAATGGTAAAGGAGGAGGCATCGGTGAAGGCTATGCCCAGACGCCGACTGCACAAACCTGTAACTTTCTCTCTGGAAAACCAAAAAGTATTCACAGCCGTACAGATGGGCCGAGAGAATACAGTGGATGATGTACGAACTGTGGTGACTGCCACTTCTGGAATGTCATGTTCTGCGTCAGCTCATTTGAGTATCCAGCCGTGTCAATCCTAAATAAAGATATGTAAACAAGGTTTGGTTTCACGTGTGCATTTCAGGCCGCTTTATCCGCGAGGCAGTTGCTGGAGATACTCCAATGACTCCCTATCCACTGAAACAAAACGTTGTGTTCTTTCTCGGTCACATCATGCAGCCCTTCTCTGATCTCCCACATCAGTTGTTTGTACAACCCACGACGAAGTTTGGAAGAAAAGCAGACTAGAGCCGCCTTGGTGTCGCAGAATATTGCTTCGATTGCACCTCGCTGGTCAACTATCTCCGAACCAGGCGAGGTGCTCACGTGACAATATTTGTAAGTGATGTTGATATGTCATGATGGAATGATGGTGGCAGCGGTGAAGCTAGTCTGTGTGGTAGAGCCATCTGTGTATACATGAATTCCATCAATATAGAAAGTTCGCAAACAGTCCAGGGCTGCTTGCTTCAAAGCTAAGGTAAAAAGGGCTTTTTCGATTCTTATTCCTGGGAGGGAAAAGTGCACATTGCATTGTCGTAGGCACCAAAAGGCAGACGGTATAGGCGTCGAAGTACTACATACAGAGGAGGGAAGGACCCACGGTCTAAGGAGCTTCGGCCCTAAAGAGATAAGCCGCATAGATTCCGCTTGTAAGTTTTATTAATTCTTTCAACCTGTCACACAGGTCCCGTTAATTAGGGAGGCGATCGCCAGGCTAATTCCAGGGGCCGAAGTATCGGTCCCCCGAACCGCACCATGAAAGCGTGGACAATTTAGAAGTGGTCCTTTGTGGTGCGCCAGCGGACGCCGGCTGTGGCCCAAAGAACAAGTCAGAGCCGAGAGTTGATAAACAAACAAAATTATATTCTCAATAATGGCAGATCGAAAACAATACACGAGTATGCACACTTCACAATAGTTGCATACAATATGTCACCAATCAAACCAATTAAACAACGTACTACACAGTACAATCAGCCACTCTCGAAACAACGGACACAGACAACAATACACACTACAATGCAGTCGCATGCATTTAACAACCAAGACACTTAAAGACTAAGGAGATAGAAAACCTATTCAGTCCAAAGTCCTTCGAACAAAAGTCTGAATGATACTCTTCCGAGAATCACTCAGTCAAAGTCCAGCGTTGTTGTCGTTCCGCTGCTCCCTGAAGTTTCCCTTCCAGGAAACCTCGCGTCTTCAATTGGCCACTCTTAAAGCTTCAACTTCTTTGCCGGAAACACGTCGGCCTCACACACGCAGTTGTTGCCACGCGTCTTCGCTCGTTAGCGGTAGACACACGCTCTTGCCTGTAGCTCGAGCCTTCACCCCTCAGGTGGAAATCCTCTTGTTCTCGTGCTTTGTCCCTACGGACAAAACCTTCGCCGACTACACGGCGGAATCCCTACGCGCTCTGGCGCTAACTTCCATCTTCTCCTGCTTTGTCGTCTCGGCTGCTCGATTAAGTACCTTCCGTGCGAGATTCCAGAAGGTTCTCGTCATTTCGTCGGCGCGATACGCAGCGAAGGCTGGGGAGAGGGCGAGACGGTTGGAATGCCTTCCGCGATGGATGGCTCAACCCGGCGTGACCACGCCTCTTTCGTTCTAGAAATTTCGCGGGCTTGCTCGGCCGCCGATGTGGGGTGAGGAGGTTCGTCGGCGAAGCCACACTTTCGAGGGGAGAGCGCGCGCCCAGAGAGCGTTGGATGTTTGTTTTCTTTTTTTTCTTTGACCTCCCGGCGTCTCTCCCGCGCGTTATCGCAAGAATTTGGCGGCGCGCGCATTTTTAGCGCTCGTTCTGTGACACAACCTTCTATTCACGCAACAGATATAACAAATTATACGCGTCGCCTCGAATAATTCTCGCTGTGTCACGTGTTATTCTTGCGTACACAGGACCATTCTTTATAGAACGCCACCTCCTCTACGTTGAGACGTGCACCAGTGAGATGAAGGGCAAATGACATTCAGTCTGACATTGAACTTTTTCCTGGGCGCATTGCGTTGGAAATCTTGACAGCCGAAATCATGAGCGTTCAGTGCATGTATTTGTCTCACACACTGGAAATGCTCAAACGTGGCGAGTGGCACTTTAGATGTTCACAAAGGAGAAATGGACCCTGCGCGATCTAACTAGGTTAATAAGAGGCTCAAATACTATTCGCGGTCTAGCTATTTGCTCCGGAGCTGCGCTTCTCATTCATGCGAAAAAAAGAAGCTCGAGAGCGTTTTCAATTGACGGTGCACACCTAACTCACTATATTTTACATTAAAACGAGTGACTGTGTTCTGCAAACCACGCAAGAGAAGAATACAGGTCTATGCTAAACTATTGACGCCTTTGTACCACCATAATCTAGAACATTTTTTTATTTTGCGGTCATAAACGCAGGTCACGCAAGTATTCACTCAAAAATTACAATTTTGTAAAAATTTAGTGTGCATGTATTTACAATTCCAGGGGCCTAAAAGTGTACTATTCTAGATCATTTTAGCCCCAAAAACCCTATTTTTATGGTCTATAAATCTGGTCTCTGCTAATGGCACTTTATCCAAGTCTTGCTCCTGTGATCGGCCGTTGTTGGGCTATTATGACGCCTGTTCTCTGTCGCTGATTATTTTCGGGACTGTTTTTGACTACATTTAGTGTGTTGTATGCAGACAAATGTCACATATATGAAACATAGCAAGTGGAAACAGAAAGGAGTGTATGCTTAGACATGTTGGCAATCTACGTTCGCTTTTATTTGCACAAGCGAACGAGGACGAAAATTGCTGTGGCCATGTTTCGTTTTCTCTTTGCTTTTTTGTGCAACTAAAGGTGCAACAGGAGGAATAGATTGATCTAGCATGAGGTATAAAGACTTACTTTTCATTGGGCAAGAAGAGTGACTTCTGCAACGACGAGTCTGCTTCGCGCCACTTCGGACCTGCACAAAACTACACAATTAAAAAGTTATGCGCAAGGACCAGAAGATAAAAAAAAACGTAATGGGCAATCCGGCCATCTAGGCTTGTTTCGAGAACGACGATACTGTAAAGACCGTGCATGATGTTGTAGCAGGATGAGAATTTTTATAAAACGCGTATAGTGGAAGTACGCGCCCAAAGCCCTTCTACGCTTGTTCCGAGCGATTTCACCTTATATACCAAAGACGCATTGTTCGGGAAGCAATCGCATGCTCCTCTTCAAAAAAATGGCAGCATATTCACAGAGTGAATGATGGAGAGTAGGGCGAAGCATCCGTTCGTCCATTCGTTCTTGCTTTCATCCGTCCATGCGTGCGTCTGTGTGGCCGCCCATGCGTCCATCCGCCCGTCCGTGTGTGCGTCTATACGTGCGTCCGCACGTCCATCTGTGCGTCCGTCCGTGCGTTCGTCCATGCATCCACTCCTGCGTCCATCAATGCATCCATTCGTCCGTGCAGCCATTCATGCGTCCGTCCATGAATCTGCCTCGATGTCCATTCATCCACCTATTCAACACTACAAGTACCACAATCTCGCATCTTTTCATCATATATTTCTCATATAGAAGCAACGCCACCCAAGGGACATTGCAAGGACTGAACGAGAGGAGGCACACGCACACTTTCTTACGGCTTGCGCTTCGTGTCTACTTCCCACCTTTAACCACCTCGAGTTCATGGTATATGCTAGTTCACCGTATTCATGGCACTGAGGCCCAAAGCTCGCTAAACGTTTCTAAAACCTAGGAGGTTACGCCCAGCAAGTATGACCCAGCCACCCTTTCTTGTCTTCTGTGCGTTGTTGGACAATAAAAAATTTACAGCGTGCGCGTTAACTAAAAGCCGAATTTTCCTGTCTCTCATTCCTTCTTAGCAGCCATTGACAAGTACATTGAGCACTATCTTTTATTGTTCAGCAACGCTCAGAAGAAATCTCCCACCGCCACTGCCTTGGAGCTCAAAATGTAACACTGGTTACTCACTACGACTACGATGGACGAACAAGTGCCGCTATAAGGAGCTTCGCTCCTAAAAAACCGTGCCAGCTCGTGACAGCCCTGTGCAAAATCTGGTGAAACAAGCTGATGTAGAGCATCAAAAAGAAAGGCAGGCAATGACCAATGCTACCGAGGCTCATATTTGCATATTATTGGCATAAGGTCAAACGTGAACTGTTGCTCTGTCTTCTTTGCTGTGAACATTTTATTTTAGAAAAGTCAGCACAACACTATGAAGAATGAAAGATATTTTCCTTTGACAGGATCGACATGTTGCTCTTATGAACCAACGCAATCATGTATAAGTGGTCATGTTTTACAATGACAATATTTTATTACTTTTTCTTCAGATTAAAGTACCAGATCATTTGTAATGCAGTTTTTATTTCTGAATCTTTACATACGTAACATTGTGTTGCTCGCATTATAGGTAAACATACAATGTGTGCGGTCGGTGCACAGCTGCATGTGAATAAAAGCACTCTATGAGGAGTTCACATTTCTCATTGACTAAGCCTTGCGGTCTCTATAAAAGTATTTACATAAGACCAAGAAAAGATGATTATGTTACCTAAACTTTTTCGGCAAAAATAGGGCCCACGAAGAATATGCTCATACTGCCAGCAGGCCTTCTTATGAAAGCTAAACATGTGTCAGCACATTGACCAGCAAATACTAAGTTCGAAATAATTTGTCATGCTGAACACCAAAGTACTTTAATAAAATTTTCTTAGCCACGAGAAAATGAATGTTGTTAGTGAACATGTTTTTTGGCATATTTATTTTAGGACTGACTCGATGTTGCAGTTGCGTTTAAACAAGTGCGAAAACTCACTTATTTCGCAGCAATTTCGTTGACAGCTGTACTCGGCGTGAAACAAACCATGTCTTGCAGCTTTCAGATAAGATTCTTGTGCGGCTTGCACCATTTAAACTTCTTTCCTCAAAAAGCTCGCTTTGATCAGCCTGGAAACCTTAGTGAAGATAGAGAAAGTGTTTACTGCTGATAATTAGTCCTGCAGGATGTCATGAAACCATACCTTATGAAAGAGTTTTTCCCTGACGACAACATTATATTGCACTTCATCAACTTTCCCATTCTTAACTACAGAAAAGTTAGAGCATTAAGGGGGTTTGCGGTATGTGGAAGCTTTTGCGTAGCGTAGATATTCTCAAGATCTCAATATTATTGAGAACATCTGAGTGCCAATACAGCATCAGTGTTACACCAGCAGCTTCTTCGACTCTTGGCTTATGCACTGTGAACAGCTGTAGAAAAAGAACGGAAGCAGCGTAGAGCCAACCGCGGCCTTTGCGCATCCTATACGGCTCTATGCCAGGCAGGATGACAACTGTCATTTACGCTGCCGGAGAGGCCAGCAGTTACTGAAGCAAAAAAGTGCTCAAGATCAAAGTTGCCACAAAGCCGCTATCCATCTTGATCTCATGTTGCATAAAAGACCCGCAATTTCACTCACCTTCATGCTGCCACTTCCACAAGGAGTATGCACGGTGTCAGATAATTCAGTTTTATTTCAGCCGTAAAACTCTTCGCCATTTGTTTTATTCAAGATACTGATCATCTCTTCTTGTATGGCTTACGAAGCTGCAATATGTCATTTTTAACTTGAGAAAAAGCCGATGTGTTTGTGTCTATACAACACGTAAATAAAGAAAGGGAATTGTATTCAAAGAAGTAGCACTTAATAATATTGGTGTTTATGTTTCAACATGAACAGTCAAACTATTTTAATTACTATCGGATTGCAGCACTCGCACTCATGCCCTCACACACCTGCGACCAGGATCGTAAAAACAATAGCTAAAACCTAAACCTCAACATGCTCCCCATAACACTGCGCGCGAAACTATCGTACTCACTTGACTCGTCAGAGCCAACATGGAAATGTCTGCGCCAGCATTGCCTTGTGAAATATTTTTAAGAAGTAAAAAATTTGCTACCACTTCTCATTTGAAAATATCTAATTATTACCTTCAACTCAGAGCTACGAAAGTGTGTTCTTCATAATCATTCTCATTACGAAGTGCTTTTTACTAGTGTTCGTAATCTGGCAGTCACCAAGTTGTGACACTATATGTAAAGACTGTTATCGCTGCAGGAAAGATGTCGTATTGCTAGCAAAGTTTGTTTCACGACTGCACAAGCTCAGTCAGCCGAGGTATTGCAGCGCCCGCGCAGGTTTACTTTGATGAGCGGCCGTGTCGGTGGCCGTGGCAAACCGTGGAACGCGCCCACGCGCTCATGTGTTCATCCAAACAGTCGTCGGCACTGAACAATACATAGTGCCGACCACTGTACACTGTACAGTGGTCCCATGTGCAGTGTGCAAGCGACTGAGCGGTGACTAATGTTGAAATTCATTGGCAGATCCGGATCATGTTTTAGGGGCGAAGCTCCTTATAGCGACACCCGTTCATCCATCGTAGCCGTAATAGTAGTCGTAGTGTGTAACAAGTATTACATTTTGACCTCCAACGTGGTGCTGGTGAGAGACTTCTTCTGTGCGTAGTTTAACAATAAAAGATGCTGCTCAATGTACATGCCATTGGCTGCGAATGAGAAATGAGTGACAGGAGAATTCGGCTTCTAGTTAACGCGCACGCTGCGAATTTTTTATTGTTCAACAACGCACAGAAGACAAGGAAGGGTTGTTGCGTTATACTCACTGGGCGTAACCTCCTATGTTTTAGAAACGTTTAGTGAGCGTTTGGCCGCAGTATCATGAATACAGTGAACTAGTATATAACATGAAATCGAGGTGATTGAAGGTGGGAAGTAGACACGAAGCGCAGGCCGTAAGAAAGTGTGCATGTGCTTCCTCTCGTTCAGTCCATGGAATGTCCGCGGGCGGTGCTTCTGTATGAGGAATATAAGATGAAATAATAGGAGATGGTGGTACTTGAAGTGTTCACGAGGTGGATGAACAGACACCGAGACAGATGCTTGGACTGACGCACGGATTGATGCACGGAAGGATAGAAACATGGACGTACGCAGGAGCTGATGCATGGGCGAAAGCAGGAACGGACGCACAGATGAACGTGCGGACGCACGAACAGATGCACGCAAGGACGGGCGGATGGAAGCTCGGGCGGCCACACAGTGTTGCGAAGCGCTCCTCCGACGACGTTACGAAGGGCGCCTCGAAATCTCACCACTGCAACCACTGTTTAGAAAGACGGCAACGGCAACACGGTCCCGAAGGTGCCACTGCTTCGAACTCCCCAGGGAAGGTCACCAGCCGTTTGGTAGCGTAGGTTTCTCAGCTCGCGACTGCTTCTGCGCAGAGCTGATAGACGAGCGGACGAGACGACGGTGAATTAGACAAGGTTTTTGTACATCAAATATACAAAGGTGTTACAACTTCGGCACTGGGGCCGACAGAGACACGAAGAGCCGAGCTCTCCTCTCTAACACATAGGCCTGCTCTCAAACGGGTCTGCTGTCAAAGGGGTCTGCTCTCGACGCGCTGCAGGGCTTCTTTTATATGCACCGGGTCCAACCCAAATGTCCAACTAGAAGCATCGCTGGTCGTGAGGTCGGGCTCCTCCAATGGGGTCGCCGCTGGGCCGCGTCATTCTTTCTCAACGAATCTGGAGAGGCTGCGCTGCAGGTGGCTGCACCCAAGGACGAGTGATGTCGCTAGGCATTGCGTCAGCCGCCAGAAAGGAAGACGCCGGTTGTTTACTCGACGGGCTCGCTTTCTGCACTGCACGTGCGCGCCAGAAAGGCGCCGTCGCCTGTTGACGCCGTTGAGTTGTTCGCGTCAGGCGGACTCGCGGGCTGGCCTTGACACAGATTGTCTTTTTCAGAGGCATGGACGTTCGCTGTCGACTCGCAGGCATAACAGCACCCCCGCCACCAGACAATGCGCCGAAAAGACGAGCTGCTTCCACGTGGCTTGGATGTCAGGCGCGCTCGTTCGCCAGGTCCCACCAGGTTCGTCTCCAGGGCCATGGGGAGAATGCAGCTCCAGACTCTGTTCCGGGAACACATCCCATTCTTGAGGACGGATCCCAGCTCCACTGGCTTGTCGCCACAACTTGCCGGCCAGCTTCACTCGTCTCTGACGATCCTTGGTTTCAGCGCTAGTCGATGGTTCTGCAACTTTTCAAGAACGGATCGACAACAGACAACACACGACACAAGCAAGTGCCCTTGGTCACCCGACAGAACACCAGACAAAGTTAGTACAACGTATAACTAGCTACGTTTCTATCGGAGTTTCGTTCCCTCTTGATCAAGAGGCACATGTGGGACACAAGACTTAAATGAGAACTCATTTTTTACACGTACAACATCGTAAAGAATTAGAATACAACATAAAGTTGGCTCTTTGAGCTCACTCTGGACGAGAGCACTCAGCTCAGGTCGTGATGAGGTCAAAATTTTGCCCCGAATCGCCAGCAAGAAACCAAAAGGTGGAGAAGGTACTAGCTAGAACGCACTGCTCAAAGCACCTGCATTAGCGTATAGCCTACCTTTTTTGTAGCGAACGTCAAAGTTGCGCTGTTGGAGCATCATGCTCCATCTCAGTTAGCGGCCACTTTTAGGTGACGATACTTATGCGGTACCAAGAGCGGCTCACACTTGCGACGTCCCACAGGAGAACAACGATACGGTTTGCTAGGGATTGGCTCCTCACAAGTTAGCTCTGTATCGTGTTCGATAACCGTCGTGTTTCCCTGACAGTCCGAAAACACGTCTTCAAACACCAAAACAATCTTTCTCAGGTCCTACTTCTGGACTTCACTTAACCTAGGTTCTAGGTTCAACTGCTCCAAGGTTACCTCCGATCCCCTTTCGATTACATCACTAGAACTCAAAAATTCCGCTCCTTTTTCCTCTGAAGCACCTAAAAGTAAATTTACGACCGCTTGACGTTGAACGTATGGTTTCCTCAAGTTACTGTAATAAGTTTTGTTCGGCCGCCTTCCTAATTTCACTTCATAATTCGTATCGGAAAGCTTCGATATTACATTGGCGGGCCCTTCCCAATGAATCTCAAGCTTGTTCCTTTTGAACGGCCGCAGCAGCACTACCTGATTTCCTACTTCAAAAGCGCGCTTTTTTGCCGATTTGTCGTAGTACTCTTTCGACAACACTTGTGAAACTTTCATGTGGCTTTCCACTTGCGCTTTAATCGAGAGGTCCTCACGCTGCTCTCGAATGAGCGTCTCTCGATCAACCCTCGACAGCTCACTCCAACTTTCCGCTACAGGCGAGAGCGTTGCAGCCCTCTCGCTCTGATTCAATGGTGCCCTGTCGTCTCCCCCTGCTACGGAAACTGCGCCGGTCGCTTCGGCGACGGGCCGCTCGCGTGACTGCTCACGTGACTCACGCGGAAAATTTCCTCTCTGAGGTTCAGTCGGCCATCCAACAAGGTCACTTGAGAGTTCACCGCATTGAACAAGATCAAGCTCCTGTGAAAGCTTCCGCGCTTGTGATCGCGTGAGGGCCATGCACGCTAAGTTGGGGAAGAACGATTTACCCTGGTCTTTAGGAAGCTGCTCTGAGTTGTTGGAGAAAAGATAAGGCAAACGATCGGGAAGCGCGGCAGAAACACCCACTTTGGTGCGAAGCTTACCGAACGGGCCCTCAATGACAACCGTGGCCATTGGTAAGCAAGCACTCTGCTCCTCGGCGACTTGCCTGATCCACGCGCATTCTCCTGTAAAGTCATCCGGAGACACCAATGAAGGATGGACAACGTCCATGGTTGCCGCTGAGTCACGAAGTACTCGACACTTTTTCCCATTCAGACTAATTTCTTGGATATACGGCTCCAACAACCGCATGTTCTTTTCTGATTCTCGGATTGTTGCAAAAGCAAACTTTCGGTTACAGATTATCCCGATGTGCCCTTCCTTTGTGCAGTTGTAGCAGATTAGCGGCTTCCGTGATTCAAACGCCCGTGTGGTATCAGTGCGTTGTTTAGGAACCTTACTCGATTTCTTCGCTTCCGTTTGCCCTTCCCCTACAGTGTCCTTCGTAAGAGACGGGACCTACTTGAAATTACGGTGCGGAGCGGGTTTCCGTTGATCAGGTTTCTTTGAAAAGCCCTCTTTCCTTTTATCGTTTGCCACGCGCACTGCCCTGCTATGCAACTTTCGGCGACTTTGATAATCCTCAGCTAACTGTGCTGCCTTGTTTAGCTGTACTTCACCAAGTTTGTCCTGCAGCCAAAGTTTGACATCCTCCTCGATGCAGTGGTAGAATAGCTCCAATGCAACGCATTCCACCACTTTATCGCGGTCGTCATAAACACCTTCGCCCTTGAGCCATTCAATTAAATCAGCTTCAAGACGAAACGCGAAGTCAACGTGTGACTCATTCCCCTTTTTAGCATACCGCAACCTTTGCCTGAAAGCCTCGGGTGACAACTTATAACGTCTCAAGAGCACTTCCTTAACCTCGTCATAGCTCTCAAACGCTTCCCTCGACAAGCAAGTTATCGCGTAGGACACTTGGGCGGTAAGAAGATCTAACAGGTTCTGCGCTCAAAGAGACCGCTCCAAAGCGTTTCGCTCACAGACGTGTTCAAACTTGACGAGATACTTCGCCTTGTCCTCGCCTACTACGAACGGTGGCAGTTGGTCCCGAATTCTAAAACCGCTGACCTGAATCGTCGGAGAAGCTATGCTAGGCGCCTGCGAACACTGCAGTATTGCCAATTCTATTTGTCTCAACTCGAGGCGCTCCTGTCTCTCGGCATCCTCGCGCTCGCGACGTTCGCGCCTTTCAGCTTCTTCGCGTTCGCGAACTTCTCGCCTTTCAGCTTCTTCACGTTCGCGAACTTCTCGCCTTTCAGCTTCTTCACGTTCGCGAACTTCTCGCCTTTCAGCCTCCTCACGGCGTGCTTTGATATCCACCCAGGCCTCATTGACTTCCTCAGCCGACACTTCCTCATCCTTCATGATCTCAAGGATCGCTTGCTTTCGTTTCGCACGGCCCAAAGTAATGCCGAGTTCCTCACAAATTTCAATGAGTTCCTTCACTTTAAGGTTCTCCATCGTTCACACAAGCCTCTTTCTGTTTGCCCCTGTTAAGCCGTACCCACTATAAGTCAACTAGCAAGACGCGCAAGCAATTTTTCACACTCCCGTGTTTACCCCCTCCGCATTAACTTTGGTTTCAAAGCCCATCGACTTGGCTTGAAACGATCAAAGCTCACGTCAATACTTCACACAGCCCTTCTCTAAACTACTACAACCTGAGCTAGAGTAGTCTGGTGAACTGAGGGGAAAACATCAGACACTCACCGCATCGATGTCGCTGACGCCGGCTGATCCCGCAGCTGCCAACCACTGTTGCGAAGCGCTCCTCTGACGACGTTACGAAGGGTGCCTAGAAATCTCACCGCTGCAACCACTGTTTGGAAAGACGGCAACGCCAACACGGTCCCGAAGGCGCCACTGCTTCTCCCCAATGCTCTTTACCGCGTGCATACAGGAGGTTTTCAGAATCCTAGATTGGGGACAGTTAGGGATAGGAGTTAATGGAGAATACCTTAGTAACCTGCGCTTCGCCGATGACATTGCATTGCTGAGTAACTCAGGGGATGAATTGCAACTCATGATTACGGAGTTAGACAAGGAGAGCAGAAAGGTGGCTCTTAAAATTAATCTGCAGAAAACTAGAGTAATGTACAACAACCTCGAAAAGGAGCAGCGCTTCGAGATAGGTAATAGTGCACTTGAAGTTGTCAAAGATTATGTCTACTTAGGGCAGGTAGTAACTGCAGAGCCTAACCACGAGATTGAAGTAACTAGAAAAATAAGAATGGGGTGGATCACATTCGGCAAGCACTCTCAAATTATGACAGGTAGATTGCCACTCTCCCTCAAGAGGAAGGTATATAACAGCTGTCTCTTGCCGGTACTTAGCTACGGAGCAGAAACCTGGAGACTTACAAAGAGGGTTCAGCTTAAATTGAGGACGACGCAGCGAGCAATGGAAAGAAAAATGGTAGGTGTAACCTTAAGAGACAAGAAGAAAGCAGAGTGGATTGGGGGACAAACGGGGGTTATTGATATCATAGTTGAAACAAAGAAGAGGAAATGGACATGGGCCGGGCACGTAGCGCGTAGGCAGGATAACCGCTGGTCATTAGGGGAACTAACTGGATTCCCAGAGAAGGGAAGCGGGTCAGGGGGAGACAGAAAGTTAGGTGGGCAGATGAGATTAAGAAGTTTGCGGGTATAAATTGGCAGCAGCAAGCACAGGACCGGGTTAACTGGCGGAACATAGGACAGGCATTGTCCTGCAGTGGACGTAGTCAGGCTGATGATAATGAGTTCCGCATGCCCATATGCCTATGTCATCAGCGTATGCACTGATCTTCACCATGCTGGGAAATCGGGCTGCCAGGCCAATCATTGTGAAATTGAATAGAATCGGGCTGAGAAGTCCCCCTTGGGGAACACCACGATGAACCAGATATCGATGGGTGTCTCTATTATTTGTCGTCATGTAAATGGTGCGGTCACTAAGGTAGCTAAAAATGTAAGCGTACAGTCGTCGACCGATGTCGCAATATTCCAGTGTGTCAAAGATTGCACAATGCCACACATTATCGTAGGCACCTTTAATGTCTAGGAAAACCTCCGACACTGATCCGCGTCGGCTTCTTTCCTCTTCAACGCTGGTGATCAAGTTGACCACAACCTAAATGGCAGATCGGCCTCTTCTGAAGCCGTTCATAAATGCAAGAAAGAGTCATTGCTCACCAGAAGCCACTCTAATCTTGACAGTACCATTCTTTCCATTACTTTCCCGACACAGCTGGCTAAGGCGATTGGTCTTTAGGAGGAAAGTGCATAAGGACACTTCTCCGGCTTAAGCAACGCAATAATGCGACTGCATTTTCAATTGACTAAAGCTCCTATTGACTCCCATGAGGTGTTATATTGAGATAACAGGATATGTCGTGCTTCTGTACCAAGATAGTGAAGTGCAGCATACGCGATTCTGTCAGGTCTCTCTGCCGATGAGCGTTGGGAGGCAGAAATTGATTATATAGCATAATTCGACTCTACGCTCAACCTGATGCCTTTGCAGAGTCTGCAGGCAAACTAATTGCAAGCAGCAGCGTGGCTCTGAAGTAGAATAATCGAATGCCGCGTGGGTTCTTTGCGTTCAAATTCTGTTTGATCTTGTGTATTTTTTCTCACTTTATCATGGTTAGGTCTCTGACGGTGGCGGCATGGGCAACAAATCTAAACGCACGAACAAGTGCCTGATAGCTGCCCCTAAAATGTTGAGTGTGTGCAAGCCTTCAACCACTATCTCACGTTCACAGCTGTTCTAACTGGCATTTGCTTCTTTTTTCTTTTTTTCTGTCTAGGACGGAATCACGCAGAACTCTTTCTAGCAGGGGATCGGCAGGTAAAGTGGAGTGTCATAAACGTGTAAGTTACTACGCACACTTCATCAAAATGGTTGTTATCGTGATCGTTATCTTTAGTGAGCTGCAGGAGGACATCCTTTTTCACAGATTTCAAGATTGTTCTACAACGAATTTATGCAAGCTGATATCCGAGTCTTTGTTGGCTATTCTAATCGGCTTTCTTTTCCCCGACTTCCAAAGCTTTATGTAAAGCTATTAGACGGACTGATAGCGGCATGTGATGTGGAGCTGACATTGCAAGCGTCACTGTGTCTCTGAACAGATGGATTGGGAAGACGCCCACGTAACCGAATTTCATTTGTCCTTCCTCGAACCATCCCCTGTGCGAATGCCACTGCTGTACAGCGAGCTGTTCATTCCGGAGGTAGACTCACTTAGATATTTGGGCATAACGTAGAATGATATTATTTCTGAAGTTGGCACATTTCTTGCAAAATGTCTGCAAAATTTTCTACAAATTGTCTTATAAGCGTATAAGCCCAGATATAAACGGACCTCCTTATTGCCTCTCGGCTTAGGGAATGACACAACGGCAGCAGGCCTGTCAGGGTCCATGCCAAAACCCTTAGAACTCACTGTCGGTCCAAGAAAAAGGTATTCAAATTTAAAGTGGGAATTTTTCTAGTGTTATAATCAAGCCAGCTGACTTAAAAGCATTAAACATAAACGTAATCTTCTCATGTGCTGGACATATGTTGCACGAAAATTCGACAGATCTCACGTATACATTGGGAAACTACGTAATGCGAAGCATGTTGTGGGAACGTGACCAGGTTGTAATTTTTTATTGAGCGACACCTCATGAATTGACGCTAAATATATATATATATATATATATATATATATATATATATATATATATATGTGTGTGTGTGTGTGTGTGTGTGTGTGTGTATGAATGCTGCACGCACAGACATATGTGGAAGAGTTATGGATGTTTATATAACCAGTAGTTTCTCCCTGCGCAAGGATGCCAATATGAACATCGGTATTAACTGCACCGGAAGCGATAAGATGATACAAAGCACTGATACTCTTGAGGATGATTACCCTGGACACTGCTTTATAAATCAACTTCAGCGCAAGGAACCTAAGTACAAGTGACGTTAACCCACTGTGACGGCTGTATCACAGGAGTACTTATGTAAGGTTTATGAAATTGGGTAGCCGGCGCTGCAACCCCAATTGACGTTTCATGAACATAGGGGTCTATTTGAAAATTAGTTTCAAGACCTGACGTAGTTCGATGGTAGAATGTTCGATTGCCGCACACAATGCTTCGGTTCAACTGCTGCTGGGATCTTCACGTATACTCTTTGAAATCGCTCGGTCAATGCTGCCGATGTCAAGTTGTCTCTTATCGCTCACGCATTAAAAGTGCCCATGTGTCTTCTGGTAGTTTATGGGCAGATACTCAGTGTCAATCACCTGTGACACATACGTGATTACCAATAGTTATTACTTGTCAAAGGGTATGCATTGTATGGCGGGAACTACTGGACGACGTATGTGGCCGTAATTCGACATTATTCTTGTGCTGGCGAGCACGTCATATTCATAAAACTATCTTACCCTTCCATACTAACTTTGGTTCACCTCACCAACTTGAGAGGGTGATCAGGAGAACACTCATACGTAAGCAGTTAAATAGATAGATAGATAGATAGATAGATAGATTAATAGACGATCAAATGTCTCAAACATGATACAGCAGTATCAGTAAATAAAAATAAAATAGGAAAAAGTAGGCAAACAAATGCTTCACATCTATTACCACAACGTCATCGAAGTAGACTAAGCACGACTGCATTCGAGGTGCGAAAAGACACTGCCTATCATGTGCTAGAATGTCATAGGTGCACAACCTATTCCAATAGGACTGCTTTAAAATAATACAGGCTATCCGAGCCAGCGAAAGCACTCTTTGAACTGTCTCTTTCGTGGACTTTAATTTGCCGATTCAAGCTTTTCAAAGCCTATGACGAGATATATGCGGGGAGCCGCAGCCGATCCAATCAGTCGCCGAAGGGTGACAAGGGGTGTACTAATCGCTTGGTCACGCTCTCCAGTATTTAGACAAGGTGTGGTCGTATAGTTCGTTTTCCTGACAAGAGTTATTGGCAATGCCCACGGACTGTACAAAGTCCTACTTACAACGTCTTCCAACATCTTTTGCACTTGACTCTATGAGTTCTCCTCAGCTAGCACAAAAGTGATATAAAACTGATTCGAAGCAGATTGGCTAGTTCGTAACGAACGTCTTCTAGTGTTCATTTTTGGGTTCCTTAAATCAGTCTCTCTCCACTTATGCCCGGCTTAAAGATAATAGGAAGAGGTTCTACAATCCTTCTTTTAGCAAGTCACAAAAATCTGTCCTTTAAGGATGTACTTGACGACCAGCGTAAGCCTTAAAAATAAGAATAGAAACCCTCTGCATCCCCGAATGCAATGTTCGTTTGTCTTGTCGTTTCATGTCCATCCTTACTCCCTTTGCTTTCTTTTCTCATGCTTCTATGGTTTTGTCGAGTCTCTTTCCCAATTTCGCACTCTCTTTTTTGTCATTTGATGGCAGTCACCGAAGAATTCTGTGAAGCCTCGAAAGGGTTACTTTCCGATTGTCGGCCTTGTGTACATGAGGCGATTTCCTCACAGCGTCCTTTTCAAGTACCAGTAGTGTTGATTTCTTTTGAAACATCTGCTTCGCTCTGAAATGCTCTTGTGTCAGACATGCTGATAGCATCGAGTTCCCCAATTCTTTGTAAACAAAGAGCGATGTAGTCGTCCTCGTAGGAACCTATTCCAAGAACACATATTTTGCTGATTGATTTTTGTGGGCACTTATAGCACCAGATAAAGAGCTCTAAAGTGTCCAGCTGAATTTCTCGCTGATGGTCAATAATGCAGGACTTTCTCGCCCCAATAAACTTTGCACGAGTTTGTAATCAACTTTAAAAGCTAGTCTGATCTAATGAGGTCTTCACACATTGCAAACAATTCACAACGAGTGCACGATTGCATTCGCCAGATGATTCCCTTTCACTACAATTGCTTGAAAAAGAGGACTTAGATATGGTGCTTCCGTCATCTGTTCCCAAATAAAAGCCACCACTACGGTTTCAATGTCATAGTGTGAAAATATATGAACGCACAAGATAAAAGGATGGAAGCACTTGACAGCAAAATCTTCTTTTTCCTTCTACCTTGTGTGCTAGCATAATTCCACATTATGTTCTACCAACTGGCCAAGCAGTCCACTTCATCGAGCGTCAATGCCAAGTTTCCGGTGGCCGTAATCACTGTGCAGCAAGAGTTTCACTACTTTATATCGGTGCGACGGAGCACTGGCTCTACGAAACTCACTGATAGTGAGTTCGTGGTCGTTGACGGCCAGTAGACTTACCTTTGAACCGACGCTCTCAGGGATGAACGTTCGCTGACTTCCATTATTAGCAACACCACGTATATAGCAACAACGCGAGGAAAAGTTTGTCTAAGTTCAAAGTGTTGAGTGTTAAACGTCATTGAGGAGTTTGACAGCTGAAACTTTTGAAGTGTGAACTTGCACCGTAGCATTCGTATGCTTCTGAGAATTCGGCGATGATGGTATTTGCGAGCTACAAAGAATGCACAACAATAAGGTATGGCTGCGCTTGTATGCCTGGAATTACACTCTCTGTCGATAATCACAATTCAGATGTCCCTTAGAGGCGAAGCTCCTTATGGCGTGGGTCTGTCGCTCCTCCGTATGTATGTATGTATGTATTTATGTATGTATGTATGTATGTATGTATTTATGTACGCACGTACGTACGTATGCATGTATTTATGTATGTATGTATGTATGTATGTATGTATGTATGTATGTATGTATGTATGTATGTATGTATGTATGTATGTATGTATGTATGTATGTATGTATGTATGTATGTATGTATGTATGTATGTACGTAGCCACGGTGGCACGTACCAGCTCTAGAGCGGGTATGTGCACAAGGGTTGAGAGATGGGAGATGGCAGTACTAGGAGTGTTCACAAGATGGACGCATGAACAGATGGACAGACAGACTAGCACACGGACAGACGGATGGATAGACGCGCAGATGGGCGTACGGACGCACGATTGGACGGACAGACTCATGAACGGACTCACGGACGGACGCATAGGCAGACAGAAGGACGCGTGGATAGACGCATGGATGGTCGCGCGGACACACGAAAGCACGCACGGGCTGACGAACGCTTCGCCCCACTCATCATAATTCACTCCATGGATATGCCGTGATTCTTGTCATGCAACGGAAACATGAACCATCTGTGGCGAGTCTGTTGCGTTTCCTGGGACGGGTCATACCATTAGTGCAGTCTTCTGAATTTTGATCGGTAGCGGAGCAGAACAAAAAAGAGGACAGGAGGGGTGCTAGGGTTTCTTTAAAAAAAATAACACTGCAGGAGCCGCAGATGGCTCCTTCAATGATCTATTGAATACTAAAACGCTGTTGTGTGTTGAATTTGACAAATTATTCACCAAACAATTATTTCGCCGACATTCAACTTCGATGCGGAGAAAATTCATCAGTTTCTTAAATTCCTGATCAGAGGAAGCCTGGCTGGTTCATTTCGTGCTCTGCGTACTTTCCTTTTTCTAGTATCCACGATGGTAGCTGGCATGACTTTGAGCTGTGCCCTTAATTGTAGTCTCCTATTCACTATGCAGTCCCCTCCTGTTCAGTTGCACTGTGTCAAAGAGCTTCCGCGTAGCAGTGACATCGCTTGCTCATTTCACTGTTTGGAGCGTATTGAAGTTTACCAGGTATATCTGCTATATAATTTTTAGGGGCGAAGCTCCTTTAAGCGGCACGCGTTCGTCCCTCATAGTACGTAACATGTCTTACGCTTTGACCTCCAAGGGGGTGCCGGTGGAAGATTTCTCCTGTGCGTTGTTGAACAATAAAAAATTCGCAGCATTTGCGTTAACTAAAAGCCAAATTATTCTGTCTCTCATTCCTCATTCCATTTCTCATTCCTCATTCCTCATTCCTCATGCCATTGGCATGTTCCAGTAGGAAACGTTAGTAGAAGTAGAAGTGTAAGTGTTAGCTAAAAGCCGACTTCTGCTGTTTCCCATTCCCAGTAGCAGCCATAGTTTACCTCCGTGATTAATGTTCAAAACGCCGTTGATTGATGAAAAAAACCAACGAAAGACGCCAGATGTTTTCTAAAAGCTAAACGATAAGACGCCAGATGTTTCTAAAGCAAAACGAAAATACGCCAGCTGCTTAACGAAAGACGCCAGGTGTTTTCTAAAGCACTGGTTTTATAATCAAAACCATATCGCGATACAGGTTTGCAGTTGACGATGCTCGTTGCCTTCGGTGTGTGCTCGTATGGATCAGGATGCCGAAAGTAGAATAAACTTTATAGGGGCGAAGCCCCTTATGGCGTGCCTTGTGCGTCCCTCGTAGTACGTAACTACCAGTGGCACATACCCGAAATAGGTATAACATTTGACCTCCAAGGTGGTGCCGGTGAGAGATTTCTTCTGTGCCTTGTTTAACAATAAAAAATAGTGCTTATTGTACATGCCAATGGCTGCTAATGGGGAATGAGAGACAGGAGCATTCGGCTTTTAGTCAACGCGCACGCGGCGATCCCCATTAGCAGCCATTGGCATGTACATTGAGCACTATCGGACAAGAAAGGGTTGCTACATTATACTCGCTGGGTGTAACCTCTTTAGTTTTAGAAAGGTTTAGCGAGTGTGGAGCCACAGGGCCATGAATACAATGAACTAGTATACACCATGAATGAATTCGAGGTGGTTAAAGGGGGGAAGCAGACACGAAGTGCAAGCCGTAAGAAATTAAAAGCTGAATCCTCCTGTCGTTCATTTCATATTAGCAGCCACTGGCATGTACACTGAGCACTATTTGACAGAAAAAGGTTGCTACGTTATACTCGCTGCGCGTAACCTTCTTGGTTTTAGAAAGGTTTAGCGAGCATTGCGCCACAGTGCCATGAATACAGTGAACTAGTATATACCATGAACTCAAGGTGGTTGAAGGTGGGAAGTAGACCCGAAGCGCAAGCCGTGAGAAAGTGTCCGTGTGCCACCTCTCGTTTAGTCCTTGGAATGTCCACTGAATGGCGGTGTTTCTATATGGGGAATATATGATAAAAAGATGCGAGAGGGTGGGACTTGGAGTGTAGAATAGGTGGACGAACGGACAAGCAGACAGATGCATGGATGGACGCATGAACGGACGCAGGGGCGGATGCAAGAACGAACGCAGGGACGGGCGCACGAACAGACGCATGGACGGTCTCACAGACGGACGCATGGACGGACAAATGCTTCGCCCCACTCTCCATCATTCACTCAGTGGATATGCTGCCATTTTTTATTTAAAAACTGCCGTTTCGAAATTTCCAGCAGATTAATTTAACGAGAATTGGTCACTTGGATGCCTGCAACGGCATGGGCTGAAGGTTCATCAAGTTCTGAGAACAAATTGTGAAACTGGTCTGTGTTGAATAGCCTTAGCTTCTCGTGCTTATAGTGCAAGAACATATCCCAAAAGGTTTGACACTTAGTCACGGTAGCGTCGAAATGAAGAAACTCCCACTTGTGAAGTCATGTACCCAACGCAGGTTGGACCCCGCCGCGGTGGTCTAGTGGCTAAGGTACTCGGCTGCTAACCCACAGGTCGCAGGATCAAATCCCGGCTGCGGCGGCTGCATTTCCGATGAAGGCGGAAATGTTGTAGGCCCGTACACAGATTTCAGAACACGTTAAAGAACTTCCGGTGGTCAAAAGTTCCGGAGTCCTCCACTATGGCATTTCTCATATTCATATGATGCTTTTGAGACATTAAATATATTATATCAAATAATCAAATTCAGGTTGTGGAAGTAGTTTACGTCCACTAGGTGCACTCTCAGTGCACCTTGAGCCTATGCATGGCTGATGCTGTAGATGATGCCGGCGTAGCAGCGCACTGTTCACGGCACCATCGTATTGCGTGACCAACTCATAGCCGTCCACCTTAAGGTGGTCCATCAAAAAAAGCTTGAACCTCTTTGTTCAAAGCACAAAGTTCCATATTGCCGGCGCGTATGCGACTGTGCAGAATTCGAAGTCCAAAAATCTCGAACTGGTTGGACTGGCACACGAAGTTGACCTCGTGGATTATTTTTGTATTCATGGCTCGCAGTCAAGCCCACTTGTTCTTCGCCCACTCCTTGCAGGCCTAGCTCAAATTGCAGCTAAATCAAATCAAGAAAGAGAAACTCAAGTTGTTGTTGGCTTGGTGCCCCTCTTTTTGGCACCAAAATTGATTTCGGAAAACGGTGCTTCATCGTCTACAGATGCCAAATAAAGAAGACGCAATGCTGAGAATTGTTCTCAAAAACCGTGTTTTAATTAAACGAATGTTTCTCTCTCCTTTGTCGTTGTCGAAATCCTGCAATGCGCGAGTGATTCCGGCAGGCGTGGAAAGCAACTTCATTGTAATAACCCTTATACTTTCCTTGGTATCTTCGCCGGCGTCATGAGTAGCATTAGCCAAGGACGCTAGACGCACTGAGCGTGCGCCTCGTGAACACAAATGACTCCCACAACCTGAGTTTGTTTCACGAGTTCCCAAGTTGAAGCTTTTTCGTTTCCGTGGGACCGTGACTAAGTAGGAAACCTTTCGGTATATCTTTTTGTACTATGCGCCCACGAACCCGATGCTATTCTCTGCGCGTGTACACCGACGGGTCCAGTACACTAGACACCTACGCCGCCACCTTTGTCGTCCCAGATATGGATTTTGCTCGACAAGCTTGAAGTAGACCATAAACGTACATCAAGTCACAAGAGCTTGTCGCTATCGGAAAAGCATTAAGATCTATTTCTGGAGGCGTGCCTCGAGCCTGGACGATTTTCTATGGCGCCAAACCTGCTTTGCAAATCACTAATTTCGTCGAGACGTGAGACCTTTATTACATCTTGACCATAGAAATTGCAGTACTTCTTCAGGTTGATTTAACAAATGGCCATCTTATCCTTTTTCAGTGGATTACCGCACACTGCAGCATGGTGGAAAATGAACAGACAGACGCTGAAGCTAAAGTTACCTAAACCTGGCCCCTTGAATACGCATTGCTGTTACATAAGCTGACATGAACGTCATGCTTTGCGGCGTAATTATCAGCTACACACTTCAGCACTGAACCAAACCGGAATGGCGACACCAGTGACTTTACAAATGGGACCCGGAAATCAGGTGTTCTACATGCCCCCTTAATGAAACCGAGACATCGCGAGTACAACCCATCGCATTCCTCTTTTTGTGGCGTCAAGACGTTGCGCGCATATCATCGGCTACAGTGAAACCGGTACCTATTGTGAACACTGTGATGTGTCAGAAACACTTGAGCACATAATTTGTGATTGCCCAGAATACCCACGTGAACTGCAAACACTGAGGTTTTTCTACTGATTGATTAATAGTAGGTAAGTAACTAATGGCGCAGTTTTGGGCTCCTGGCCTGGTACCAACAATGCAACTGTGGTCTTTTTGAAAGCAATGTGACTATGTGTGCAGCTATACCATTTTTCTCAACTGCAAACGATTGTATATACTCACCTCTCTATCCCGCCATCATCATCCATTACTCTTTATGTGCCCCGTTCTCCTTCCCCAGTGTGGAGTAGCTGGCTAGCGCCGATTATTGCTCAGGCCGACTTCCTTGCCTTTCTGTAAATAACCATGTCTCTCTCTCTCTCTCAATGTCTAATATTTGACACTGTGAATTCTGATATCCTGGTGTATTATTTTCAATTGTGTCCACAGAATAATCAATAAGTGAGATATATTATGGGCTGTCAATCACTCGTGCTGGGCTCCCGTCACGGCGCTCACCAAAACATGACTTTCTTTCGATGTAGCCAGAGGAGAATTATCAACTACCCATCACTTTGATTGTAGTAGCGGAACGAAGGGATGCGTGCTTATAGCGGTAGCCGATGATCTTGAGTCTCACATGACTCCGTTGAATGCTTCCTTACTACTTCTTTTTGCAAATATCACTTTACGTCATCAGAGTGCTCTATTATGTGTATACTATAGGCAACCCACTGTGGCACCTGCTTTTTGTAATGACTTACAGAACGCGCAGCACTAGCAGTAAAATGCGCCGCATTCTCATTTGTTCTTTTCGGAAGACTGCTTTTCTAAAACTGATCGATCAAGTGCCACTGTCGCTGTGACAGAGGTTACAGCAGAGAACAGACCATTGGTTATTTTTGTATAGATTTCAACTTGACTTAAATGAACACTGAACCAACAATAAGAGCTGTTACGTCTGCTAATGCACTGTACTTATTCCCGACTATGACACAAAACTTGCAGAACTCACTGACTTGTTTTCCTAGTGTTAGTGACCACTGAATCTTGCAAATCATTTTGAATATTGATATTTCATCACGAGCTAAGTTTACCAAGACAATTATATAGTACAAAACAGGGGGACCACGATGCAGTAAACATGGAACTTGAAGAGTTGATTGATAGTTATATCCATGGTTTCGACCGATCAGTCGAGCAAAATTGGTGTCGTTTTAGAAAACAAAATTGCTTCGTTGGTCCACAAACATGTACCGCTTCAAATTAAACAAAAAGTAGAGATCACCACGGTTCACAGCAAATGCTTCTCCCGCTTGGCTAAGCTCCACAGGAGTGTTTTTTGCTAGCAAGCTTTTCGCGATGCTCTTTTGCGCGTATCGCCTTACCATCAAAAACGCCAGGTGTGACCATTTTAACACTATACGCTCTCCTCGTTGCTGTCTGCGAACCTGTCAAAGTTCTCGGAAACTGTCAGCTACTCTCACTTCACTTACCAATACCAATGGCCGCGCGATTGTAGCGAAAATGCTGTTCTGTTCCAAATAAAACCTATTCGCAATGTTTTTCAAATAGTGTGTAGTTTTGGTCCCGCAGGTATAATACAGCGTTTTCTTTTCAATGAATTACATAATTATAGAATTTTAAGAATTTTTTTACTTTCAGCAGACGACTTAAGCTGTGCTTTGTCTGCGGCACTGGTGTGATAAATGCGAGATTTCTAAAAAACGCTGAAGTGTGCTCTTTCGTCTTATTGTCAAGCACTCTTAAACAGTCTCTACAGTGTGCCACTTTGCCAACTGGCTGGAGGGCTAAGAAGTTTATTCACGTCTTTAAATCTAGGAACCAACTCTTTCCCTGAACTACCAAGCAATGATTATCTTTAACAAGTATTCCCGCTAATCTGTTGTGACCACATGGCATTCCTTGAAACCAACACATTTTACAGCAACCAACAACACGACTTTTATTAGAATTTTTTTTGTGTAACCTAGCTTCCATCTTTTACAAATGATGTCGTCTCAGCACTAGATAACAAAATACTGGTTGATTGCGCTTTTGTAGACTTCACGAAAGCCTTTGATAAAGTCTCACACCAATTACTGCTATTTAAGCTCAGCGCATTGAACATCGACCCTAACACTCTGAAATGAATTTATTGCTTTCTTGCTAACTGCACTCGGTATGCCACTAATAACAGTTTCTCAAATTCCTGTGCAGCTAGATTTGCCGTAATGCAATGTCTCGTTTGTGGGCTTGTTTTTATTTAGTTTTGATCGATGATCTAGCAAGTATTACTTGATCATGAATAAACTATTTCGAAACGACTGCGTTTTGTACGGCAGAATAACTGACGAAGGCGAAAACTACCTTCTTCAAACTGATCTTAATCGTGCCTCTGATTGGTGAAACACGCAGTTAAAAGATCTTAATGTAACTAAGTTTGAAGGCAAGGCAATCACACGTTATTATAATATTTCGAAACGTTTCAACTGATTATTAGTTAGAACTAAATCAAAGCAGGTTAATACCCACAAATAACTTCATGTGTAAATAACAAATGACATATCATGGTATCCTCGCATTACCTGCATTGTTAGCAACGCTCACCAATTTTTTATTTATATCCGCAGAAAATTTCGCCAACATCCACACCTTAAAGTATAGCTCTATCAAGCATTACTGTGATTGAAACTATAGTACGCGTCTGCCATTTCTGACCCAGCTCAATCAGTTTTCATTAAAGTTTCAGAAGCTCTTTAAAACCGCTCGGCTAGCTTCATTCATAAAAACAATGCTTGTACTGCCAGCGGGACCTTAGAGAAATCTGCTCTACAGCTTTCTGATGTGGCCACTGCTAGACGAACAATTTTAGGGCTGTCACTTTTTCACAAAGGTTTATTCCATAATCAAGTACTTAGGAATTAATCTAATAACCTGCGTACTTCTTATCCCATGTTGCC
Source organism: Rhipicephalus microplus (assembly GCF_043290135.1). Taxonomy (NCBI): domain Eukaryota; kingdom Metazoa; phylum Arthropoda; class Arachnida; order Ixodida; family Ixodidae; genus Rhipicephalus; species Rhipicephalus microplus. Next base: position 833,737 of record NW_027464601.1, on the reverse strand, counting down.
TACCCAAACAAAGTAGCCATTCTTTTCTGCCCCAACAGTCTCTTTTGTCATTCTATTCAACCGAAGACAAGCCGAAACTGGTACCGCCTTGCCCCCTCCATTGCTGCCATTAAAGAGCAATGGCTATTGAAGTCGGTAATTTTAAAACACTTTATGGTGTGTCTGCAGAATACATTTCTTATTTTTTGTTTATATTTTTATCTAATATATTTGTTGTATTACATTTATTGTTGTATTAACATTTTTGCCGTGTTCCTGTTGTTCCCAGCCCCTCTGTAACACCCTTCAAGTCTTATAATGAATAAATAAATGATTGTGTAGAAGAAATAAAAACAAGTCATCAAATTGGCAGCTCTTTACTGCATTATTAGAGCTAACGCTGTATTTAAAGCCAACACGCAAACACGTAATCATACTACACAAGTGTAGCTGAGCTGTTATGGTCCATGTTTACCACGTGTCTATAGAAAAAAAAAGAAACAGAATAAACCAGCATGCCCATATGAACACCAGAGAATTACCATCGTCAACAATTGGAGCCTACATGTGCACACTTGCTCTGCTGCGACCCAGATTCGCCTAGCAAACCAACAGCTACGCTATTATTTATTCGCTGAAATCTAATCACTGTGTATTGTCGATCTTTCCAGAGTTGCAGGCAGCGGAGAAATAAACTACCACATGGATGTCCAATAGACTGCATATGCACCACTGACAGAACAAATATTTTTCCAAAAAGAGGTCAGTGCGTTCCAGCAGCTTAACGAAGCTCTCGACCGTAATATTGTCGGTGAAGTTTAAATAAAAACTGAAAGTGCTTCATTGCTGAAATTACAGAACTTGTACTAGCCATTCTGACGATGCATTCAATCTGATGTGTTCACACGAGGCTTGTCACCACAAGTAGATGGTCTAATTATCGCTCAAAATGCGGGTGGCTAAATTACCAAAACACCCTTCTTTCAAGTTTTTCTCCATTTCCTCTGAAGGTACCTTTCATTTAGCTCTTTATTCGAATATTGTTTTTTTCTTCTGGAAAATCTGTACTTCGACAATCATCCACTTTTTAATTATTCCTACACTAAACTTGAATATGAAGAAGTTTTCTTTTTTGTTGTTACAAAGAAAAAAAAGACAAACGAAATTAGTTTTTTTCTACTCAATTTTCAGCTGTTTTTCTCTCGCACATCTTTAAAGTATCAAGATCCTTACGTTTTCTTTTGCGCAACGAAGTCTCCCTTAGACTAGCAAGTAGTGCATTCTGCATAAGTTCAAAAAAATCACAGCATATTCATGACATGAATGATGAGTGGGGCAAAGCGTCCGTCCGTCTCTCAATGTGTCTCTCTGTCTGTCTGTTGGTCTGTCTGTCTGTCTGTGCCCATCCGTTCATCCGTCGGTCTACACCTATAATACTAGAGCACGCATACAACACATGGACAGACATTTCGCCTCACTCATCTTCATTCACTTCACGGATATGCTTTGAATTTCTTAATCTAACAGCGACATCTATCTCAGAGTACCTAGTGAATTTTGCGCCAAACTTACAACCACACCGAGGAATAAAACACATATACAGCATGGTTGCTCACTTACAACTTTTTCTTCTTTGAAGAAACAGGCTAATATAAATCCACTTTTTGTCAAGACATGAGCAATATGGTCGGTCTCTCGCTTACCTAATCACGCTATCGCACACATGCATTCTCGATAACGTGCTTCAGACTCCTACTGCTTGAGGAACGTTTAGGTAGTACAATAATTACCCCAATATTTATGAAATAGGCCTCTAACATTTCCTGAGCCAACTTGCTTTTACTTCTTCCCACGATCATAACCTACGTGAAGCATGGCGTGTATCCACAAGAAAGAACCTGCGCACCATGCTCATTCTTTACCGTGAGAGCGTGTTTTTGCACTCGATCATTGAAACAGCACTCCTTGTGGCCAACCTAGCTCTTGCCACACCATAGGTGTAATTCACGAACCACTCCAGTGGCGCACTTTCGTGAACGGCCGTGCATGCTTCTTCTTGCAGCCTCTCGGCTCTTCAGCATGACTTCCATTGATGCGAGAGCACAGCTTCGCCAGTTTGTTTGGGGTGGCGAACACCAGCGGTACACCATGCCAACTCGCCAATTTTTACTGCAAGAGCCGTTATGAGATCAGAACATAGCTCACGCGTGGCAGCGTAGTTGTCAGTCGCCGACGCCGCCACCACCACTGCTGGTGTCTGTAACCAGTATCCAGAGAGAACAAATTCGGCGTGCCAAAAAACACTTATGACACGATAGCGTGCCTGCCCAGTATTCTACGACTAAGCAATGACAGTGCTTGTAACTCAGTAATTATTATTCACCAACTTAACAAAGGGATTCAAACCCGAGTCTGCTGCGTGCCAGCCCAGTATTCTACCAGTGAACTACTCGAGTGCTTTTTTTCTTTCTTACGTGGTATTTATTACAAATGCGGCTAGCGTATGTACCTTGTCTACAACATACATGAGGAATATGAATATTACTAAACAAATCTCATACAACACAATAGCTAAAGGGGCATTTGAGCAGCACAATTCTTGAGTTAATATTACCAGTCTGGCTGAAATTGCAGTTTGTCATAAAAACTTTTAGCTGCAGATTCATTCGTACAAAGTGAAATCGCCAAGACACCATTCTTTCCACGCGCCTGCCCAACATGCGAGTTTTGCATAAAGTGTGCATGCCCACTAATAGCAGCATGTCAATTGGCATATCACTGCATTTGGTTTGTACAAGATATCGGACAGTATAAAAATTGAAATTCAGTTGTTTTTTAAGAGCCCTCTGCAGGACGCCTCGATAAAGCATGACACCCTCACAAACAATAAAGCACTGTCCTGTTGTTTCTCAAACTTCAGAGAGGCGGCATAATTGAGATTACAAGTATGCCTTTGGTGTTTATTAACGCTTTTACGCGTATTGTTTCTGTATGCTCTTTGTAAAAAAATGTTTTGCTAATTGGTGAAATAGCAGGAGGAGGAAAGTTTAAGCGTAGGGACAGGGACGCTAGACATTTCTTAGACAGGCTGGCTACCCTGTGCTGGGGAAAGGGGGGAGGGCAATAAAAGATGCTAAAAAGAAATGTTGCGAAGAGAGAGAGAAAAAATTAAAAAAGAAGTGACAAAGGAAAGGCAACATCTAAGAGTACAAGACAAAAAAGTCTGTCTCTGAGGCCAGTTGTGCGCAAAGAGCATAGTAAAGCTTTCAAAGCCTTCTGGGCTGAACATGGGCTCAGCCAATGTCCCAGCAACCTTTGTTCTGACAAAGACCGATCATCGATTCTATTCAGAGCTGCAGTCAGTTCTTGCCCCACCACGATGATCTAGTTGCTAAGGTACCCGGCTGCTGACCCGCAGGTCGCGGGTTCAAATCGCGGCTGCGGCGGCTGCATTTCCGATGGAGGCGGAAATGTTGTAGGCCCGTCTGCTCAGATTTGGGTGCATGTTAAAGAACCCAAGGTGGTCGAAATTTCCGGAGCCTTCCATTACGGCGTCTCTCATAATCATATGGTGGTTTTGAGACGTTAAACCCACATATCAATCAATCAAGCAGTCACTTCTTGTCTTTGCGCGTTGAAATGGGTGCACTCATATAGATGGTGCGCGATGGTTTCTTCGCAGCTGCAGTAAGTGCATGTAGAAGGGCTGGCCATTTCAATGAGATAAGAGTATGCGTTCGTGAAAGCCACTCGAAGCCACAGATGGCATAGAAGTGTCTCCTCAGCTCGAGATATCCCTGAGGGAAGACGAAGCTGCAGATCGGGATCCAGGTTATGCAGGCGCGCGTTTGTGAATTCTGTCGAGTTTCACTGTACCAGTGTGAGATCACGTGCAAGCGAACGAAGTCTTGTAGCTGCGTCGGTTCTTGAGAACGGGATGGCTGTGTATTGGGTACCGCCGAGTGCAGATCTAGTGGCCTCGTCTGCGCGGTCATTGTCATTTTACCACAATGACCTGGTATCCACTGATACACTATGCGGTGCTGTTCCTTGATTGCTTGGTGTTGAAGGAGCCTTATTTCAGCTACTAATTATTCATTAGGTCCAAGGCGAAAGAGTGACATAAGGCACTGAAGAGCTGGCTTCGAGTCCGAGAAGATAGACCGATTTCCCGAAGGTTCTTCAACTATAAACTCAACAGCTGCACGTATGGCGGCAAGTTCTGCAGCTGTCGAAGACGTCAAATGCGATGTCTTGGGCATGGCGGCGATGCCGTGATACGGTCTTCAAACCCGATCATGATTTTGTACAGGTTTTGTTTAAACTGCTGTTTGTCCCAGCGTGGCTATCACCGATGAAAAACGCCCCTTTATCGCCAGCTATATTCTTGGTCACCGATCAAGAGAAGCCGACCGATTACCGTAGTTTTTCATGGGCTAAACATCGTTCCCGTAGGAGCAAAGATGACGTAATCGGATCCACCAGGGGCGCTAACTGATTCATCTGTCAACGGGACTATGAAACGGCTTTTAGGGGCTAAGCTCCTTATAGCGGCACCCGTTCGTTCCTTGTAGTATGTGACAAGTATAACATTTTGACGTCCAAGGTGGTGCCGGTGAGAGACTTCTTCTGTGCGTTGTTGAACGATAAAAAATAGTGCTCAATGTACATGTCAATGGCTGCTAATGGGGAATGAGAGAACGGAGCATTCGGCTTTTAGTTAACGCGCAGGCTGCGATCACCATTAGCAGCCATTGGCATGTACATTGAGCACTATCTCACAAGAAAGGGTTGCTACGTTATACTCGCTAGGTGTAACCTCCTTGGATTTAGAAATGTTTAGCGAGCGTTGAGCCGCAGTGCCATGAATACAATGAACTTGTATATACCATGAATGAACTAGAGGTGGTCAAAAATGGGAAGTAGATACGAAGCGCAAGCCGTAAGAAAGTAAAAGCCGAATTCTCCGCCTCTCATTTCCCATTAGCAGCCATTGGCATGTACATTGAGCACTATATGACTGAAAAAGTTTGCTACGTCATACTCGCTGGACGGAACCTCCTTGGTTTTCGAAAGGTTTAGCGAGCGTTCAGCCGCAGTGCCATAAATACAGTGAACTAGTATATACCATGAACTCGAGGTGGTTGAAGGTGGGAAGTGGACCCGAAGCTCAAGCCGTAAGAAAGTGTGCGTGTGCCACCTCTCGTTTAGTCCTTGGAATGTCCGCTGGATGGCGGTGCTTCTATATGGGGAATATATGATGAAAAGATGCGAGATGGTGGTGCTTGGAGTGTTGAATAGATGGACGAACGGACACATAGACAGATGCATGAATGAACGCAAGAACGGACGCAGGGGCGGCTGCATGGACGAACGCAGGGACAGACGCACGAACAGACGCACGCACGGACTGGCTGATAGACGCAAGGACGGTCACACTGACGGACGCATGGACGGACGGAAGCAAGAACGAATGGACGGACGAATTCTTCGCCCCACTGTCCATCATTCACTCCGTGGATATGCTACCAATTTTTTAGCGCGACACCTGACAGTGGGCATGGCGGCGATGCCATGATAAGGTCTTCAAACCCAATCTTGCTTTAAGGGCGAAGCTCCTTATAGCGGCACCCGTTCGTTCCTCGTTGCCGTTGTTGTAGTGTGTAACAGGTATAACATTTTGACTTCCAAGGTAGTGCCGTTGAGAGATTTCTTCTGTGCGTTCTTGAACAATAAAAGATAGTGCTCAATGTACACGACAATGGCTGCTAAGGGGGACTGAGAGACAGGAGAATTCGGCTTTTATCTAACGCGCACGCTGCCAATTTTTATTGTTCAACAACGCACAGAAGACAAGAAAGGGTGGCTACGTTATACTCGCTGGGCGTAACTTCCTAGGTTTTAGAAAGGTTGAGCGAGCGTTGGGCCGCAGTGCCATGAATACAGTGAACAACTATATACCATGAACTCAAGGTGGTGTAAGGTGGGAAGTAGACCCGAAGCGAAAGCCGTAAAAAAGTGTGCGTGTGCCACCTCTCGTTTAGTCCTTGGAATGTCCGCTGGATGGCGGTGCTTCTATATGAGGAATGTATGATAAAAAACTGCGAGATGGGGGTACTTGGAGTGTTGAATAGGTGGACAAACGGACACACAGACAGATGCACGGACGGACGCATGGACGAACGCAAGAGCGGATGCATGGACGAAAACAGGGACGGACGCACAGATGAACGTGCGGACGCACGAACAGACGCATGCACGGGCGGGCGGATGGACGCATGGGTGGCCACACAGACGCACGCATGGATGGACGGAAGCAAGAACGAATGGACGGATGGATGCTTCGTCCCACTATCCATCATTCACTCCATGGATATGCTGCCATTTTTTTCATACTGGTGAGTAAAGGATACGGAAAGTGTTACTGTAGCAATAATGTCTCCATATTCTTGCTGCCATGCCCATGGTCAATATGGGAAATGCTTGCTAACGTGACTAATTCTCTTCGCTTCCTGTTGCTTAGTAGCGACGTAGAAACTAGTCCAGGGCCTACAGAGGGCGATTTGTCAAAGCAACTAAAGGCAATCGCGGACGACATAAACGAAATGAAAAAAAAATCCGTCACAAATCAGGAACTAACTGTAATTGATAAGAAACTTGAAAAAATTAGTGGAGTGGAAAAGCAGGTTTCTGATTGCGTAAAGCTAATAGTGAAACTAGAAAACAACATCAAAGGCACTAACAGTAAAATTGAGGAACTAGAGAACAGAAGTCGGGGGTAGAACCTGATTGTGTACGGAGTTGAGTAACAACAAAACCAGTCCTTTCAAGAGCTTCATAACCTCGTATCAAAGGAAATATTTGAAGATACACTAGACGTAAAGACTGCAGGCATTGAACGTATCCGCAGATTTAGAAGAACTAGAGGAGGTGATCCGGAAAACAGGTCAATAATTCTCAAGTTGCTCGATTATCGCGACAAAGTTACCATAGTCAAGTCTTGTTCCAAACTAAAAAGAAGTGCTTATTCAATAAGCAAGGATTACTCGATTGGTGTACGTGAAACTAGAAGAAAACTTTGGAAAGTCATGAAAGAAAACCAGGATATGGGGGAAAGGGTAAGACTTATTTTTGACAGAGTTCACATAAACAGTCGTCTTTTTACTTGGAATGAAGACAGTAAACATATCGCAGAAATAAACTAAAAAAAACGAAGAGCAACTACCAACGGCGCAGTCTTCTCGACGACAACGCCCATAACCCTCCTAAATGTTAACGCGCGAAGTCTTGCGAACAAGGCAGAACAATGTGAAGCCATTTTATTGGCCCAAAAGCCTGAAATTGTTACTGTGAGTGAAACGTGGCTACAATGAAATATATATGACCATGAAATTGTGCCACCGATCTACACAATTGTCTTCAAAGATAGGGACATTAGAGGCAGCGGAGTAGCAATTGTTTTACGGCAGGCAATCGCTTACATGGTCATCGCTTACACGGAATCGCTTACACGGAGAACAGTGTCGAAGCGGTTTGATGTAAGCTTCTCTTGAACGACGGCTACGTGTATGTTGGCGCCGTTTACAGGCCCCGGAATGCCGATGCGACGTACCTAAACCACCTTCTGGATTATATGAATTCGCATACGCTCGGTGGCAGGACTATCATGGCAGGTGACTTCAACCTACCTGATGTATATTGGTCCTCATTAGGTCCAGGCCCCCTGTCGAATAATATTGTCATCAACCTCTTATTTTCTTTCAGTCTAACTCAGCTTGTTGTTAAAATTACTTGAATGCAAGGACAGTCTCACTCAGTGTTAGACTTTTTATTTGCAAGTGATCACTTTTCCACCAATAGTGCAAGTGTTGAAACGTTTGATGGCATATCGCATCATAAAATAGTTCTGTGCACTTGTCATTTAGCAACTCCAATACGGCAATCTGGTCCAGTAAAATATGTGCCCTCCCTCAATAAAGCTAATGATGCGGCAATAATGAACTACCTATCCCACGAGTATCCCGAGTTTTCTGAGCTATGTGCCGATAATAACGCGAGAATAGAAGAAGTGTGGACACAGTTTAAGCATCGTATTGACACGGAGGTCCATACCGACGCTAGTAACATTGGGCTCGGTGCAGTGCTCGTTCAGCGTCAAAAGGACGCCGAAAGAGTCATAGCCTACGCCATCCGCTCTCTATCCCGTGCCGAGGCGAATTATTCCACTAGGGAGAAGGAGTGCCTCGCAGTCGTGTGGGCAATCACAAAGTTTCACCCGTACCTTTATGGTCGTCCCTTCAAGATAGTGACGGACCATCACGCACTCTGTTGGTTGGCAAGCCTGCGTGACCCTTCAGGACAGCTAGCACGGTGGAGCTTGCGGCTGCAGGAATTTGATGTCACCATCGTCCATAAGTCCGGCCATAAGCATGAAGACGCTGACATACTGTCACGCGCACCCCTTCATGTCGTCAGTCAGGAAGCATAGGAAGACGAAGGCTTCCTGGGCGCCGTTAGCGCATCAGACTTGAGCAAACGGCAGCGAGATGACGCAGAGATTCGTCCTGGGCGCTATCCTACCACGTCATTTCTCCCGCTCAGTATTGAATAGTCGGCGCCGGTGTCCACTAACGCAATAACTGCACAACCATCAATTGTCACTGCTATGTCGAGTGAAAGTCAGCCATCTTTTGCAGCAGTATGTGATGTCGGACCGGTTTCTGTACGGTTCTGCGTTGATAGGAGGTCTTCAGCGCTTTGACGTTCAGCGACTCCGCCCCCAGAGGTCACTTGGGATAGTTTTCCAGGCGGGGGCTGGGAGATCGTGTGGTAGAATACTGCTGGGGCCTTGATGAAAATGGTCTCAGTGATGGCGAGCGCGACTGGTGCACGGTAGACGGTGGTGCATGCTGCTGGGCGAGGTAGCTAGTTTTTCGATTTCGCGCGGTCTCTGGCCGTAACGGGGTGGCGGTGAGTACGCCGAAAAGCCGCGAAGCCCAAGACGGCGATAAGGGCACTGGCGGTACAAGTGATCAGCTTCTCCACAGTGAAAGCACAGAGGCCGGCGATCAGGTGTGTGCCAAACATCAGACTTCCGAGGAGACGTGCGCCGATCGTCGATGTACTGAACTGGTGACAGCGAATGATTGGCGACAGGAGCGCCAGGGACAAAGGGCAAAGGCGGTGGCGTGTACGTGCCTTCGTTGTAAGGTATCTGGTGTGCTGACTGGAGTGCAACAGCAGGAACAGGATGGACGAGTAATGGCGGCGATGCAGCAGGGCGTTTCAAGGCTTCCGCGTAGGTTGTCTCACCGCGGTATTCAGCAGGAGCTGGTGCAGCTGTATCAGGAGGCAAGGTGTTCCGGAAGGCCTGGTGCAGCTCATCCTTGATCACAGTTGCAATTGAGCTAACCGTAGGATGAGGTGTTACACCAGCCTTTTGCAACTCTTCACGTTCTATATCACGGATGAGTTCACGTAGATGGTCGTTGCTGGTTCTAGTGGTAGTGAAAATGTCGGCAGTAGACATGCCTCTGACTTGCCTGTTGTATTGGTTGGATCGCTGCTCCAGCATTTTTTTCATTGTCACGGCCTCGGACAAGAACTCCGCGACCGTCTTCGGAGGGCTGTGCACGAGGCCGGCAAAAGCTGGTCCTTGACACCGCGCATCAAGCGACGCAACTTCTTGTCCTCCGTCATTCTTAAATCGGCCCGTCGGAAGAGGCGCGTCATGTCTTCGACGTACGTGGTCACAGTTTCGTTTGGCAACTGGACGTGGGCCCGAATAGCTCGTTAAGCTCGTTTTTGGCGATCAGCACTGGCATAGGTCTGCAAAAGTCTACGAGAAAATTTGGGCCACGTCGTCAGCTGCTCCTCTCGGTTTTAATACCACGTACGTGCGCCGTCTTCGAGATAGAAATAGACACGACCCAGTTTCGCCGCGTCGTCCCACTGATTCAAGGTGACTACATGCTCGAAGTCCGCCAACCAGTCCTCAACGTCCTCGTGCTCCGTGCCATGGAACGTCGCCGGTGCCCGTGGGCTTTCCAACGTATAGCGGTTCGACGTCATGCTTCCCGTGCCTGCTGACGAGGTTTGCACCGAAGCGCTGGTCATGTTTGTCGACGTGGTTGGAGCAGTATCGTCGATTTGCGGAGGCAATCCCCTGATTCGGCGGCTGGTCCGATGCACGGGAGTATTGATTGGTACTGGACTCGTATCACGGGTTCCTGGGGGGGTCTGCAGCATTCGTGAGACTACCCAGCACCTCCACCAGTTTGTCACGATGAGTCACAAGTACTGGGGGATTTATTAAACCACCGGGTAGCAATCTCTAGGACGATGGGTCAGTCGTGGCTGGCTCTCGAGCAGAGAAGAAGCACGCGAACTTCTTTTTCCTCCAGATTGAGCGCCGCTCTTGCTGTCGACCCACTACGTGCTGGTGGCAATATCATGCATTCTATTTCTAACTTCATTTCAAAACAAAAACTGGTTACAAGAAAGCACAACCCATGGGTTACCCATGAGATAATTCACCTTAAGCGCAAAATCAAGCGGGTAGGGAAGGCAAAATAAAAACGCTAGGAAGCACTAGCTCACAAATAGCAACGCTAACAACCACCTTAAAAGGAAACATACGAGACGCAAAACGGTATTTTCATGGACACACCCTACTAATGTTTATCAGAAGCGCATCCAATAAATTCTGGCGCTTCATAAGCGTAAAACGGTCGACATTATCAGTATATTTAGGTAAAGGGAAAAGATAAAGACGAATAATTTAAATTCGTACTTTCGCTCGGTTTTTAGCACAGATAACCTCCGAAAGATTGCACCGGGTTCCCGTCACGTTGACCAAGGCAGGTCAGTTCCGTCAATAGATTTGACTGCACCTGGCATTATTTCACTGCTATTAGGCCTTGATGAAAAGAAAAGTAGTGGCCCAGATGACATATAAAACACCTTCCTTAAACGCTATGCTGAACCCATTAGCAAGTACCTCCATCTCATCAACTAGCGATTGTCGTCTTCCGGCGTAGTGAAAAACAGCGAAAGTTTTGCCAGTGCACAAATCTTGTGATACTTCTTTTCCATCGAACTACCTTTTGAATCTCTTTAACTTGCACTAGTTGTAAAATTCTCGAGCACGTTATCTTAAAGTTAATAACTAAGTATGTAGAAGAGAACAACCTCATCTCTCTTTCTCAGCATGGGTTCAGAAGGGGGCTATCTACTGTCACTCAACTCGCAGAGGCTATACATGACTTTGGGCTGGCAATAAACGAGCAATCGCAAATTGATGTAACTTTTTTAGATTCCTCTAAGGCATTCGACCACGTGTCCCGCTCTAAACTCATTAAAAACTAGGCAATGGTCCAATAGTTGTATGGATTAGTGATTACCTTTCAGACCGCTACAAGTTTGTGCACTATAATGGACAGAATTCCGACACTGTTAAAGTCCTTTCGGGTGTTCCCCAGGGACCTGTTCTCACTCTGCTTTTGTTCCTGTTATTCACTGATGACATTGTTAAATCAGCAAACGTTAAAATTAGACTGTTTTCAGATGACTGCATGGATTACAGTGAAATCAAACACAATGACGATCAGGTTGCCCTTAACAATTTCCTGAACAACGTAGTCCAGTGGTGCCAAAATTAGCAGATGGTTATTAATTCTATAAAAACGGTCGTGATGAATGTCAGCAGAAGGAAGAGCAAAGTATTATTTCCATATGCGCTTAATGGTGTCACTCCTCGCACAGCAACTCAGTATATATATTTAGGGTTTCTAATATAATCTGACCTCAAATGAACTACGCATATAGAACAGGTGACGAAAAAGGCAATGAACAAGTTGTTTTTCTAAAACGGACGCTACGCTACACTACCACAGATACGAAGCCCTTATCTTACATTACTTTTATAAAACCTATGCTAGAATATGCGAATACAGTGTGGTTTGCTTCAACAAATACTGACATAGCTTTGCCCGAGAGCATGCAGCGCAAGGCGGTAAGATTTATCTTTAACCGCTATAAGCGAAGGGATTCCCCTTCCGAGCTTCTGCTCCAAGCAGGTCTACCTACGCTCCGTGATAGAGCAAAAATACATCGGTTGAAGTTTTTTTACGAACTGTTGAACCGCCACTTTCAAACTAATGCGTCCGCCTTCACTACTATAAAAGCGAAAGGGAAAGTGTGCCAAAATACGACCTAATCTTCAAAGAATAATTCTGCCGTAACAATACCTTCAGGTTTTCATTTTTCCCTCGCGTAATAAGAGAATGGAATGCGCTTGATTCAGCTGGTGTAGCACAGCCAACACTTCAAGCATTTTTAGAAAGAGTGGAAAATCTCATGTCGGTGCTCCCAAGTTCTTTGTGCTAACCTAATTGCATACGGGTGAAAGCATGCACACTCTAACATTTTATTTTTTTCAACATTTGGTTGTGGGCAATGTATTGCTATGCCTGTTTGATCTATACATTAGTTATTACCATGATTGCGATGCTTGCATGTCATAATGTCATTACTCTTATGTGCGTTTCTTATGTATTCTACTTGTATTGCCACTGCATTGCCTTGCTAGTAAAAAGTTTTTATCTTTTCCTCTCCTGTAATAACCCTCAAGAAGGATGGACAGTATTTTGTAAATTAAATAAAAAAATAATTGTGATGTGTCTCGTGGGAATAACCACCACCTTTGCTGAGCTTACTGAAGACACAGAGCCATCTGTGTAATTGTGAAGGTGTCCGTTGTGCTTCTCTTGCAGGAAGAGTAATGTGGCTCGTTCAAGGGTTAGATGCGATGACTTTTTCTTATTTTAGATGCCAGGAATTGTAAGAAGGGCTTTGAGTGGGTGTTTGCTCCACAATGGTAATGTCGGCCGTGCTGCATGCATGAAGTGCAATTTAAGCACTGCGCAATGCTGAGCTACAGTTGCGCTGAATGCTGAATGGGGCCTAGAAGTTCGAAGTGAGGCAAGGTGATGTGATGGAAGCCGAGTGAAATGTCTTCGGTGCATTTTCAAAGCGTCTACGCGGATGTATGCGTTGGCTGGTTAATCACGCGCAATCATGACTGTCGCTGCTTTAGAGGTGCATCTCGTGAAACCAAGGCATATTCGCAGTGCTTGGGCTCGGATCGACTGAAGGATGCGCAAGTTTCTTCTTCGGATCGCTGAAAGCACGGGTAAGCTGTAGCGCATAGAACCGAAGAAAAGAACAGTGTAAAGTGGAAGCACTGCTCGTACTGATGCACCTCACGTTTTTCCAGCAAGAAACCTCAGCATGTGGGTGATCATGGTAAGTTTCGTTTTCATGTTGGCGATGTGAGGGCTCCAAGAGAGGTCGCGATCAACTAGGACTTCAAGGAGTCGGTGGGTTTTCACGTAGTTGATCGCGTGTCCGTTGATTTTAATAACATATGAACTTATCCCCTTATGCGTCAATGCTATAAGTGAGCACTATTCTGAAGACAACTCTAGTTCCGTTCTTCCAGGTACTTTGTCGCTAGTGTAGCCGCTCGCTGTAGCCGGGCACGCAAATGAAGGCGTGTTACGTCTGATGCCCAGATGCAGATGTCATCTGCATATATTGATAGATGTATTGATTCTGTAAGTGGGTACACAGGCCGAGGAGGGCTAGGTATTAAAGTTTGGGGCTAAGAACACCACCTTGAGGCACACCACGACGGATGCAATGATGCGTCGTTGTGCCATTCTCCGTCTGTAAAATGAAAGTTCTGCCTTTCAAATAGCTGTCTATTCATTGGTAAACCCGACTCTCTAATCCAACTTGTTACATGACATCCAGAATGGCTTTGTGTGATACATTTTCGTATGAACCTTTCATGTACAAGAACAACGCCGAAGATAAACGTTTCAGTATTTTTTTATGTTGCACAGACAATACCAGGTCAATAACGTTGTCAATTGTGTACCGCTCATGCCGAAAGCCCGCCATAGCGTCAGGGTATACTTAGTGGTGTTTCAGGTACTACTCTAGGTGAGTCAAAATCATCTTCTCAATTACCTTCCCGAAACAGCTGGTAAGCGCGATGGGGCGATAAGAGTTCAAGTTCAGAGGAGATATACCTGGTTTAGGCACAGAAACGAGGTGGCTGGATTTCCACGAATGAGGGACAAATCTGCTGCTCCACGAGTCGTTGTACACGGTTACAAGGGCCCGTCGAGCTGCTTTACCGAGGTTGCAAAGAGCCATGTACGTGATCCCGCCCGGACCAGGCGATAAAGATTGTTTGCATGCCGTCAAGGCCGCTTGGAGTTTCTCTAGAGTGAAAAAGGTGTCTATTCTTGAATTTCTAGGGACTGGGGCATTTTTTAGGTGACGCGTGGTGCTCGCGGACGCCTGACCAGCAACTTTCACGCAAAAATCTTCTGCCACTTCAATTTCGGTTCGGCTCTGATGGATAGACAGACACATGAAGGAGCGATGTTGATGTGGTGATGTTCGTAGGCCAAGAACTATCCTCCATGTCGGTGTCAAAGACTTGTGTGGCTCCATCGATTCGCACAGAGATTTCCACCGCAAGGACTGAAGTGAATTGATTCGCCACTGAATTTTGTTCTGTAGGTGCCTTGCCTCCCTCAAGTCGTGAATTGGTATTAGTGCGCCTAAATCTTCGTTCTGCACGATGACGTATCGCTCTGAGTCGTTCCAATTCTGCTTCATGTTGACCATCTTTTGAAGTACGTTCAATGTGATAAGTCGCTTCTTGAGCAGCACCTCTAATCATATCCTCGAGGGTGTCAAAAGGAGGCGCTTCATTTTCTTCACGCCTCTCTTCCGTCAGTGACCTAAACTTTATTCAGTCGATGCGAGTCGACGTGTCGTATTTTTCCGATTTTTTCAGGCTCTTCATCTTTAAATAAGTTGTTGTGTGTACGCTTCCATGACTTTCATAGCTTGCGAACCAATTAACCTTTCCCTTTAGGCTTCGTGACACAAATGTCAAGTCCAGGCAGCTGCTGTCTGTCAAACCCCATACAAACGTTGGGCTTCCGTATTTTACACAAATCAGCTGCTCCTCCAGAGCAAAGGAGAATAATTGCCTCCCGCGACGATCTATCTTCTGACTTCCCCATAGTGGGTTGATTTGATTGATTGATTTGTGGGGTTTAACGTCCCAAAACCACTATATGATTATGAGAGACACCGTAGTGGAGGGCTCCGGGAATTTCGACCACCTAGGGTTTTTTACGTGCACCCAAGTCTGAATACACGGGCCTACAACATTTCCGCCTTCATCGGAAATGCAGGCGCCACAGCCAGGATTTGATTCCGCGACCTGCGGATCAGCAGACGAGTACCTTAGCCACTAGACCACCGTGATGGTGCTTCCCATAGTGGGTCGCGAGCGTTGAAACTTCTCGTGATGATCCATGGTCCAGGTGTGGTTGTTAACAGTGCACGTAGTCTTTCAGGTTCTGAACAACCTGAAGGTGATATATATGCGCCTATTAGCGTGAAATAGAGGTCTCTACGTTTTACTGTCAAGCAGACATACTGGTTGTTATCGTGAGGTGCTACACAGTGCTCTTGGTGAAATAGGCATTTTTCTTACACGTAAGAGCACGTCATGATTACAAAACTCTAATATATAGCGATCGGTAAATTGGGGTCAATAATAGCACATCCAAAACAGCATAGTATAGGGCTTTTTGTGCTGAGAACAAGCATTTATTGACCTAGATGTTTGAAAACGCAATGATTTGTACACTTCATACATGAACCTTTGCAGATAATGAAGCTATGCAAAATCAGTAGATACCACAAAATTGTCTGAAACATCTGCGAAATTCACTTGAAAGATTGTTGCAAGCCGTGGATGAGCACAGTCACGCATATAGGAAAAGCGCCACAGTGTCTAAAGGAAGGGTACCCAACCCAAGACCACCTGCGCAGACAGGCCGAAAAAAAATCCCATCATATCCATGGACTGAATAATAATGACTGGGGAGAAGCGTTTGTCCGTCCGTTTATGCATCCATCCTTCAGTCCAACCGTGGTTCTATCTGTCCGTCCATGCGTCTGTTCGTCAGTCTCTATGTCTGTCCGTCTAATGAACATTTCAAAAGTGACCATCTCGCATACTTTCATAATATATTGATTATATACAAGTATCGCTATCTAGCGGATGTTTAAAGAACTAAACCATCTAGTGGACATTCCAAGAACTAAACCAGAGGTGGCTACCAACTACCTACATTGGAGACGCACAACAAACGTCTTAAGGAACATCGCTCCTAAAATTCTATCCCTTGTGACACATACCCGTGCTGTGGCATGTCTCCTGTGACACATACTAACACAACAGCGGTCGATTGATTGATTCATATATAGGGTTTAACGTCCCAAAACCACCCTACGATTATGAGAGACGGCGTAGTGGAGGGCTCCGGAAATTTCGACCACCTGGGATTCTTTAACGTGCACCCAAAACTGAGCACACGGGCCTACAACATTTCCGCCTTCATTGGAAATGCAGCCACCGAAGCCGGGATTCGAACCCGCGAACTGCGGGTCAGCAGCCGAGTACCTTAGCCACTAGACCACCGTGGCGCGGCCACATAGGAGCGGTCGTTACTACAATAACGGGACGTTCGGTTGGTGCCATAAGGAGATTCGCCCCTAAATCGTTGCCTCGCCTCATAAGTTGATAGGTTGAGTAATAAATAATAGTAGCAAGCATACGATGAAAATTGTGTATGTAAACCCTCTAACTACAAATTATTTGCAGTATGTAAAATATTTTGTTGTCAGAAAGAGACTACATGCTTTAGCTCTGCCGAAAATAGAGAGGTTATGATGAATAAACGTATGGACATAGTGCTTTAGGGTGAGTACACGTTTTATTCATTATAGCACACTTCATTGATGTGCAGCTGATGAAACGTCTAGGCATTTTGTCGGAGCACAAGCACTGAAACCATGCATGTTACTAGATCGCATACACTTAAGCACAATGACTTAAAGTAAAACGCAAAAAGCCTTGGCGAAAATGGAGACCCTTGCTTCACAGACTAGTTGGAAATACGGTCTTTGAAAGATATCAATTAACAATTAAATTGATCGAACCTTCATTGTAGCATAGTTTCACACCTTTAAATATAGTGGAGTCAACATCGGCAAGCTTGAGAAGCGAAAGCAGAAAAGAATGGCAAACCCAATCTAAGACCTTCGCTATGTCTGCTTGTTGTATTGCCAGTTGCTCATATGAGTGTGAACAATGTCCCAATACTGTGCGGGCAATTGGTACGTTAGAATGTATTGAGCGACCACAGGTCTGATGGGCACCGATAAGTATCGTCATTGCAAATTGAAGTCTGTTTGAAAGTACCATTGCAAAACTTTTGTAGTCAAAGTTGTACGATGGAATTCGTCTGAACCCTTACGGGAATACCATATATGGCGCTTGTAAAAATATATGTGGCTACATAGAAGCATTTATGTCCGCATATATGCTTTCCGTTTAAAATATATGGATGTATGTCTGGCGAGGTCGGTGCTTAAATTGGGTTATATACAGCCTCAGAGGATACGGTTAGTCCCATATAAAGAGTCCAATTCGGCCTTTGAATGCACGGCCACACCATATACAACATATCAAGTAGACCCTTATATGTGGAAGTGCTCCCGTATATGAGATCAACCACGTATATATACAGCACCATGATCACAAGCTTTTATGCGGATTGTCATATATAACTGTCTGTACACAGGTGACCTGCTTATTCTCTACAACAACAAGAGTATTAAATACATATAATGTTTTTGCAGAATAATAAAACAAAGCTTTAGGCCAGCTTTGTGTACGTAATAGTTGCACCTATGCATGCATTTGCGTATTTAACATCTACAAGCTTTCCATTGAACTTAGGTATTCAACAATGAGTTGCGATTGATACGACCTAAATTATGTATACGAGAGCAGACACGTTTTACAAGAAAGGAATCGCGTCAGGTCACAAAACATATCGAAACTCCCAAACCTCACTCTTATATGATCAAGCAATCCTATATAGTAATATATGAAAAATGACATGCATGTAACTTGTATTGTTCTCGCTAATGCATAGCTTGGAGTGGTAGCAAGAAATGATAATTTTAATGCATTTTTGCCTCAATATTGCTGGACAAAGTTGCTGATTATTCGAAGGTTTTTATGGCTAATGCTCTCTTCATTTAACAAAGTTTCAGTTAATCTTGTTTACCGCCATCTGCGATTGCTTTTGGCGGCCATTTACCATATTAGCATGTGCAGCGCGATATTTAAGAAAGTATCTTCGAAAACAAAAAAAAGCTGGTGTGAATGCCTCTCAAAGGAAATATTATGCTTAAGTTCAGGAATTGTTTATCTAATTTATTGCAAAAATGTCTCGTGTTTCTTTTGAATACGTATCACGTTCTTGGCTGTGCAGATAGTGAATTTTTCATATAAGTGCACTAGGGAAAAATTCATTTTGTGTAGTTTTTTCAAGCGTCAAGTAAATCTTACGTCATACACACTTCGCCACCATGCGTTAAGTAGGTTGCAACTGACTCATACATGATACCCATTTAACGAACATGTTGAAACGCTGAAGCTCCATAGCAACCTCGAACGCAGGTTGCCGAATTCGTGAAACTTCTATTTTGTGTGGGCGTGTCAGTACGTGATCGAGGTCGCTAATGTGCATGTGCCTCACCAGGATTAGCTTGAACTTTACCTTGGTATTGCAAATATATGACACATGTTTGCGTAGGCTCGCATGATGATTAAGCCAAACTCTACATTATATTACCAGCCCTCCGCGGTGCAGCCGCGTACTATTTAAAACTGCTTGCGAACATATTCCTTCAACACTACTACTGTGGTGCATTCCGCTATAAAATATGTATGCCAGGACATAGTCACCAAAATGCGTAATCACACAATCGCGCGTGGAAGTTGACGGACACCAGCCAGACACTAGCATTTGCTTCAATGTGGCCAGATACTTTCGGTCATGTGAGAATGATAGGAGTGTATTATTATTATTATTATTATTATTATTATTATTATTAATATTATTATTATTATTATTATTATTGTTGTTGTTGTTGTTGTTGTTGTACCTCGCAAAGCGTCCAACATGTCGATTCCATACTCTGTCAAAGCGGTGTCGTTATGTAAGGTTTATGAGATCAGTACATGGTGTCATTTCTGATAGCATGCTAAATTTTTCTACTCGCAATAAATGTGCTGCCATGCGAGGCTTTTCTTCTCTCTGTTAGCAGAATGTCTCTCGAAAATCCAGTTCTCCCATAGCCTTCTACAAATGGTACACCGGAATATGTCTTGCCTAACTTGTGTATATATGCAGATTTTATCTGGAATGGCTTTGCAAAGTCCAGCAGTAACGCCCCTAAGCAAGTCCAGAAAAAATCTAAAGCATTTACACCCAACGTTTTGATAGACTCTGTTCAACACTGCTATTATATTGTCTTTGCCATCAGTGAACTGCCGATAAAATCGCGCTGAACTGCTATTTCTTTACAAACTAGATCAGGGTAAAATATTCGGCCCTTCTCGGTTGTAATAAATTTCGAATTCCGCGTAAGTTATCCAGAGAATCGAACGTTGCGTGTACCTGCCAACTTCTTCCAACACACTATCGTTTACAAAATATCGAGTCTTTATAACGTTAACTTTCTTTATTTGTTATGGTTCTCATAGTCCACAGTCTCTTTTTTATCATTGAGCTTTGCTTTGTCATAACGTAGACTTGCACATGTACAGATTCTTCTCTTTTCCGCCTTTTAGGAAGCCTTCCACATGGCTGTGCATCTTCCACATTATTTTTCAGTCTCAATATATGAATATATTCTTTTTATCTTTTATATACTGGCCTTGCCGTGGTGGTCTAGTTGCACATGTACTCGGCTGCTGACCCGCAGGGATGGAATCCCGGCTGTGGCGGCTGCATTTTCGATGGTGTTGAAATGCTGTAGGCCCGTGTGCACATATTTGGGTGGACGGTAAAGAACCCCAGGTGGTCGAAATTTCCGGAGCCTTCCACTACGACGTCTGTCATAATCACATGATGGTTTTGGGACGTTGAACCCTACATATCAACCAATTTTTATTTATTGCTCTCATTGTGCGTTAATTTATTTTCGTCTGCACGTTTTTTCTCTCTTTATAAATTTGCTTTCCTGTAGATGTTTTTTATCGTTGTTTTTGTTTTGCGTGCACCAGCACGAAATACCCTATTTTGGTTCCTGAATACGTTAAAGAAATGATTTATTAATGGATGGTTGATTCCGTAATATTATTATTATTATTATTTTTATTATAGTTACTTGAAAAATGAACTGAAATTCTAGCGTCTTGGTAGCCAGCGTACAGTGAATGCAGCTTTACCGAATGCGGGAAATAGATGAGCTCCAATGTCCCAAAAACGTCGCCTGACCACAATGCAGCTGTTTTCATGTTTGCAAAGGGTACGCACGGTAGAGAATATAGAGGAGCGCCAGTCAGAGAGGTGAAAAATTCGGGGAACGTTTTTTGCACAGAGAAGTCGGTAGACCAGCCGACAAGAAAACATCGTGGCCCATTTTCAGTAACGATGAAGAAAATAGTTTGCGCAAACATTCAGTTGCATGCTAATAATAATGCGTCATTATATGTGAACAAATGAAACTTCGTTTGCCAATAAGATTGGGAAAATTTAGTTGAAGCGTTAGTTTTTCCATGCTTTGCTGTACATTTTTTATAACTTACGTTCGCTATTTCGTGCTTATCTGTACATTTTGTATACTTTAAAGTTTCTTTCCTTACCACTCTTTACTATTGCGTTGTATCTCTCATGTATGATTTTATAGGAGGTCTCACTCACAGTCTCGCGACTTTGAGACCTCCCTCTGTATTTGTACATAACACATGCACTTGTATCACTTGTATTTCAATTCTGAATAAACTTTCAAACTTTCAAGTGAAAAGCGCCTAAATCATTAATCTTAAGGGTAATGTACGTTACACTGTCAAGCCTGAAGTCTATTCATTCACGCCATTGTTGCTTCTTCGGTCACCGGAGTCATTGGTGCGGTGCGGATTGTGTTTGTCCCTTTTCATTCCCCTTGCTTATTCCATGTTCAACAACTGGTGCATGCAATTTATACAAAATAATTACGCAGCTCTCAAGAGTCTACCTCGCTGTACGTAGCACAATTGTGGACGGATGTGGATGTGTTTTTTGTGCCTGTGTAGCCCACTGGACTGGCGATCGTCAACTTTTAATGCGAAAAAATAGAAACCCTTGCTTGCGGGTAAGGTTGCCTTTACAACTTCTCCAAAAAGCAGTACGAATGGACGTGGTAGCTTCAAGATGTGAATAGGTTATCTGGATCAACAGGATCGGTGAAAGACAAGGCTGTGTTAAATCTTGAGGTAAGTTCCTCATTTTTGTTATCTCGGCACGTTGTTCGAAAGTATTACGATAACTCAAAAAGAGCGCATGTCATGCTTCCTGAATAAATAACTTCATAGTAATTGTGGTTACGTGATTAGGCTGTTTTGTTTAACAATACGACGATACCAAAACACTTTCTTATTTCTATTTCTTCCAGGCAGGTCTCTATTCAATCAGAAAATCTACGCCAGCAAAATACGGGTTTTGTGTTATTGTAGTTTTCGTAAAATTTCTGATAGAAAAATATTTGTTCTTTATTTTTTGTTTTAACGCTTGAGGAATTATGAAGGATAAATTACAGTTAGCGAAATTACAAATGAAATACAGTTGCATTTCTCTATATCCAAGGGTGTCATGAGATTTTTGACACAGCGTTTTAATTTGCCTTTCTTCGCTTACTTTCCTCTTCTTTTTATATATACGCGTATATTTATAAGGACACGCAGTGAAACTTTTGATTGATTTGTGGGGTTTAACGTCCCAAAACCACCATTTGATTATGAGAGACGCCGGAGTGGAGGGCTCCGGAAATTTTGACCACCTGGGGCTCTTTAACGTGCACCCAAATCTGAGTACACGGGCCTAGAACATTTCCACCTCCATCGAAAATGCAGCCGCCGCAGCCGGGAATCGAACCCGCGACCTGCGGGTCAGCAGTCGCGTACCTTAGCCACTAGACCACCGCGGCGGGGCGAACAGCAGTGAAACTTTTGTGCGAGTTTGGTTCTTTAAAGCAGGGTGCAGTGCTCACGGGCTAAAAGGGAACAACTTAAGAATTGCCCGAAATTTCGTTTCCACCATCTACAATTTGGGTGACATAAGTGTAATTTCGACTGAAATGCGTACGTCACAGTCAACATTATCGTTACAGATGTCGCAACGTCGCAATGTGGTTCTGAAGAACTGCACATACCCGTATACATAGTTACACAAAATAATGTGATGTCATGTTTTATTCCGTGAGCACGGTACATATTTTACGCAAGCTGACAAACAAGCTTGTCTAATGAATTAGGGCTTGCTACCATGTAAAAAAACTGGGGAACCAACAAGCTGCGTTTACTAGAGCTGAACACGATAGCATTATTCTGTTTTTTGTGCGTAATTCAACCGCTCAATGTGTATTTTTTATTTTATCATGCTACTTGAGCAACTCTAATTCTGGGAGAGTACTTTAAAAGTGCAAAAGTTGAAAGTGTTTTGTATCAATGAAGGGTTCGCACATATCTGCATTCTGTGTAAAAAATGGTAGCACACTTTAAAACACGAGCAATATCTTGTTATCTTAACTGAGTTGCGCGAAAAAATTGAAGTAAAGAAGGAAGACATCTGGGCACAGCACAGAATTGACACTGCAACTTTATTGGAGAAAACATACATATATATATGTGGTTACGAGAACACGTGTGGTCAAAGAAAATGATTAGATGAGAAGACAGATTTTAGTAATCATACGCTTCCAGAAAAGCTACCTCAGCGGCAAGCAACATACCCGAGGATTGCGCGACACATGAATCACCATCTTTGTTGATGAGACACGCCTCTTCAATTTCCCTTCTCCCTAAATCATTGTGCCTGAATCTAGCTTTAACTTCCGTATCACCAAACAAGGGCACGCCGCCACACACTTTACAATGCGATAATAGGTTAGAACATGGATGTCCCTTCAGGGAAGCATTGTGATTTATAGGTATATTATTGACTATAATGTAGTAATTCCCACATGATATCGGGGGGCCGTATGCCGCACAATGTCTGCACAATCAAAGAAAATGATTAGATCTCTGCTCATCAAACTGTTTTCTTTCAACTCAGGTATTCTCGTACATGCGAATATATGTCTGTTTTCTCCAATAAAGTTTCAGTTGTTGGTATGAGCTGTGCCCAGGTGTCTTCCTTTTTTACTTCAATTTTTCCGTGTAGCTCAGTTAAGATGAATTACTAACTTGCCCAACAGGCCATGCTCTTCATTATTATGCGCGTAAAATGTTTTAGAGTTTACTATACATCAATCGTACAGTTTTAAGGGGATACGCCCAGTAACGTGTGCGCCTTTTGTAATGTTTGGCCGTCTTTAAACCGCGAAGTCACGTTGATAATAGCGTGTTGTGAAGTCCGATGGCAATGTACGCTCGTGTCATGCAATATTGCTGTGAAACCTGTATGCAGAATAGTGCTGTGAAACCTGTATACAGAATGCATGTGTTTGTTTAGCATGACAGTTATTTCTCTTGTATTTACAACCAGAGGAAATTATTCACACTTTATTTCCAAGCTGACTAGAACGCTTACTTGCCATGGAAATGGCCTGCATGGTTTCAATCATCACTCATATCCAAAAATATTTATTATTTGTTTCATTTGCATTTTTCTCAGTTTTATGTCACACAGAAGATGATTTTTCACTGAGAACTACCAACGCCTATGCCAGCATTCCTGCGGAACGGGCTCTTTACCACTGTTGCGTTAATGAAGCATTATTGGTAGAAGGGAAAGTGGGTTATCTCTACAAAAAGCATTGTTTAGTGTCCAGTTGGCAAGAAATATTGCTAATAGCTTGTATTCCCACGCGCACAGAGACATACAGACGCGAGTTTCAGCTGTTATGCTATAGGCAGTACATGGTCACAATACTTGTACATGACAAGCTTGCACACCAATCGCGTTTGACCGAACTCCTTGAAAGTTGATTATCAAGTCTTTTAAATTATTTTATGCACACTCAGTTCATACGGGCATCAGAAAGTATATTTTTCTTTTTTATTGTCTATGGACGCTCATTTGACTCACCAGAAAAGTTTAAAATGAAAACTTCGTGGAAACTCTCTTTACGAAACTGAAATTTTGATTCAAGTTCTTTCATGCTATTTATCATTGTGAAATGGGAACTGATAAAGCGAAATATTCACTTGCAACGTACCATGTGTCAGACCACGTTGATCATAGGTTCAAGGTAAGAGATATTGCATCAGAGACTAACGTACTTCAAAAGGATTTTCTACCAAAACAATCAAAGAATGAAACCAACCGCCTTCTAGCACTGCCTCTACCATCTCAAATTATTTGTTTCATTCTACGTTAGAATGAGTGTGTTGAACTTTTCATTAACACATGTATTTGTATTGCAGATTGTGATTGAGGCGACTTTATTTATTTGGCTGACTATGAATCTTTTTGTATTTTGCTTTTTCTAGGCACTTTCCCACTGTAACGGCTATGGGCGCTGTTGGTAATAAAAAATAATGTGTGAATCGATAAGCAATAACTGTAAAGACCATCGAAGTATCTCTTCAGGAAAGGTATACTAACACTGACATGCACTCAACGCAATTTTAGCAATAACTTATTGAGAATAACTCGCGATATAATGAGGATAACTTGAACAAGAATGTTGAGAAGATTTATACAACCTTTTTTTCGAGACGACGGCGACTGCATGCAGACCGTTCAAAAAACAGCATTATTACTATCTGTATATTGATTTGTGGTGTTATTACTTTTGCCTGTGACCCACGTTGAATTCATGTAGATGAATCACCTGAATAGCTATACGTAAAGGTATCCATATAAAGTCATGTTTAACTTCCTATATACGTAGCCATATATAGATGATTGCCATATATGGCCATATACAGCAACGTTCATATACGGGTATATAGGGATTAGATATCTCAGGTTGTATATACTTTTTGTTAAGGGTAGCCATAAGCGTGATGACGTTTTTCTCTATTTGAGTATTTTGGGATTAGAGGAGTGTGACTTTGATTAGATGATTGAGGAAGCGTTTCCAGATTCAAACTCAGCGCGGAGATGTTGAGCAGTACAGGACGCAGTAGAAATTTGAATGTTTTGTAAAACTCGCCCGACATTCAATCAGGTCCAGGAATTCGCGACAACGGTAATTGTTCAATAGCAAGCTCAATTTCTTGTATAGTGAATGGACCATTAATCGACTCATATTCCTCGTCAGTTAGAAAAGTAATACCTTCATTTTCGTTTTCAGAAGAGGAACTGAACAATTTTTTGTAATAAGTTTCGAACTCCGAAATGCACTCACTTGAGTTATTGAACAAAAATCCTCCTGAGTAAAGATTGATGATTTGATTCTTGCGATGCGATGTTCATCAAGTAAGGCTTGATGTGTGGGCTATTCTGAATGCAAAATACGGGTATTGCGAGATCGAACACAGGCAGCACTGTAACAATAAGCATCATACCTCTGGAGTGGTTTTCGGCATTACCGATTTCGGCTGTATAACCAGGAGCCTCACGCTCGAATTCATAGAGGTTTTAACGTTTTTGCTTGATTATCTTTTGTTCTAACTTTCTGTAAAATCTCCTCACAGATAAAATTTTAAAGCAATTGCCGGAACTTCTTCCTCTAAATTTTCTAAGAGGCGCACAAAGGCATGCTATCCGAAAAACAGTTCCTCGGTGCTACGCGGACGTGTGGAGTGAATTCCTCGTCACTCACAATAGATGTGTTGAGTTTCCTAAGTTCCCATGGTGATCTCAAGTGAGATCAAATTTCGCTACCCATCTGCTCCACAAGCATGCAGTGATCTGAAAAGGAAATAAGCTTATTTTTTTAAGACACGCTACGGGAAATAAGAGGTGCTGAAATGTAAGTACGATCAAGCTGCGTATGTGTACTGCCTTGTGCATGCGTATACGAGGTCAGGCTATTGATTGGTAATATATTATCTAGTCCCACATTTTCAACTATAAGCGAGAGCATTTCAGCACTTCTATCACTGTGACTAAGCCCGGTACGATCGGATGGAATAAAGACACAGTTAAAATCACCATTAGGCATAATATTACTGTCAAGATATAACAAGGTAGTCAAACTTTCACAGAAACAAGTGTGCCCTGGTGCATCGCTAAAGGCATACATGGTAATTAGGTGCCACGGCAAACTATACATTATAAAATCACAACCTATCAGCGAGCCTTCATCACCAACACTCTACGCTACAAAAAAATGCCTTAAACTCGTCCTGGGAAACAGAAGGCAGCCCGCCGAAGGTTGCTCAGCATGTAACAATAATAAATCAAATACACAGAGATAAGGCCGCAAGGTGCTCTCTGTGTCCACTTCAGTCTTCATCTGCGTTTTTTGAACGGCGACTAAATCAAGATGTCGGCTGAAAAGCAACTGGCGGAGCTGCGCTTGCTGCTGCTTAGATCGTAGTCTACATAAGCTCACCATTGAAAAAATTACTCTTTGAGGCGGCGCCATGGTGTCTGAATCCTTTTTAAGAGTTCCAATCAGCGGTTTCGTAGAGAAGGGGCTGTGAATGCACCCCGTCACCAGCACCCGGCCTTCTTAATCCTTAGCGTCTGTACTTTCCTGCAGGTTGCGGTGACTTCTGACGAAGTGACTGACGAAGACAGGAAGTCGAGTCGCTTCATTCGCTTGTCACGGAGCTGGATGATGCTCGGCGTTTACGTTTGAAACCGTCGGTGTATCCTCGCACATTGGTAGTAGTCATATCCGTATCTAGTGTTTCATTATCAGCGCTGCTTCCAAGGCTTTCTTTACGAGTCTCTACCGACCCAGATGCAGGGACCACCTGCGTTTCCTCGGTCCCTTTTGCGTCATATTCTTTACCACCAGTGGTTTGAACTCGTTTCTAAACTGGCCTTGGCAGGATTGGTGTCGGTAAAGAAATCGCTTTGATATGAGTATTGAAGTGTTTTAGAAAACTAAGGGAACAGCCAGGCGTCACACGATGCTAATAGCGTAACGACTTCATCATCCAATGCTCCAACACATTAGAAGTCAAGTCAAGATCCTTGACGTTGTGGCGCATACCCACGCTGGGGGATTGGCCGAGAACCAGATAGTTTTCATGAAATTCTTGTTTATTAACAGATTAAAATAATCCATTTACAAGTCATAAAAGAAAGATGCCACAAGACCAATTTGATGGTTGAATTGTAAATAATCTGCAGTGTAACAATAAAGCGTCGTATTTCATTGAATATGAATTTGGAAATTTCAAAATCTACCAAACAATGATTTCAACACTTAAACCTTTTTCAAGTTTTGACGAATTCCTGCAATGCGTCAACCATCTTCCCGTCGCTGTGGCCTAGTTACAAAGCCCCGAAAGAAAGCACAGTTTCGGCATTTAAATCTATTCCGAGAAGGTGGCAAACGGCTCCTAAAGTGTTTTTACGTAAGACAGAGAACCTATTACAATAAATGAGATATTGTTCAGTTGACTCATTTACTCCACAAAATGTACAATGAGGGGAGGCTGCCAGACCAGCTCTGTGTAAGTATTCATTCAGCTGTGGAATTCGACAGCGCAGTCTAGTGATTGCGACTTCCGTTCCTCGCGTTTGACATATTTTACTATTCCAATGGTATAACAAGTGCTTGAATTCTGGTTTGGCTGTTAGTGAAGGTGTAGAAAATTTCTCTAACAGTAGTTTCCTTCTTAATCTAGCGCCTATCAAGAATTTCGATGCCGGTAGTACATCAATAACAGGCAAATTTAAAGATGACTTGGCCAACGCATCTGCCATTTCATTCATATAAATGCCCTTATGTCCGGGAACCCAGACCAGTTTGATCAGATTGAGATGCGAGAAAACTAATGCTTTGAAAGCGTTCTGAGCCTGCGGGTTCTCATCTGCAGTAAGGGAGACAAATACTGATAGTGAATCTGTTAAAATTATTGCGGTTCTTACTGAAGAAGTTATTTTACGGAGAGCTAAAATTATCACAAAAAATTCTGCTTCAAATATGGGCACATAATCGGGAAGGCGAAGCGAAAAAGACCAGTCTAGGGTAGGAGAAAAAATACCAAATCTACATTTTTTTTGCCTTTGTGACGCATCAGTTGCTATGACTGCTTGTATTGGCGTATATTCCAGGTAATCTCTTAATATAGCTTCTAGAACACTGAGCGGCATCAATTTTGAATTTTTCGGAACTATATCATGAAACTGTAATTCAATAGCACTGTTATTGGTACTCAATAAAGGAACAGCATCAATTTGAACATCTAAATCATCTAGAAAGTGCTACATAACCGAAATTTGTGGTATACGAGATCTCGGCCAGTATTGTTTAAAAAACAAGTCAGGACGGTCAATAAGAACTCTCTCTAAGCGCCTTACCGGCAATTCATACAGCCTAAGAAATGCCTGTGTAGCTAACAATTTAAAGTGGGTCGCAAGTGAGGGAAACCTAGCTTCAAGATACAAGATCTTGATTGAAACAAACTTGGAGAGACCTAAGCATAGTCTCAAGACTTGTTTCTTTATGACTACCAGAGGATGTATTTTGTAGGCAGGTGCTTCCGCGTATAACACACACCCAAACTCAAGCACCGGGCGAATGTACATACATTACACCAAGATGACAGTATTTCTCCGCATACCTAAGCGACTATTACTAATTTTGCTTAATATTCCCATCGCACGACCTCCCTTTGCTGCAATGTTTTCAATGTGTGTCTTCCAAGACATTGATTGGTCATAGGTCACCCCCCCCCCAGATATTTCACATTTACTACTTGAGGGATATGGTCCAGGTGATAGGAGAGTGAAATGTGAAAAGGTTCTTTGAGTGGAAATAATAAAACCGAACATTTCTTGACATTTAAACACAGATGTAAGCTATCAAGCCACATTTCTATGGCTGATAGGTATGTCTGTAATATTTTAAATAACCTATGAATGTTCTCTGCTGCTGAAAAGAATGCGATGTCGTCTGCATATACATAAGTGTAGACGTCCTGGTGCCGAGGTACAGAGCTCATCAAGATACTGAACAACACCGGGGAAAGAACGGCACCTTGCGGGACACCTCTTGTTTGCACATATTTAGAAGACGAGATGCCCTTTATGTAACAGTAAAACGTTCTATTGCGTAAACATTATGCTATCCATGAATGTATATAGTTTTGGAAGTTAAGGTTGTGCAGCTAGTTCATTAACACTATATACTCAACGCTGTCGTACGCTTTTGCAATATCGATAGTGACGAGCGCAGCATATTTTCGTTCCCGCTTAGCTAATTTTATGCGAATTTCAAGGTCTATATGGGTTCTGCCATATGGAGCCTCCGGATCTGAAACCAATTTGGGATGGATTCGGAATTTCTCTCTCATTGATGAAATTTGTTATTCGAACGTTCAGGATTCTCTCTATTACCTTTACAAAGTTTGAGGTCAATGCAATGGGCCTAATGTCATCCAGAACGTAGCCTATACCCGGAGCTTTCTGTATTGGTATTGCCTTTGCTATTTTCAACTCAAATGGGAGCCATGTCGTACTTAAACAATAGTTGATTATATCCATTAGGTATTCTTGGCACTCTTTATGCATCAGTTTCAACATGAACGAGGTAACACCGCCAGGGCCCGCAGCCGCTTATGACAAGTTAGCTAACACTTGCGATAATTCATGCCTGGAAACGTCTGTGAAGTCCTCGTCCCTTCGCACCGTTGAAGGAGGTGGTGATAGTTGGCTGGAAAAACGTTGCTCTAATCCCTTACCAATCACTTCTAATGACGCTTTTTTCTTCAGCCGACAAAGTGATAGAGTCTGTATTTATTGATTGCGGAATCATTTTCTTTCTACGTAGGAATCTGAATAGCGTTTTTGTATTCTTGGATCTAGAAAGATAATCGGACTTCCACCTTTCGTGATCTTCTTTTGACTTGGCAACTGTACGTTTAAAAACACCTGCAATGAACTGGTAGTCTTTCCAATTTTGAGGGCACTGATTGTACAAAAGCTTTTTCCATGCTGCCTTTCTGCGCCAATAGTTCCTCGAGCAATCGTCAATCCACCATAGAGAATTCGAGTTTTTATTCGCTGACGACACCACGAATTCAATATTCTCACGGGAATTCTTCAATAAAAAATATAAGCTCCGAGCGTTTGTCATTGAGCTATTATCTGACAACGAAGACAGTGAAGAAAGGAAGGAATCCTTAAATTTTGAGAAGTTAATATGCGTATGAGTAATAGAGATTGATGAGGCTATCTGACTTTTTATTTCGAAAGTACTCGGTAAGTGGTCGCTGTTTGTTGCGCAATCAACGACTGGCCAAGATGAAACATTAAGGTTGGAGCTTTTAAAGTTAAATCTAGCGCTGAAGAAGTATGACTGCATACGTATGTTGGGATTCCCGATTTCTGATGTGAAAAATGATTATCTTGGGCCCAATGCCACAACCGGCTGCCACACTTATCAGTTTTTACTCCCCATGTGACATGGTGGGAGTTGAAATCACCTGCTAGTAAAACGTTTCCTGCACACGTGGTTATTAAGGTATCTAATGACCGAATGTCATGTACACCTGAAGGAAAGTAAGCATTTACTACTGACAAAACCTGCCCGCTCTAGAGAGCTAAGCCTTGAACTAATATTTTGTATGCCGGAGAGAGGAACTTTAACATCAGTTTGGCTTTGTGGCAAAGTTTGTTCGAAATCATTGTCATTATTCCGCCACCTCTCGTACGGTGGTCTAGTCTGAACAAACGGTAATTTTTCAAAAGAATATTAGTATCAGGAGCAATCTGAGTTTCTTGAAGTAAGATTAAATGGGGATTTAGTTTATCACACAGGAAATGTAAATCAGTAAGAGCAGCAAATAGAGAACGACAATTCCACAGCATAACTCTTAGGGACGCTATTCTGGTGTAAGAATTGTTGCGGAGTTAGCTTTCTCCAAAATACTTTCTCTAAGTAGTGTACTAGACAGCGCCTTTTTGGGATTTGACGGAAGGGAACTTGAGACGTCGTGGTTCAATGGCGACCGGCTGCGTTTCTGTGTCCGAGCATCAAGCTCGACATCAGTAGACACACTTAGGTCTAACACTTGATCTCGTTCAACGTTTATTATGCACTCTGGGGAGCCCTGGATGTTATCCGCATTATTCAGCTCATCATTACATACTGCCGCAGCATCACTGGTATTCGGTATTTTATATGGGCTCAGAATTACCCAAAGCAGTTGGAATTAACAGTCTAGTAATTTGATTACTGAAAACTTGTGCTATGCATTCGAAGATGCTATGGCTACCGATTGGTCCATAACTGTAGACGTAGCTCTTCCTACCGCAACCTCAACTGCCTGCGCGAGAATAGTATCCTGACATGAATGACGTGCTGTAACGCCAGCGTAGCCATGGGCTCTCTCCTTACCAGCTGTAATGGCTTTCTTTCTAGAGCATTTCCTTTTGTCTAGGATTTGTAGTCTTTGTACTTCTTCATAGCGCATTGGGCACTCTGCGAAATGATGTCCACCACACAAGCAACACAAGTCATCTTGTGCCTTGCAATCTTGATCGGAGTGGCGTTCACCACATCTACGATATCGACCCTCTGATTTGCAGCCATCAGAGTTGTGTCCAAACCTCCAGCAGTTCTGACATTGCAATGGGCGGGACGCTAACTAATCTGCTTGAAATAATAATGGCCATGCTTTAATTTTTGACGGACATGACGTAGCTGCAAAAGTCACAATCACTGACACTGTGGGATGTCGTTTGTTGTCAACGAGTCTATTGCACCGGTAAACTGCAACCACACCTGCCACCGACAGCTTCTCGAGCGTCTCCGCAGGGCTTAGTTGTGAGTAAACCCCACGCACAATGCCTTTAGTGCATGCGAGATGTGGTATATACGCGCTTACCGGGAACGAAGCAAAGGAAGAACACTTAAGAAGATCCTTTACACATTGCTTATCTGGTGTGCGACATACAATACCACCGCGACCAAACTGCCGCACGTCGGTTATGCTCTGGTAGTTTGGGGTCACGGCATGGAGATGTTCTTGTGTCACCTTAGGGTTATTCAGCTTAATGAAATTTTCACCCAAAGGTACCGGAGCGACGGGAATATTGCTCACGCCACTGCGGAGAAACAAATCGAGAGGTAAGTCATCGTTGTGTAGCGAGGCCGTCCACAGGGAACGCTTCTGACCCGGAGACTTTCTCGACATCAGTACAGCCTTAAGACTAGATCAAGGAAACAAAAATTATCCTGCATGAAATAATGAAAAACACCAAATACCAGGCAAAAAAACTATCCAGTACTTAGCCACTCAACCCGCACCGAGAACCGCCTAACCGGTTGCGTTCACTGCCGCAGTCAGGAACAGCGTCCGAGCAAGCCTATCAGCAGCAGCAGTGCGTTTTAAATCCCAAAACAACTGAGCACAAAGGGTCTTCAAGCAGTGGCTCTACAAAGCACCGATCGCCCTCCATGTTCTTGATCACCCATTAACTATGGCGCACACCCACATCTGTCATACGTCTTCATCACCATCGGCCACAGCATAAAAATTTCACAAAATGTTCCGACAAGTTTGCAGCGGATACCTTGTTTCTCCAAAGAATGAAGAAGATTACCTTAGTAAATGCTGGCCTACTACACAAATTTCATGATTATTCAAGACCCAGTGGGTACCCAGCAGTGGCTCTGAAGGACGTCTCTGCGAGCTTTCGCTGTGACTGTGCTGCGTTCTCCGCGGAGGCGTGTCGTTTTTTGTTAGGTTTTGTGTAGGCTATTATCATGAGATACCACCTACAGCCGTTTTATACCCTTCCGTGCTTTAGCGAGGCAATTTTTACAGCGAAAGTTGTTATGAGATCACTTTTCGGGTCACGCGCCGTTGCATGTTGTCCGCTGCTGCTGCCACCGCCACTGCCGCTGGTGTCCGTAACGACATCACGTGAAATTAAAAAAAAAAACTTGCACCAATGACGGAGTGGGGCTTGAACCTGGGTTCCAGCCTAATATTTTATCACTAAATTACGCCGGTGCTTGTAACGTGTTATCAAAGTTGCCTCAGACAGGCATAATCAAGCACCAAAGGCCCATTGGGGGTCGAACCCGGGTCTGCTGGGTGTCAGCCCAGTAATCTACCACTGAGCTACACTGGTGCTTGTGACTTGTTGTCAAACTTGCCTAAGGCAGGCTTGATATGGGAAAAGCAATCGCGTTAACACGACTTATAAAGCAATTTAAAACAGCGAGAAACAACCAGTCACCGCACAATGCGATTAGCATAACTAGTGGGCGGTCCATTGCTCCAACCCATTACAAAAGCTTGTTCTTGTTTCCTAATTAACTGTGGCACATGTACACTACAGCCATAATTTCTCATCATCTTCAGTCACTGCATGAAGAATTGGCATAAAATGCTTTGCAAGTGTTTAGCGGATACCGCACTTATCAGAAGAATGAGGAAAAAAGCATAGCGAATGCTTGCCTGCTACCCAAAAGTTCATCATTAATGCCCTAGTGGGTACCAAGCAACTGTGCTTGCAGTAGTTACCCATGAGTGTTTTGAAAAGGCTCTGAAAGGTAGCTCTTTCAGCTTTCGCTATGACCGTGCTGCGCCTACCACACAGACCTGCCATTTTTTTCACCTACTGCAGAAGGCATTCCGCAACCTTATACAAAATGCAAGCAAACCCGGTGACCTTCAAATGGTCCAATAGTGCATGAAACTACACTTTATGAGATGCGGATACGACTTCTCAAGTATGTACACCATCGTGTCAACATCTCATACAGTGTAGTTTCAAACGAACTTGTGAAGTTGTGCCCTCACATCAATGGAAGTCATGCTCAACAGCCGAGAGGCCTCAAAAAGAAGAATGCGCGGCCATTCACGAAGTGCGTCAATGTAGTGGATTATATCTTTATTGAGTGGAAAGATTTATGTTGGCCACACGGGGTGTTACATGAATGATCGATAACAAGGTGGGCAAGTAAGCACGCAGGTTACCTGTTGTGGGTGCAAACCATGCTTCGTGCTCATTATGATCCTCTGAGAAATAAAAGCAAGTTGGCACGAGAAATTTTAAACGCCTATCACGTAAAGAAACGGGGTATAATTTCGTTAGCGAAACGTCACTCAACCTCTATGGGTCAGAAGCACGTTATTTAGAAGGCAAGGGTGTGTCTGATAGCGTGTTTAGGTAAGCGACGGACTGCCCATGTTGCGTCTTTGTTCATAACAAGTGAGTTTATATTAGCCTGTTGCCTCATGGAATAAACAATGGTAAGTGGTATTCATGAGCTTCAAGCAGCACTGGCTTTGTGTAGACGGACATCAGCACCCGGGCCTGATGGAATATCATACAGAGCACTGTGTCACCTTGGTGAGTGTGCGAGGAGTGCCCTCCTCGAGATATACAACGACTCGTGGCGAGAGGGCACCCTCCCAGTTAACTGGAAGACCAGCCGTTTGGTTCCATTACTGAAGCCTGGCAAGTCACCATTGGTGCTCACATCATACCGCCCGATTGCACTGGCTAGTTGCTTGGGCAAAGTGATGGAGAGGATGGTACTTGGACGGCTAGAATGGTTCCTGGAGCATCACAACATCTACCCGGACGCTATGACGGGATTTCGCCGTGGCCGGTCATCAATTGATAGCGTCATAGACCTGGTCACCTACGTGCAGCACGAAAAAGGCCGTAAGCGTCTCTGCGCTTCTTTATTTCTTGATGTTTAAGGGGCGTACGATAACGTCACACATGAAGCTGTCCTCACCGCTCTCAAGGAGGTAGGAGTGGGTGGTCGGATGTTTCAGTGGATACGCAGCTATCTCTCTGAGCGATCCTTTTTCGTGAGAACCGAGGATGGTGACACTTCGCTACACTACAGCCACCGTGGTGTTCCCCAGGGTGGCATACTTAGCCCTGTACTATTCAACCTGACGCTAATAGCTCTAAATGAGCATCTGCCAAGTACTGTCAGATTGTCAATGTACGCGGACGACATCTGCGTTTGGACGTCTGCAGTAACACGTCTACAGCTGCGAGCGCGAATTCAGAGAGCTGCCACTCAAGTTGCTATTTACCTCCGTCAACGAGGTCTGGAAATTTCCTCTGAGAAATGTGCATTAGTGGCGTTTACGCGCAAACCAATGCATAACTACAGCGTTCTGATAAACAACGAAAGAATACGTCACCTCAGATCATACAAGTTCCTAGGTGTTATAATTGACAGAGACCTCTCATGGAGCTCACATGTATCATACATGAAAAGGCGATTGACAGGCATCTGTCATTTGTTCAAGTTCTTCGCTGGAAAGAACTGGGGAATGTCCACAACTGCTATGTTGCGACTATACAGGTTTCTTTTCCTTGGATTCTTTGTACAGCCTACCTGTGTTAACCAACGCAAGTAAAACAAGCATACGAATGCTTCAAAGTGTCCAGGCTCAAGCACTCCGGATATGTTTAGGCTTGCCCCAAAGTGCATCAACAGCGGCGACTATCGCCATCACAAGGGACAACCTCATCAAGACCCACATTAATGTGGAAGTGCTGAGGACACATATACGACACCTTGCTCGAACCCCTCGACATCACCTAGCCTCTCTACCAGTGGTCCGACCATGCACATCTTACTGCAAAACAGTGACCGCACATGGTGAGTCGATCCCAACTTCGTTCTCTCCAGCCGCTAGACCGGTGACTCCGCCATGGTGCCTCGCTCAACCAATAATTAATATTAACATACCTGGCGTCGAGAAAAAGGCCCATTTGTCGTCACCGGCTCTTAAACAGCTCACACTACTTCTCTTGTATGAGAAATATTAAGACTCCACACATATCTACACTGACGGATCGGTTCAGCCGGACAGCTCTACAGGAGCAGTAGTGATACCAAGGTTGGCCACGACAATTAAATTCAAGACATCTCACGCAACAACATCAACGGCAGCAGAATTGGCAGCACTTCGTGCCGCGTTGCAATTTGTAGTTGATCAGCCTACGCGCAAGTGGACTATTTTCTGCGACTCGAAGGCGGCACTGCAGTCTCTACTATCAGCCTTACGCCGTGGACCACACGAGCAGCTGGTACTAGAGATAGCAGAGATTATACACCACCTGACTGAGAAAGGGCACCAAATTACATTTCAGTGGTTGCCCAGTCACTGCGGAATCATCGGCAATGAACGGGCCGATCAAGCTGCCCGCTCAGCCCACACAGAAAATCATAAACTGCGACTACCACTTTCTAGGACGGATGCTGCACGAGAGCTCCGCAGACTTGCTCGCCGGCAAACCACATCGCAATGGAATCAGCCGCACTTCAAGCATGTCCGACTGTACTCGCTTGACCCTACGCTAAGTCTTCAAGTCCCGTCGAGGCTTCGCCGAGCAGACCAGACCCTGTTATGTAGGCTGTGGTTGGGCGTTGCATTTACCAATGCCTACGCTTTCCGCATTGGTATGGCTGACACCGCAGCCTGTGGCCACTGTGGCAAGGAGGAAACCATTCAACATGTTCTTTGTGAGTGCCTAGCGTATAGTAGGTGGCGACTATGCCTTCGCAGGGAACTCAACAAATTAGATGATCAGCCTCTGTCGGAGCAGGAAATTCTGCAGTATCGTCAGGATGCGACTTCACAGAAGAGGGCCCTGAAAGCGCTGCTGAACTTTTTGCGATTGACCGGCCTTGCTGAACGGTTGTAGCAGGGACGCCCTTCCAGTGTGTGTTTTCGTTTTTTTTTATGAGTGCGCGTGCGTTTTTTTCCCTCTCTCTAACCCCTCTTTCTTGCCCCTACTTCCCCACCCCCAGCGCTGGGTAGCAAACCAGATGCCAATATCTGGTTAACCTCCCGGCCTTTCCTTTCTCACTCACTCACTCACTCACTCAATGGTAAGTGAGCACACATTCTGTCTATGTGTTTCCTTCCTCTATGTTGTTGCTAGTAGAACAGTGAGTTTTACTGGTGCCCTCTAAGCTCTTCAATCGTGAACTATACGGTAAATATTAACAACATTTAGTGACCTTAGTTGCAAGGACACATACGCACAACCCTATCTATTGAGACATTCATAAATTGTAGGTCGCTACACATAAACTACATACAAACAAAAGAGAGAATGACCACACCCTGAGGATTTTCGCCCCTGAAAGTCAGGGTTGCGGTGTATTTAGCTCAGCCCTGGATATAGTGGTATATTCTACGAAATACTACATACAAGAGACACTTTTTCTTAGTGAGACGCGACGTGGCATGGAAGCTCATGGTCATGCGCGTTTTCAACACACGTTTCGCTTATTCAATTATGACGCGATAATGAATATCTTTCATGTGCACCAATGTTGGTGAGAGGCAGGGGTTGCCGTGAGGTATGACCGCATGAAAGCAATTTTGACAGATGATAGACACAGAGCCGGGTTACTCTTTGTTTCTGTTTTGTTTTTCCGAAGCATGATAACGATGGCTCCACTGCAGTAAATTGTGTAAAACTATGCTACAGTAGTAGTCGGACCCATTTGATTGGTATTGGCCACTTGTCGAAGCATGTGTCCCTTAACTTCTTTGTGAAACAAGACTTTCGCTGTCACCCACTCTTTCCTTTTTACTTGGTGCCACAATGCATAAGCGTCATAAGGTCTTGCAACCTTCACAATTTCAGTGTTTATGGAAATGAGGTAAAAACGTTGTATAACTTTAAACTTTGTATAATTTTGTCCAATTATGTTTTTTTACTGTTCGTTTTTTTGTTTTATATAAGTTGCGCAATGAGCATTGTACTTATTTTCTCTGATTTTGCTCCTGGCTGTCCGACGTGTAAGTCCGGGGTGAAGGCCTCGTCAGGAGACATACGAGTCTCCTTTTGCCTTGCCTCGTGGACATATTTCATGTCATGTAACTATGTACGCAATAAACTGAAACTGAAACAGAAACATTGGCTTATGCGTATGACCTATAATTTTCTTGAACGGAAAACTTCAAAATATAGGGGAGGTGTGTAAAATAGGTGAATTACGAATTATTGCAAAGAAATGAATCAACTTTCCGCAAAGCATAGAACATTGGTTCAGCCCATGGTCTCAAAACCAATTCATTTGGAGGATATTGAATGGCCTCCTTTGTCAGAAAAATATCTAGGCATTCCATTGGACACATATTGATCAAGCTCACATTACTGGAAATAATGTGTACCCGCCCTAAGACGTTATGCTCAGGTGTTAGTTCTACATAACTTATCTCACAGAGCTAGGGCATGCAACCTGTTTCTAGCAACAAAAGTATTCTACGTACTGCAATTCATTTGTTGTTAAAGCGTGTACATTCAGACGTTTCACATATTAATTTGTACCTTCAGTCTGTCATCAGTTTATGAACCAGTTAGGCGTGAAAATGTTTTAGACCAATTGGCGCAGGCGGTCTTGGGTTGGTACGCTTTTTTATTAGACAGTTGGTGCGACGTCCTTTTTTTATTTTAACTATTGAGCTCATCCACTGCTTTAAACACTCTTAGAAGTTCGGTGATGTTTGAGCAAGTTAAGTAGTAACTAATTATTTTGCATCTACTCTCTATTCGCAAGAATTCATTCATGAAGTATACAAGTCACTGCGTTTTCTTGCACGATATTCTGCTATCTTTCGTTCCTTTCCAGCTCAAAAAAAGATCTGAGTATTGGCGTATTGTATACTCTTTACATCTTCGTTGTACCGCTCGCTATACATTGTATTGTCTGATCATGGCATGCGAGTATGGGTAAATAAAGTGCTAGTTTTTAAAAAAAAATTCTTCAAGAAACACTACCAGCAAAAGTCTCTTCAGGGCTAAAGTTTTCCTTGTAATTTCACCTATTTGACGACTCTGTAAAGTTCCAGGAACAATAGAACCTTATTTTATTAGTTGTAATGACGCCCTCTTATTTTGCGACG
Organism: Rhipicephalus microplus; assembly: GCF_043290135.1. Lineage (NCBI taxonomy): Eukaryota > Metazoa > Arthropoda > Arachnida > Ixodida > Ixodidae > Rhipicephalus > Rhipicephalus microplus. The sequence goes on along the minus strand of NW_027464601.1, from coordinate 794,616 downwards.
TCCTAGAGAAGAATTTTAAAAAGCAAGCCGGTTTATATTCTGATACCATACCTTATTTTGTACCAATTTAAACGCAGGGCTACGCCATTTCACATGCTGTTGCTAATAGGTATGACAGTTTATAAAAACCTCGCACGTTAGACAGGCATGCACACTTAATCACGATGCATTACATCGCTTTCGCACACTACTACAAGAACTACCTTGGAGAGACTTGCAGAGTAAATTATCCCGAAGATAACGCACATTACTTTATTATAATATTTAAACACATATATGTCAGATTGATTGATTGATTGATTGATTGATTGATATGTTAGGTTTAACGTCCTTAAACCACCATATAACTATGAGAGATGCCGTACTTGAGAGCTCCGGAAATTTTGACCAGCTGGGGTTCTTTAACGTGTACCCAGATCTGAGCACATCGGCCTACAACATTTCCGCCTTGATCGAATTATATAGCAAGATCTTTCCGTCAAGTAATGACATTAAATTTAAGAAGTGTAGAAAATCTTTGATAGAATATTGCATAGAGGTGTTGCTAGCAAAAATAAACTTTTTCCTGACTTTTTAAAGAAGGAAATATTCTTCAAGATTTAAGAAAAATTGCAAAATAAACTATCAAGGCATGGAAAGCGAAAGGAAGGAGGACTAGTATATCTAAGTATTCTCTAACAGACTTTCCCCGGTCTATAATAAAAAGCACATAAAAGCGTCATGTGGAAAATGAACAAGCATCCCCTGCCTCAAATAGAAGACGGTGGTACGATATACTCCAGTACTTCCTTACAGAATAAATTTATTCAACATTGTCTCTATAGGTGAAGAGGTTACGGGTGTGAATAAGTCCATTATACTATTTTACTTGGAAGATAAATTAACCAAGACAGTCTTTTTTGCCTATATCATTTAGTAAAATAGCACTGTAAAGTTTGATGCTAAGAAACAACTTCTCCACAGGAAATGATAGTATGAAAGCGCAGACACTAAATATACGCCTCCCATACGAGTATAGTAGCACCGGTTCTTCACATATTTGTAACCGAATGCTATGCATTTGAATTTTTCTCGGCAAGCTGAAGACAGCAAGAGTCTTTGTTATACAAGAAGGTGGTCGGAACTCGTTCGCAAATACTTGGCTTATATATCTTTTATGTCTTCAGCAGAATTGTTGAAAACTTTATCAACACACGCTTAGTGATTTTTCTTGAAAAAAAACAATGTATTACCATACCAGTAATTGGCATGTCAATAGGGAATAATTAAAGAGCGAACCTTCCTCACTGAAGATTTATTCTAACCATATTACAGAAGTCGCCTAGTATAAACACATCGGCGCCACATTTATTATCATACTTATTCAATCAGACCATATATTTCTTACAAGCTATGCTGCCTTGCGAATTTTAAAGTTTTTGAAAAGAAAGCCTAGAAAAGCTCCGGCGAATACAAAACTTTTAGCAGATAACACAAGTGTACGTTGAAAACTTGAATATGCGGTGGTTGTAGGGGAACCTCACACCAAAAAAGACATCACGAATTTGGAGAGTGTGCAACGGAAGGCTGTAAGATTAATTTTTTTATAATACAAAAAAGAACATTACACATCAATACCACTGCTTACCAATAAAATAGGTTCACTAGAACATCGCCGTAAACTTAGTCACCAACTGTTTCTGCGCAACATCATAAGAAGGGAAATTGGCCTTCAGGTACCTTGTTTTTTTGTACCCCTAAACACACGGTCGACTAGATACAGACGCAGCTTTTCTTTGACGCCAATATTAGCCACAACCAAATCCTACATGAACAGTTTTTTTCGCACACCATAACAAAATGTAACTCTCTACCTGTTGACGTAATACAATAGAAGAACTTTACAAAATCATTAGAAAATCATTTCTCTCAATATTGAGTATAAGTATGAGGAGTGTTTAAACATTTTTTGAAATTCCGTCGTAAACCCCACGCTGTATCTAGTGCTCTGTTATTGCCTTCATATTTTTTCTTCCCGTATTTATCGCCTGGGCAAACTATTTTGCGAAGCAAGTGCCTTGCACTGTACGTTTTTCTTTTTGCATAGTTAGTCTTTTGTGAATGCTTGTCATTGTAGTAATAAATTTCCCCTCCTACATGGGCCAGCATATTGGCCTGCAGTAGCGATAATTAAATAAATAAATAAGTAATATCAATGTTTGACGCACTGATATTACCTAGAGTTTAAAAGTGCATTTGGTTTAGTGATACATAATTTAAATTGTTTTATCCTCTACTATGGAATAAAGAACACTCCACTAGTCTTGCATAAGATCTACCTTAGGTGTAGGGTACAATGTGCTAGTGTAAATCGCGTCTCATCTAGCTAGGTGGATATACGCACAGACCTTCCGCAGGGCTAAGTTTTAGGCTGCATAATAACGCGATCGCGTTATAGAGCTTGTCTCGCAGAAGTTTCGCACCGTTGGTTTTGAGCGAAAAACCGTCGAACAGTGAAAAATAAAAAAGCAAATAAAATTAAAAAAATACAACTTCCGGTCTCATAAAGATCGAAGCCGGGCCCGTTCACGTGGCTAGCAGCTGTCCTACCCCAAATTCACAATGTTACTACTGTTTTGAAATAAAAAAAACACTAGATAGTACCTTGTAATAGAAGAATACCGAGTCTCCTTGATGCATTTTATTCGACAGGTGTTTCGACAAAAACAAGCCCAATCGCAATTTATAGGCGTATATAGGAGGCCATCAAACTACATCAAAAAAGGCCGGGATAGTGCAGCCATTGCCGATTAAAGCCCACAGGATCTTTAAAAGCGCTCTAAAGATGGACAATTATGTTCATCTAGCGGAAAACATATCATGCCTTTCCAGAGGCGTTGATCAAGCAAACAACAAACGCTACATAATGTGCTGCCATCTGTGAGGCCATGTGAGATTTTTTATGGCCTCCGAGATGGCAAACGCGTGGCGTGTATCTTGGAGGCGATGCGACCCCTGCTATAGATAAAAAAACCTGTATGTACAATTCGCGCGCGCGCACTGGTACAATCTACTGTGCATGTGTGTGTGCGTGTGTGTGCGTCTGTGTGTGTGTGTGTGATCGTGTGTGCACGAGTGTGTGCGTGTGCGCCACAAAATATATTATAAGTATGCACTTAGTGGTTGAAGGGCGCACAAGTGGTTGAATTTCGCTATCACGATCAACTCTTGAAGGCGAAGCTTATGGGTCGCCCAGTTTTTTCTACTGCATATAATAATATAGTCGAAATTTCTCGTACTCCGCCAAGGTCATGTATGCATTTTTTGTGGGAGTGATTTGATTATTTAATAAACAATGCAGATACGTGGCTGGCAAAACTGCCCAAATTATTTACTTCAAATAAATTATTTATGTTCACAAGAAAAAGTTCGTAATATTCAGACCAAGAAACAAGATCGCTCCATCACGTGTGAACTCAGTAAAAATTTTAGGTGTAGTTTTTATTGAAAACCTAACTTTGACAAATCACATTATTTATTTATCTTGTAAAATTGCTTACTAACTTAGTAATATTTAGAAAACAGAAACTCATTGTCATTGAGGTATAAAAAGCATAGGTACGACGCTTTTCAGTAATCATTTTTACATTACTGTCTATTGGTCTGGCGAAGCACAACCTAATATAAGTTCCAATCAGTATTTGCGTTACACAAACGAAAATTTATTTGGGCCATTACTATTATGAAAAAAACGCCAGGCCTGCGTGGGAGGCGCAGCACCGTCACAACAAAAGCTAGAAAGGGGCCTTTCAGAGCCTTTTAAAAACACCCATTACGTAACCACTGCAAACGCACTTGCCTGATACCCACTAGGGCATTAATAAATTGTTCGGGTAGTAGCTCGGCATTGATGATGATGTTGATGATGCCTTCAATATGGCTCTTGCCCACTCAGAAGGATTGGCCAAGAATTGAGGATATGAAATTTAAGGCCTTTTGAATGATACCTAATCCTGACAGAAGGTGGATAATTGATCAATATGTGGTGTTTAACGTCCAAAAACCACCATAGGATTATGAGAGACGCTGTAGTAGAGGGCTCCGGAGATTTCGATCACCTGGGGTTCTTTAACGTGCACCGAAATCGGAGCACACGGGCCTGAAACTTTTGCGCCTCCATCGGCAAGGCAGCCGCCGCCACCGCCGCAGTCGCGATTTGAACCCGCGACCGGCGGGCCAGCAGCTGAGTACCTTAGCCACTAGACCATCACAGTGGGGCCAGAAGGAAGATAAAGCACACGTAATTACAGAAAGAGTGCGATATTTTTTGCCATTTTGATTCGACAGAAAAATATATATTTGAATTGAAATTGCTTTAATTTCGAACACGTTTAAAATTGATGTTTTGAATTCGCCTAATAATGTTATAACAAATATACAAATTGTAATTTAGAGGTGCATTCATTTTGTTTCATGAAGATAACTGCAAACGGTATCAGAGGTATTTGTGTAGCTGTAGCCCAGAACTGAAGCACCAAAGAAGAGTATATTCGCATAGGTGAAGTGCTGCCCAAGGTTATCAAATGGCATGACAAGGAAACAATTTCTTAAGATATTGTAACGGCAACATGACAAAAAAATGGTCTATTGATTCCAAATCTGTACAAAAGCTGCATAAGGGAGATATTTCCAGACCAGCCCTGTGTGAATATAGAGTTAAAGGGGGCACACAACATCGCAATCTTGTTAGCATGACTTCCAGTTGTCTAGCTTGACACCAGTAGGATTTCTATCGATATTTAAAATGTCTAAATTTAGTGCATGGTGTTACTGAGTCTATGGAATCAGCCCTGAGTGAAAAAGTTTCGATATCTTATCACCGTTACACTGGACAGAACGGAAAAAAAGAGAAAGTCTTGGGTCATTTAATGCCATACAAGCGAATGACTTGGCCATTTCATTTAACTCTAACTCGCTATGTCTAGGTACCCATAATAACTTCAAGAGCTTTGGCTGCGAAGAAATTAGCTTAAGAAATGTCGTTAAGGCGTCTGATTGAGATGAAGCTGTCAGTGACGTACGGACAGGAAGTCTGTAATTGTTATAGTAGTGTGGGTGTCCAAAGTTAGTTTTCATGGGGCTAGAACAATTGCCAAAACTTCAGCGTCAAAAATAGGTGTGATGCCTGGTAGATGCCGTATGCTATTTTTCGTCATTTTTCGGAGAAGTGAGGTTTCCGCTAAACACTTGCAAGACATTTTGTGCCAATTGTTCATACCGTGGCTGACGACGATGAGCAATTATGGCTGAAGTGGGTATGCGTGAGAGTTAATAGAAGAACAAGAACAAGCTTTCAATATTTTCCCCCAAAATGCCAAGTCACAATCTCTCCAATCTTTAAATAACATATTACTAGATTTTTCGCAGCATGCAGAAAATAAAATTATAATAGCCACAGATGCTTCAGTAAATATCAAAAGGCAGGTGTAGGCATTCCCTCTGATTCGCTTGTCTGGTCCTTCTCTGTGAGACTGCCTGATTTTACTCCAGTTTTTGAAGCTGAGCTCGTTGGGTTTATTTTAGCTCTTCGAAAACTTCTGTCAAATCAAAATAACAGTCATAATGACAAATTATCTTTCGGTTTGTGTAGCTCTGACAGCTTCTGAGAACTCTCGAATTCTTAAGACATTCAGAACACTAGTACCACCGCAGTTGAGACTCCGGAGGTTTCTACGCGTTCCGGAACATTGTGGATTAAGATTAAATGAGCTGGCCGATTCCTTAGCATGAGCCGCACTTGAGGGCCAAAGTTTATCCGTACTGCTAGATGTTCAATATATTACAGCAACAAGATATTTAAAATCAGCAGTCTGCACTGATATGATAGAAAAAGTAACTACATAAACAGAATATAACCGCCTCAAGTTTCTAAGGCGACTCCACTGGAGCTAGTCCAGAAAGCTTGAAGTTTCAATCACTAAATTTTGATGTCGTGCCCCCCCCCCCCCTAAACCTGTATCTACGCAGAGCTGCTCAGACAATATCACCCCTCTACGCATTCTGCAGAGAAATGAAATCAATTGAACATTATCTTTTATATTGTCGCCGCTACGCTATACTTAGAAAAAGGCTTCTAGTTAATCCATTTCTGAAAATGGTGTTACATTGACGGCGGAAACTGCACTAATTTTTGGTGCCTCAATTCTGGGAGATTGACACAGGGGTGCTTTCAATGCTGTTTGCGAATATATTCAGTCAAATATTTATTATTTATTACCCAAAAAATTCTAAATGGTGATGTAAAGTAAACGCAGCTGAGTGGTAATCACAATACCTGAAATGTCTAAATTTCTCAACTTGATTTTTCATTTTTTGCTTTTTTTTCTTTTGCTCTCTTTTTACGTGTTTTTCCTAACATTAGTCATATTATAATACAAATTCATTACACATAGTTATAATGCTTCCAGAAAAAATGCACTACGTTTTCTTGGCCAATCCCTCTGAGTGGGTGTAAACCATGAGTCCAGGAAAACAAACAAACAAATTACCAATCTTGCCTTGTCGATTCCGTATCCTGACGGTTCAGGCTTATCTGAAATTTCATTCGTTAAGATGATCAGAATATGAATTCATCAACGACCCGGACTTTTTTCGCTCATTGGCCACGCTTTCATACACTACAAATAATTTTCGTTCAGAAGCAGCTAGACAGAATTAACGTGAAAATTCGAGATATACCAGCAGCAAACGTGCCAAATCAAAATCTTATAAAGTATGATGACGATTTTCCCTATGAGCCTAAAGTTCAATCACACAGGGTCCTAAATAGCTGCTTGCAAGAAGACCTTGCACACGTGGGAACATATAATGTAGTAGCCACTCATGCTTCAGTAATAGACTAAAAGGCAGGAGTAGGTATTTACTCTACTTCACTTGACTGGTCGTTCTCAGTAGGACTACCAGACTTCACACCTATTTTTGAAGCTGAACTTTTGGCAAATGTTCTAGCACTAAGAAAACTGACTTTCGAAGCCCACACCGCCATAAAATTTACAGACTCCTTGTCCGTATGTACTTCACTGACAGCTTCATCTAAACCAGATACCTCAAGGACAATCCTTACGCTGATTTCTCCACAGCTGAAGCTGTGGAGAAATCAGCGTAAAAATGTCCTTGAATAGGTACCTGGATATTGCGGGTTAGAATTAAATGGAGTAGAGGACTCGTTAGCTCGAAGGGCAATAAATGGCCTAGTACTTTCTGTGCTTTCGGTGCTAGCCAGTATAACTGCGATAAGATATCGAAAATGTTCGCTCAGGGCTGATGTCATAAAATCAGTAACAACATGCACTGAATTCAGACATTTGAAATATCAATTGAAATCCAACTCGTGTGATACTAGACAACTGGAAGTAATACTAACAAGACTATGGTGTCGTGTACCCTCTTTAAATGTATATTCAAACAGGGCTGGTCTGGGAATATCTCATCTATGCAGCTCTTGTACAGATCTGTAATCAATATAGCAATATTGTTTGTTATGTGGTCGTTACAGACTATTAGGAAAACGTCTCCTTGTCATCCCATTTGCTAATCTTTGGCTGTACTTCAGCATTGAGAATATACTCTCCTTTGGTGCTTCGGTTCTGGGCTACAGCCACAGGAACGCTTTTGATGCCATTTGCAGTGATGTTCATGAAACAAAACAAATGCGCTTCTATATTTCTATTTCGATATTTGTTATTATAGTATTACTAAACGAATTCTAAACATCAATTTTAAACCTGTTTGAAAATACTGCAATTTCAATTCAATATATTGTTGCGAGCAAAAACAAGATCTGCAGCCAGGAGTTCACCCGAACCGGAACAACCAAAACGTTCTCTTCTTCTTCGTAGCCCAAAACGGGTCTGAACCACATCGGCTCGTTCATCAATGGTGGCATTACCCCCTCTCCCAAGAAGCATCGTCTCGATGCTGTACATGAAGGCAAAAAAATGAGATGAAAATTACCATGCAAGCAAAATGAATGGCGTAAGGCGGAATAACATGGTTGTGGAGTCAAGAGTTAAATGATAAATAAGAAAAATAGGAAAGAATGTAAGGGAGAGACGAATAAAGTCAGTCACTCTCTGGCGATTCACAGCGCGAAAAGTATGGTTTCAGCCGTGAAACGTGAACGACTTCAGTTCGCGGGGTGAAACGGGAACGTCTCGAAGTGCCCTCTGGGAGAACCTCATATGTGACGTCGCTGAGACGTCGTACGACCTTGTAAGGGCCGAAGTAGCGGCGAAGAAGCTTTTCTGAACGGCCACGTTGTCGGATAGGGGTCCACACCCAGACTTCATCACCGGGCTTGAAAATAACTTCACGGTGACGAAGATTGTAGCGGCGTGCGTCTGCGCTTTGGTGATGTTGAATATGGTGACGAGCAATTTGACGGGCCTCTTCTGCACACTGTGCGAATTTGGCGGCATCGGTGCGGCATGTTCTTAAGTTGTCGGGCAGGAGCATGGCGTCGAGCATCGTCGTGACCTCACGACCGTGGACTAAGCGAAAAGGTGTGAAACCGGTACTTCCTTGAACAGCAGTATTATACGGAAAAGTTACGTAGGGAAGTATGGCGTCCCAGTTCTTGTGATTGATGTCCACATACATTGACAGCATGTCTGCAATTGTCTTATTGAGTCGTTCAGTCAGCCCGTTTGCTTGCGGGTGGTAAGCCGTTGTTTTGCGATGTTCTGTGCCACTTAATCGCAAGACTTCCTGCAGCATCTCTGCGGTGAAAGCTGTCCCACGATCAGTTATGACGACAGCTGGAGCACCGTGACGTAAGACGATGCTGTTCACGAAAAATTGAGCGACATCTGCTGCGGTTGCTTTTGGAAGCGCCTTCGTTTCACAGTAGCGTGTTAAGTAGTCGGTCGCGACCACGATCCAGCGGTTTCCAGACGAAGACTTGGGGAATGACCCCAGCAAGTTCATGCCAATCTGATGAAAGGGCGCCTTTGGTGGGCCTATTGGTTGCAGTAGTCCCGCTGGTCGTAAAGGTGGAACCTTACGTCGCTGACAGTCGCGACATGTGCGAACGTAATGCTTCACAGTCTTTCCGAGACGTGGCCAGTAGTAGGAGCGTTGAATCCGTTGCAGCGGGCGCGTATAGCCGAGGTGTCCGCACGATGGCTCATCATGACACGCACGTAAAATGTCACCACGAAGCGTAGTTGGCGCAACAAGCAGATACATAGCTTGTGTAGGATGAAAGTTCTTTTTGTAAAGCACTCCATCGCGGAAACAAAAGGAGGATAGTGAGCGTGCAAAGCTTCGAGGAGGGTGGGAACTGCGTCCTTCCAGGTAGTCGATGAGCGGAATGAGCTCTGAGTCGTGACGCTGTTGCTCAGCTAAGCGGGTTGCTGATACGACAGAAAGAAAAGTGTCGTCGTCTTCAAGGTCAGTGTTGGCATTTTCGACCGGTGCACGTGAGAGACAGTCGGCGTCGGTGTGTTTCCGCGCAGATTTGTGGACGATAGTGACATCGAAATCTTGTAGCCGAAGGCTCCAACCTGCTAGACGACCTGAGGAATCTTTGAGATTTGCGAGCCAACAAAGGGAATGGTGGTCGCTAACTACCCTGAATGGGCGGCCATACAAGTATGGGCGGAACTTTTTTATGGCCCAGACAACAGCGAGGCATTCCTTCTCGGTTGCAGAATAGTTTTTCTCCGCTGGGGATAACGTTCTGCTCGCATAAGCGATCACGCGCTCTACTCAATTATGCCACTGAACTAATACCGCTCCTAGTCCAACGTTGCTGGTGTCAGTGTGTAATTCCGTGTCAGCGCTTTCGCCAAAATGACCCAGTACAGGCGGAGCCTGGAGGAGGTTTCGGAGCGTGTCGAAAGCATGACACTGATCGGGACCCCATACAAACGAGACACTGTCTTTTGTAAGCTTGTTGAGGGGTTCAGCAATCTTCGAAAAGTTTTTGACAAAGCGCCTGTAATACGCACAGAGCCCCAGAAATCGGCGTAGGTCGCGCTTATTTGTGGGCACGGGAAAGGCGGCAACAGCACGGGTTTTCTCCGGATCTGGGCAGATGCCAGCATGGCTCACAACTTGACCAAGGAACTTCAGTTCTTCATATCCAAAATACCATTTCTCGGGTTTGAGAGAAAGCCCCGCTGTTCTGATTGCCAGAAGTACTGCCTGAAGGCGTTGGACATGTTGTTCAAACGTGTCTGTAAAAACCACGACGTCATCAAGGTAAACAAGACATGATTGCCATTTGAGCCCTGTGAGAACCGTATCCATCATTCTTTGGAAAGTAGCTGGCGCTGAGCATAGACCGAAAGGCAGCACTTTAAACTCGTACAGGCCGTTGGGAGTAATAAACGCCATCTTTTCGTGGTCGCGCTCATCCACTGCGATTTGCCAGTAGCCGCTACGTAAATCCATGGAAAAAAAATATTTAGCGTTGCGTATACGGTCGAACGAGTCATCTATTTGGGGTAGAGGATAGACGTCCTTTTTGGTGACCTTGTTTAGTTTACGGTAATCAACGCAAAAACGCAACGTACCGTCCTTCTTCTTTACTAGCACAACTGGCGAAGCCCAGGGACTGGTTGATGGCTGGATGACGTCGTCCTAAAGCATCTGCTGGACTTGGTGACGTATAGCGTCTTGCTCTTTTTGCGACACCCTATAGGCGTGTTGTCGGATGGGTCTCTCGGTGGGTTCCGTGATGATATGGTGCTGAGCAAGTGGTGTCTGTTTAACCATTGACGTAGTGGCAAAGCAGTCTTGAAATGAGCCGAGTAAACGCAAAAGGCTTTCTCGTTGAGACGAAGGTAGTCTCTCGTTTACGTCGAGAGTGCTCGTGAACGCCTCGTCAGGGTGGCCATTCAATGAAAATAAAGCTAACGTGGGCGAACCATCGGCATCGGCAAGTTCTTCACAATATGCAATGGCAGTGTGTCTCGTTAGGTGGCGATATTCGTCGCTGAAGTTTGTGACCAGCAGGTGAACATGCCTATTGCTAGGCTGAATGATTCCTCGGGCAACACAGATTTTTCGTGAAATAAGGAGAGACAAATTGGCCTCTGCAATTACCGCGTCAGACATGTGCCGTCCCAATTCCACTTCGACAAAGAGGCTGCTTCGAGGTGGGAGAGTCAGATAATCGTCGGTAACACGAAGTGCTCTTTTCCGGAATTGTGTACTGTCAGTTGCAGCGCAAAAAGGATCCTCGAACGACACAAGTAATTCACGTAGGTCGATGACGGTGCCGTATTCACGAAGGAAGTCCATTCCTAGAATAACTGGCCGAGAGCACACGCGCAAGACGAGGAAAGAGCCTGCAAATGTCGACGTACGTATACGAATGCGTGCCGTGCACATACCGGTAGGCATCACCAGATGGCCCCCTGCCGTGCGCAACTGCGGTCCTTGCCATTGTGTGGTAACCTTCCTCAGTTCAGATGCCAGTGCGGCGCTCATTACGGAATAGTCGGCCCCGGTGTCGACGAGGGCGTTGACAGCATGATTGTCGACGAAGATGGTGATTTCGGCAGAAACGATCTTTCTGCTGTCAGAGAACACTGCAGAACCGGAATGGTCCTTGTCTGGTCGTTGCGTCGAATGAGGGTCTTTTACAGTTCGCCGGGCCGCGACTTCACCCCCAGAAGTCGCCGTTCCTAGTTTCCCCTGCGGGGACTTGGTGACCGGCTCCTGAAAGGAGCGGAAGACGATGTGGGCAAACTGGGTGAGGTAGACCGGCGAGGCGACGGTGATCTCGACTGTTCGCACCACCAGTCGACTGTTCGACTGGTGCTTCGACTGTTCGACTGTTCGCGGGGGCGCTCACCGTAGCGCGGGCATCGAGCTTCAGGATGGAAGCCGCGGAGACCTAGTTGCGGTGTTGACAGTTCCTGTATACGTGACCCGCTTCGCCGCAGTGATAGCAGAGCGGACGGTTATCCGAGGAGCGCCACGTGCTTGCCTTGCTACCACTTTGTCTTGAGGTAGACTGCAGATAGGTGGGTGTGCTCGAGAACCTTGAGGCGAGAGGCGGGTTCGACGCAGTGGCGTGAAATGACTGCATAGCCTGGTACCTGGGCCGCATAGCAGGATCTGTAGCTGGTGGCGCAGAAGATCGCAATGCCGCTGCGTATGTCAGGACTGGGGCCTCGGGAATCGATGGTGCGATTGGGGTCAGGGGTGTGACGGCCTGCCGGACTTCTTGTCTGAATACATCCACGAAGGCAGACACGGGTTGATGGGATCCCACCGCCTGAAGCTGTCGCAGTTCATCCCGAACAATACTTCGAATAAAGTCTGCGAGGGCCTGTCTCTCGCTGTCAGAGCCGATAGAGCGTGCGGTGGCCGGGATCTGGCGTTCGTATTGTGATGACCGCTGCTGCAGCGTACGTTCCCTTGTGTTCGCCTCACTGATGAACTGGGCGACTGTCGTTGGTGGATTGCGCACGAGCCCAGCGAAAAGCTGTTCTTTTACTACACGCATCAAATGCCTCACCTTCTTTTCCTCGGGCATGGCGGGGTCCGCGCGCTTGAAGAGCCGAAGCATGTCCTCGACAAACATGGATACTCGTTCGTTCGGCCGCTGGTTTCTGCAGGATATGGCTTGTTCGGCCCTCTCCTTTCTCTCGGTGTTCCGAAAGGCGTCACGGAGCTGACGGCTAAACTCTTGCCAGGTTGCAGAGGAGCCCTCGTGGTTCTCGTACCATGTCTTCGCAGAATCCTCTAAGTAAAAGTAAACTCTGCGCAGCTTGCGAACATCGTCCCATTCGTTGATACAGGCAACCCGATCAAAGTGGTCGAGCCAGTCATCAACATCCTCGAAGATATCTCCATGGAACGGCTTTGGTGTCTGTGGCGCATGAAAAACATGGGCGAGAAGAGAACCATGGGCATCGCTAGTTTGGACCGCCTGGCTTGTCATCAGAGTTGCCATCTTTCTGGGTGTCAATGTCAAGGGACCAAATTCAGGGGGTAACCCACGCAGGCGGTGGCTGCTTCTTGCTCTAGGAGATGTAGCTGTCTCCACGATGGCCGACACAGCCGAAGTACACGTACCCAGCACCTCCACCAGTAATGTCGCGAGCAAAAACAAGATCTGCAGCCAGGAGTTCACCCGAACCGGAGCAACCAAAGCGTTCTCTTCTTCTTCGTAGCCCAAAACGGGTCTGAGCCACAGCGGCTCGTTCATCAATGGTGGCAATATATATTATTCCGTCCGGTTTAAATGACAAAAAAGAATTATTGCACTCATTCAGTTATTACGTGTGCTTTATCCTCCTTCTGATTGGATTACGTATGTTTGAAAGGCTTTGAATAAAATATCCTCAATTCTCGGCCAATCCCCCTGAGTAGGCAAGAGCCATAGCGGAGGCATCATCATCATCATCATCCACATCATCATCGTCCAATGGGTTGGAGCATTGGACGGTCCATTCGTTACGCTATTCGCATAGTGGGACGATTGGTTGTTCTTTGGCTGTTGTAAAACGATTTATAAGTCGTAATAATTAACGCGATTGCTTTCCTGATATCAAGCCTGCCTAAAGCAACTTTGCCAACCAGTCACAAACACTGGCGTAGCTCAATGGTCGATTACTGGGCTAGCACCTAGCAGACCCGGGTTCAAGACGTACTGTGCTATTGGTCCTAGGGTTGTTTCAATGCGCAACATTTCTTAGCGAACTTCGGTGACTTTGCGCGTATGTATGTATGTATGTATATGTATGTATGTATGTATGTATGTATGTATGTATGTATGTATGTATGTATGTATGTATCCAGCTATCTATCTATCTATCTAACTATCTATCTATCTATCTAGCTGCTTACGACTTTAAGCTCTCCTGACCGTTTCGATATTGATAGTGATACCAAACTTGGTATCGCATAACATGCCTGTATGAAGAGCATACTTGATTATTCATAAAATGAAAATCGTTACAACTATGTCATGAATGTCATGATTTACATTTTAAAGTCCTGGAGCTCTTGGGGTGGTTTCGTTCACATGGCATGTTGCAAAACTGGTATGGTATGACATGATTGCATGGTGAACACAAACGACAGACCCTAACATGAAAATTATAATATACTTATTATGTAACACCATGACTACCTGCCACGTTCATGATGTGCTCGCTGCTGTTTCGCAAGCGCCACATATACGAAATTGAGCATTACGGTGCGTGAATGGATGACGAAGGTATGATACTTGCGCAAACATGCTAAACGTGAGGTGCGTGTCATGTAACGACACCTCTACATGCTACGATCATGATGTGGTCGCGGCCGTTTTGCTAGCTTCACATATGCCAAATTTGGTATTGCTTGACGTCAATGGATGAAGAAGGTATGTGAGTGGTGCAAACATGATAATCTTTAGATGCGTGTCATGTGAGAGCATGACTATATGCCCAATCAAGGCTCCAATACATTTGCACATGTCGCGGTGCTCGTGCTCGCCTGCGTTCATTTCGTTGCGTCACGTCGGCGTTGCCATGCCAGGTGCTGGTCCTGCTATATACTCGCAGGCACGCGCCATGCTGCATTGCTTTGAAGCATGTGCATTTTATGGCAACCAGCGTCCCTCGGTCACGAAAAGAGGGAGACGCAGTGTTGTCTCAGTAGCGTATCGGCGCGAAACGCAGCATGTCGCATTTGGCGCCGGTTGCCGTTGGGCCGCGCTGACGGATGCTGGTCGCGCCTGACGTCAGACTGTAGAATGCCCCCGTTTTGCTAACGTAGCGCCACCGTGCCCTGCGTGCGCACACCGTCAACGCTACATTGGAGTATATTGGGCCTTTCATGTTGCTCTCGCGGCTGTTTTGCTAGCTCCACACATACCAAATATGCTGTTACGTGATGTCATTGGACGGCAAAATATATGACTGAAGCAAACATAGTATTCCTTACACGCGAGACATGTAAGAACAAGACAACATACCACGCTCATAGAGTGCTCGTGGCCGTTTTGCTAGGCTAGATATACTAAATTTTGTATGTCGTGACGTGAATAGATGACGAAGGTAAACGACACATCCAAACGTGATAATCATGACACGAAAGTCATTTACCGCAACATTTACCTTCACGTCGTAACCTTGTGCTGATTTTAAAGTGGCATATTGACATTTAACCTTCATGCCTCGCATATCATCGATTCCCACAGTACGTGGGATCTGCCTTTTTTTTCTAATTTCGCGCGATGTGGGTACGGACACCGGCGGCAGTTGCAGCAGCGGCGGACACCTGCGCGGACCTGAGTTCTGATCACATAACAGCTTTCGCTTGATTATAAAGACAGCGCAAATGAACACTGCTACAAACTGGGTATGTTTAACAAATGTAACTTGACAGCTTCGCGGATGGCTCTTGAGCCATATTATTTATTTAAAAGCTATACGGCCTATTCACTTACTCTACATGTCCCACAAAAACATCTGCCGTATACAGTTGGATATGCCAGCAGTGTAAATAACTTAATCAGTGCAAACTATGGGTCACAAACAATGCACTACCAGATTGTGGCACGCTTAACAACAACAAAGATATATGAGAAACGATAACAAACACTAATGGGAAAAAATATTGAAGCACCAGATAACCCAACTACTTCGTTCATAGTTTTTTTTGTTACTTAGAATGTATGTTGCTTCTTAATTGTGTTTAATAATGTCTGATAACAACAATTATACGTTTTTTTTCAAAGTAACTATAAGAGATTTGGTCACTTTGATGAAGTGATAGCTCTGTCAAATAAGTAATATAGGTCAGTGCTTTTAATGATTGCTATTAAATATCTCGTTTTGGCTCTTCGCAGATTGTAGAGTTTAGTTCGTTAAGGTCCCATGATGCATCGGTTTAACTCACTGGCACATCAAGCCTCGTCATGACCTGGACCACCTGTACAAACATAGGAATGACACGTGCTCCCTAACTGTGCAAGTCTATGTCACTGTTGGGACTGTTATCGTTCAGTGGACCTGGAAGTGATGCGGAAGCGTGCATAAAAGCCTGATTCGGAAGGACTGCAGTTTGCTTGGGAGCTTCGAAGGCAGAAAACTGCCTAACAACTGGCTGCAAGGTTAGTTTCTCTTGAGGACATAAAATTAAGAAAACACAAGTTACTGTGAACAAATTGAAAACCCAAGCATGGTTGCTCACAGTAGACACCTCCATTATTCTCATACATATTGCTCATTGAACATTGATAGAAATAAATTTCAAAAAAATTGAGAATGTTGATAGTTGAAAGCGTGCAGCCTACGAATGAAACTCCCATCATCTGAAGCTAAAAAGCTCGTGCTTTTGAACGAGCACAAATACTTTGATTATTTATTGAGCTCTCCAGCTTGTGGCTCACTTTGTGGATCAAGTGCTGAGGAAGGAAATAGCAAGTGGGTGAAAATCACATGGCTGTTCACAACTGGCATGAAGAAATACTAATTGAACAAGCCTCAGACGACATAGAACCAGTAACTGCATGTTTTGCTTGATGTAGCCTTTTCTCGCTCAGTGCTGCGGCATGTTGTGTTTCAGCCGAACGTGTTCACCACGATTGCATAGTGATATATACTTTTTTTGCAAATATTACCGGACCTAAATATGCATTGTTGATCTCTAAAAGTGACGTTCAGTCTGCATAAAAGCCATGGCTTCTCATCTCTCTGTCTGTGGCTAGCCTAGTTCAGCAGTAGTGCGATGCTGCCACAACACATGCAAGCCAAGTCATGGAGTTCCAAGCCCTTGGTGTTCTGCGCAGGACACAGCATATTCATCCAGCAAGGCACTGATATCAACAATAATGGTGAGTGTTAGTGGCACCTGTAAGAGCCCGTTGTGTTCGTTGCGTATGGTTATTGAGATGAAGTGCATTTCGGAAAGGGTTTCTTCATTTGCAATAATAGATGTGAGCAACAAGCACACTCATAATTCACGAGTGCTTTGTCTTGTAGACTGCACAATCGTTCCTATACGCAGTATGGTGAGCTGGCTATGTTATACAGCCCTAAAGTTATGAACATTAGCTGCTGTGTTGTAATACTGTCTAACTTGTATTTGTTAGTAAACTTATTTGTGGTCTGCTTCTCGCACCTAGTGTAAAGTCGAAATAGAAGAAACTTTATAGACTTACTATGCCTGGCAGAGGTTTCATGCCTTCATCTATAACATTGTAGTTTTGCTCTTGTACCATAAAAAATATACTTTCAGTCTTCACTGTTTGTGTGTGTGTATTAACTCTTTATTTTTATTATTTCTGCATACCTGTCATCGGCTTCTGAAACTACGACATCTGTACTTATGAGCACATATTTACCAACTGTACACTTTTGCATGTAGCATAGCTGTAACAGTGATTTGTATTTTTCAAAGTTCCATCAGTAACAAGAGATCCGGTATTCCACGGTGATGTACAATGTTTCAAGAACAGAGCACAGAAGACCAACAAGTATAAATGGACTGCCAGGGACTGTTCTCCTGCTCAAAGTTTACGACAGCAGAAAGAAAACATTGTGATGTCAGGAGCAGTTTGAATTGTATACGTAGTAACATTCTGTGCAGCTGCAGTTTAACTTCTTAGCAGTGCATTATTCAGCAGTTCCTTTGCTTGCAATCCAAATTTTTTAAATTTTGCATGGAAGATACTCAACTATGACGCTAATTGAAAGGATGATGTAGTGTTAGTGGGCAAATATTTTGAGCTGAAGTTTTTAACATATATATTGATAAAAGTGCTTGCGTGTCTCTGATACTGCCATAAATCAAAGCATACAAGGTCGGCATTAGTAAATGTGTTAATATTCTTTGTAATACAAGAAGTAAAGCCATGGAGGTGGTAATTTTGTACTTAGTTGATGCAATCCTTCAGTATACACTCATTTTTATAGCACCAATGATGATATGTGTGTATAAGCTCTGGGAAGTGATTCTATGTCAATTATTTTAGTTGTAAGAAAGAGGATCATCACTACTCCTATTATATCGAGCAGTAGATTTTAGTGCATGTGTATTGTTATCACACTGCCTGTCCATCCTTCAACAGACTACATTACTGTTTCTTCTGTGTAAGCGTAACTTTTTTATAGTATACTTTGTTCTGATTGGTTTGTTCATAATGTAATCGTGTACTGTGGAAGTGACTTATCAGCTATGCAGCTTCACTCGTATTAGAAATGAAAGTATTTTTTTCTGATTTATAAGTGGCTATAGCATGCATTCACTTATCTTTTTCTAGGTGCCTGTACAATTGTTTAGCCCTACAAAGTTACTGGTATACTCTAATATTGAAGCTGACATCTTAAAATAGTTTGTTAGTAGAAGGAACAATGTGTTTATAACCATTATTACTACTCTCACATAAGCTGTGAAAACTCCATAAAAATGTCTTTACATTTTTTGAACTGTGTGAAGGTAAAAGGTATGTTTTTTAATGTGGTCCGTGTTTCATGCAAATGAGGCATAATTAATTTGTAGAGGCATGGTATTAGTTGTGATTTTACACATATGTGCTGAGCAACATCGCAGTTGAGGCAAGCAGCAAGGCATACATGCAGTTCAGTGGAGCATCACCTCACATAATTTGTGTACAGTCTTTGCCCACCAGTAAAATTTTTCAAGCAGGCTAACAGACAGCTGTATGGGAACTGTGTTGTTGTGCAAAGTTTGAAGTCTTTTTGAGGAGTGTTTTCAGGAAACGAAATGGGGTCTATTGCTGTCATTATAAACACTGTTTGCACCGAGTAGCTTAGTAGCTTAGAATTGTATTATTCATGTATTGTCTAGAATTTCCTTGAGCTTTGCCGACTTTTCAGCCAAAGTGTCGTAACATGCTTTGTTAGTGTGTTGTGAATAAGAAATGTTGTGTATATAAACAGAGTAATTGCAGACATGTAGAAAATTTTAATGCACAGCGCTTTTTTTATCATGACACTTTCAAGGGCTTTATTCTTGTGTTTCTCATGAAACTGCTTGTCGCTTGGCAGCAGCAGAAACTATGCATCAAGCTTTTCCGAGATGGTGCTTGAAACACCGAGTTCAGACATAGAAGTGCTGGTTGATTTCTCTCGTAAGTTACTTTCTGTATATTCAAAATGACTGTGTTAGAACAGTTGTTTTAAAGCCATTTATCTTAATATTTACTCCTCGGCGCATGTATGCATGAATGCATGTGTCCATGTATTTGGGCATGCATTTCTTTAATGAGAATCCGTTTATCATTGATGAGTAATTTAGTAATGATTTGGCTGAATTTGTTTCCAGTTCTTTATCTTTAGAGCTATTATGCACTTAAATTGGTTTTTCACTGCAGAAAATAAATGTAATCTTACACAAAATCTGTGCATTCGAAGTAGTTGTTTCGTTTGCCAACGTACAGTCATGAGCAAAAAATCGGGTAAATGGAAACCAACCAGCAAAGATTTGTTTAGGGCATAGCTACTCTACATGGCACATTTTCTACACATTGCGTTGGTTGAATATGTCAATTTCAGCATATCAATTTTAATCAATATGGACGAGCTATCACGCATGGTTGTATATGTGTGTGATATTCATACATATTGTAATACTGATTGGCAATTACTATTAAGGTCACAAACCTAGTCAAGCAGAGTATACAAGTTTTGTCCATGCACTTTTCATCTGTATTAAAACTGTTGATAAAGATATACTTTGGTTTAAAAAGTTATTGTAGTAACCAAAGTCAGAGTATCTCTCTATGACACAAAGGAATTTACATTGTCCTGTTCCACTCTCACAATAGGGGACCCTTTCTGCGGAACTCGATTAGCTGCTAAAGTTCATTTGAACCATTGACAGCGACATTACGCTGAAGTGCACAGCGTGGCAGATAGCGGGAGAGAAGGCACAAACTAATCACTCTGTCTCTCATCTAACTGTCTGTGCTCTTTTGCTTTGCTTCATGTAATGATGCTCACCAAATTAGCACAAAAACGTGTCCCGTCAAAGGCAGTCAACTTGGCCGCAATCGGTTAGCTCGCTGCATGTCTAGATTTTCTTCGAAACACCATGATGACTGATCGCTGGTCGAATATCCAAACACGTTAAAAGCAATATACAACTTATGATATTGGCATTTCAGCACTGGGCACTTTCGCGATAAGAGAGAATGGAGGGAGAAATTATGAACCCTGAATTCTGTAATTTGTGAAGGAGCATGGCACCGCATTTTTGGGTCAAAAGAGGAATGAAAAAAGAGAGCGTGAAAGCCACCTTTTCAAGAAATTTTACCCCCCGCCATATATGATCTCAAGCCGGGCAACCTCTTGAAAAAAGAGTGATCGGTGACACTGCGACTCGAATCGATTACCTCCTAGATTGTAGCTGAGCGCTGTAACCCCTCGTTCACTGTAGCAGTGCTTGCATTCACCCTATTGCTGATATATCGTCAATTCTTCGAACGACACCAAATGCATAAATGTCCAGTGAAACTTCGGCAAGATTAGAAAAAAATACTTAGAATGCGTTTGCCCAAGGTTACTAGAAGATAGAAACCACTACGTGTGGCTGTATAGCCGTGCACTATTTATCTTGTACATTACTGCATGATATTGGTAAAGCTGGCTCTAACGTTCGCTACTTTCTCATACTTTGCCAAATATACATAAAAAATCAAAACATATCGGCCTGTGACAACGCTAATCAACTATTATGAATTGACTGTCACTTGTGTCGGTTTCACTAAATGATTACTCCGTTTGTTTCTATTATTGTTATTTAGGGAAGAATTTGCTCATTGACTTAAAGATCTTCTAATTAGCATTGATTCTCACATATTAACACAGTCACACTTTATCTCGCTTTCTGTGTGGCTGTCGCTCCCATAAAAGGCGTGCTCTACTTTTTTATGCTCACCGAGCATCCGACACTGCTTTTTGGAAGCATTTCATGACGTCTGCTGGGCAAAAAAAATGTCTTTATTATTGTTACGAGTAACTTGTTTAATAACCCCTTTTAATAACAATTTACATCGCACAGAACTCGACGAGCAAGATGGCGCCAGACCGGCATCCAGCAAAAACTGACTTCGTCCTCCTCTTTCATGCAGTCGTGTTTAGCGGCTGTTTTGTATCATAACCCCCAGCGGTAGAAGCACTGTCCCGGTGCTAAATTTACGCAGATGATGTCGAAGGGGGGTAATAGGGCTTTAGCCGAGCCACGTGAACGGTGTAGCTCGGAGCTGACGATGACTTTGTTGGATCTGTTGGAACAATCTCGTACGTGACGTCTGTCACTTGGCGAACGATACGGAATGAGCCAGTGTAGGGCGAGAACAGTTTTTCAGACAGTCCCACACGCCGACTAGGTGACCAGAGGAGCACGAGAGAACCCGGAGAAAAGTGCACATTCCTATGGTGAGAATTGTAGAGCTGTTGTTGGCGCTCCTGCGAAGCCTGTTGACAGTTACGGGCGACTTGGCGGGCGTGGTCGGCGCGTGCAATGGCTTCCCCAGCATATTCAGTGGCCGCAGGTAGTACAGTGTCGAAGGGTAGAGTTGGGTCCGAGCTTGTATTAGGTAGAAGGGCGAATAGCCGGTAGTGTTGTGACCAGATGAATTGTAGGCGAACGTCACATACGACAAATGAATGTCCCAATCATGGTGGTCTGGTGCAACGTATTTGGCAAGCATATCGGTTAGGGTCCTGTTAAGGCGCTCCGTGAGGCCATTTGACTAGGAATGGTACGAAGTAGTAAATTTGTGCTTGGTATGGCGAGACCTCAGGATTTCATGAACGACAGCTGATAAAAACGTGCGGCCACGGTCGGTGAGTAGTTGACGGGGAGCACCGTGCACTAATAATATGTCGTACAGCATAAAGTCCGCAACGTCGGTAGCGCAGCTGGTCGGGAGTGCTCGTGTGATTGAGTACCGCGTCACGCAGTCTGTGGCAACAGCAATCCATTTATTTTCGGCTGTGGAGAGTGGAAAAGGGCCCAACAGGTCGAGACCAACTCGAAAGAAAGGTTCGTTGGGAACGTCGATCGGCTGAAGGTAGCCGGCTGGGAGGCCAGACGGCGTTTTGCGACGCTGACAGGGCTCACAAGCGGCGACATAGCGTCGAACAGAGCGGGCAAGTCCAGGTAAAAAAAAACCGAAGTCGTACTCGATCGTAGGTGCGAGAAACGCCCAAAGAGCCCGTCATGGGAGCGTCATGAAGTTGATGCAGGACAGTGGAACGCAGGTGCGCTGGGATGACAGGAAGTAAGTCTGATCCGAAGGAATCAAGGTTGCGGCGATATAGGATCCGCTCTTTTACCAAAAACATTCGTAGGGATGGGTCGCGAGGCGTTGACTCCAGTTTGTCAATGATGGTTCGTAAAAAAGCATCACGACGTTGCTCTTCGCCAATGTTTAATACCTGCGACACGGAAAAACGTCCGTGATAGCGTCGGTATCGGTTGCTTCGTCAACAGGGTAGCGGGATAAACAATCTGCATCTTGATGTAATCGCCCTGTTTTGTACATTACAGAGAACGTGTACTCTTGAAGGCGTAGAGCCCAACGAGCGAGACGTCCTGTGGGGTCCTTCAGGGAGGCTAGCCAGCAGAGCGCGTGATGATCCGTGACAACACGGAATGAGCGCCCGTACAGGTATGCGCGAAACTTGGTGACTGCCCATACAAAGGCGAGGCACTCGCGCTCCGTGATGGAATAGTTGCGCTCGGCTGGAGATAGCAGTCGACTTGCGTAGGCTATAACACGGTCGTGTCCGCGTTGTTGCTGCAATAGCACAGCTTCTATGCTGTCTCCACTGGCGTCCGTGTGAACCTCGGTTGGAGCTAATGGATCAAAGTGAGCAAAGATTGGTGGCGTTGTAAGCAGTGTGGTAAGTTGCGAAAACGATGATGCTTGGTCATGGCCCCAGGTAAACGAGGCGTCTTTCTTCAAGAGGTCTCTGAGTGGGCGTGCAATGGTCGCAAAGTCCTTAACAAAGCGTCTGAAATATGAGCACAACCCCACAAAACTGCGGACATCCGTTCTGGTCTTCAGAACAGGAAAGTTCGTGACTGCGCGAATTTTCTCTGGGTCTGGACGCACGCCTTGGGCATCGACAAGGTGACCAAGCACGGAAATTTGACGACGAGCGAAGCGGCACTTGGAGGCGTTAAGCTGGAGTCCGGCTCGACGAAAAACGTCCAGAATAGCTGACAAACGATCAAAATGCGAGTCGAATGAGGGCGAAAAGACAATAACATCGTCATGGTAACACAAGCAGGTGGACCATTTCAACCCTTGGAGCAATGAGTCCATCATTCTTTCAAATGTGACTGGTGCATTGCAGAGTCCAAAGGGCATCACCTTTAACTGATAAAGACCATCAGGACTGATGAATGTGGTCTTCTAGCGGTCCATCTCGTCGACGGCTATCTGCCAGTACCCTGACCGAAGGTCAATAGTTGAAAAATAAGTGGCACCGTACAGGCAGTCGAGGGCGTCGTCGGTGCGAGGTAAAGGATAAACGTCTTTTTTGGTAATTTTATTAAGGTGACGGCAATTGACACAAAAGCGCCATGTTCCATCTTTCTTTTTAACAAGGATGACTGGAGAAGCCCAGGGGCTGCATGAAGACTCGATAATGTTTTTCGCAAGCATTTTGCCGACTTCATGTTGTAATATTGCACGCTCCGACGCAGACACACGGTAGGGGCGTCGGTGAATGGGGGTTTCATAGCCAGTATTTTTACGATGGGTGACAATGGTCATTTTGCCTAAAGAGTTGCTGACAAAGTCGAAAATGCTACGATAGCCCTCAGGAACGTGGCAAAGCGCTGCAGCTTGCTCAGACGTGAGGTCGGATGGCACCATTCGCTCGATGTCGGCGCCCCAAGAACGTGATGAAGTGGAACCACTGACTGAGCTGCAGCAATCGTCAACTCTGAAGGGCTCCACATGGTCATCTTGGAGAGCAGTAATTTTGGCCAGGGAGATACCCTGTGGCAGAACTTGGGTGGTGAGTGAAAAGTTGACCAGTGCAAGGAAGGTGCGGTTTCTCCTAATCGTCAGAATCATATGCGGCACAGCAACTTCCTGCGTAAGCACCACTGCAGGAATCGGGGCCACCATGTAATCACCAGTAGGTACTGGCGGTGTGCAGGATAAGTCGACATGTGTGACAGAGTTAGGAGGGAGGCACGTGAAATCAATGCAGCAGAGGCTGGTTTGCGGTGGGCTAGGCGGGTCTGAAAAGAGGGGTAAATTGAGATGGAGAGAGCCAGATGAACAGTCTATGAGGGCAGAGTGCCTGGCTAGAAAAGCCATATCGAGAATGAGTTAGTGAGGGCAATGTTCGATAACGGCGAAAAGAACGACAGTGCTTCTCTCCCCAATAGACACTCGCGCAGAGCACATGCCGAGAATTGCGGCAGTTCCTCCATCGGCGACTCGTACAGCTCGGTTGAGGGCGGGCGTGACCGCTCTTCTAAGTCGGCGGCGAAGGTTAGCACTCATAATGAACACATGCGCGCCAAAATCTATCAATGCACTGACACGAACATTGTCGACAGTAACGTCAAAAAGGTTCCGGTTTGTTGTTAACGTTAATTGAGGATTTCTTGTGAAGGTCGTCAACGCATCTCCACCTCCAGAAGCTGCACGGCCTAGTTTTCTGGTCGGAGATGCTGCCAATAGGTCGGGGAGGCAGCACGGCGTTGTGGGGGCGACCGGGACTGACGACGAGCAGGGGACGGTGACCGGTCGTAGCGAGGTCTGCTCAGAGGTGCTGTAGGAGCAGAAAATGTGGTCGGCGTTGATGCAGAAAGTGATGGGGACGACTGGCGAGCAGAAGTGGTGTGATACTGAGGTGCATAATGGAACGGTGGAGCCCAGCGGCTGCGGCAGTGACGTGTGATACGACCAACGCGTCGACAGTTGAAACATATGGGCCTATCATCAAGGGTACGCCATTCGGACGGATTGCGTTGTATGCGAGGAGCAGAAGGGGGACGAAAATAAAGCGCAGCAGAGTATACGGCAGGAACAGGATGTAGGCCGACATTCGATAGCTCTTGACGAACGACGGCTTGTATCAAAGAAATCGTGGTCGGGGAAGGCGCAGGCGTCGGTAGTGGCGTGGCTACCGGTTGTGCAGCCTCGACCTCTCGACGAATGGTGCGTGTGAGGTTGTCACATAGAGGGGCCTGGTGGAAGGCGTCGTCACACAAAGTGGTCACTGTGTTCGGAAGGTGCACGATGTTTTGGGCTACACGGTGGGCTTTAGCTTGTTCGAGACGTCGGCATTCTTCAAGGATGGTGTTGATGCTCGAGACGTTGTTAAAAACCAGCAGGTTGAAAGCATCGTCGACAATGCCTGTTAAGACGTGGTTAACGTTTTCGTCTTCCGACATGGACTGGTTGGCCTTGGAACAAAGGGCCAAAACGTCAAGAATGTAGGAGACGTACGATTCGGTAGAAGACTGGGCCCGTGTGGCAAGAGTCTTCTTCGCAGTGAGCTCACGACCAGATGAATTGCCAAACAGGTCACGTATATTTACATTGAAGAGGTCCCAGCTTGTTAAGTCGGCTTCGTGGCCTTCAAAACAAGTTCTGGGAGTGCCGTTCAGGTAGAAAAGCACGTTGGCGAGCATGAGCGTGGGATCCCAGCGGTGAGTAGCACTCACGCGCTCGTACCGCTTCAGCCAAGTGTCGAGATCGATCGTACCATCACCGGAGAAAGTGCCGGGATCCCGGAGGTGCGGGAGTGTGACGTAGGTGGTGGCTTGGACTGATGAGGGCGGCGTAGAGGAAGTACCAGCAGTCGAAGCAGTCGAAAGGTCGCTGAAGGTGCAACCGCTGCGCGTCTCTATCGAGGTACGGGGTCGTCCACCTCCACCAATAGTGTTACGAGTAACTTGTTTAATGATCTATTTACAGCGCACAGAACTCGACGATCAAGACGGCGCCAGACCAGCATCCAACGAAAACCGACTTCGTCCTCCTCTTTTATGCAGCTGTGTTTAGCGGCTGTCTTGTATCAATATCTACCATTTCAATTTCAGTTGTTCGTTGAAACGAAACGAGAGTCTCTCTGTTTCTTCGTCCTAATCGCACTTGTGGTAACGTCTCTTGACTGCAAGGCTCGAATACACGTCCGTTGCTGCACCGTGTTTTGTGAAAAACATCAGCACTGAAGCACCTCGCTACGAGTCTCCCTTGGTTTATCTAGGAACATATCTAAGCGTGAGCGCATGCACGTTCTCGCATTCTGGCTTTATCAAAATGCTGGGATGCATAGAACCTGTGATATTGCGCTCACAATTTCATTTGATTACTGCTGTTCTATATTTCTACAGATTTCGTCCGCAGGGACAAAATCCGCTGATGTGTCTTCTAATAAGATTATTGTAGGTAAGACAAAATTTTACGTCTCGCTACTAAACACCTTTACGTTAACCAATATGCCGTGCTTGATTATGCCGGATTAGTTGAGTAGCGACGCAGCTTACTTAAAATGTATGGTAACTGATCACGGCAAAGGTAGACAATTGGACACACTTTCAAACATTACAAACATTTATTTTTGCGTGGTTTCTTTGACGTGGTGCACCTTGAGCGTTGTTCACTCGTACTATGCGAAATTATGCTTGGATTATTGCTTCAGGCCATCGAGCAATTTCATTTTAGCTGCGGTCATTGACGAAACGCGAACGCTTGGCTTTGCACAGCAGACCCAGACATCTAGTACAACGCGGCACCGCGTAAGCGCTGTAGCAGACACTCGAGGAACTGAAACTGAGATGCAGCAAATTATTAACTATCATCGTATACTATCGATGCTACACGCTTTGCGTGCCACCCTAATATTATCGGCACACACATTTATTTCGTGTCGATTCATCGGCTATCGTGTGTTCTCCGCGCCCTCTCAATTACCGAATGAATTACATTCGTACCCGCACTATCGTAATCCCTCGAGATGAGAGAATTCTTGGCTAAGAAATTGCGTAGCCAAGAAAAACTTTTGTGAATACGGTCCGAGTTTTCCTTTTTTGAAAGAGTTTGGGCCTTTCAATTTCTTCATTGCTGAAATAGTGTTAAATCGTACTGTTTCTAGCGAGAAAGTAATGCAGTGGTTTTTTATGCAAGACATCATTTGGCAGACTAGCATGAGCATATATCGTGTCTATTTTTGCTTAATTCCTACCGTCATTCTTCTATTCCACTGAACATACCGTTACCTTACAGGGGTCGGAAACCTGAGGCCCACGGGCCACATATTTCTTATCCCTGCCAAGAGGCTTATGGGGTAATATTATGTGGCCGCCGGCACGACGTAAGAATCCCTCACTCGCTCTTCCGCTTCCATCTTATCTGAAGAATGAACGACAGCTTTACTTCAAATTAAATTTTGCATGTATATTATGTTTGTAAAATGCAACCTTGTCAAATTCATGGTGGAAATCACAAACACTCTTGTTCAAACTTTTTACAGTATTGTCTGCTCGGTCATTTTTTTAATCCTAAAAGGCCTCTTCCACCCTCCCAATACTCCTCTTGATTTGCTCTCACGTCCCTGCTACGTCGATTTTAGACTACGTGACCCTACGTCATTTAAAAATATTGAACCCTCTTCTAGAGCATCATAAGGTGCCAATATACCAAAGCTTAATATCTAGGGTTTCGTAACTACTGCGAGAAGAAGCAACCCACAAAGGACTTAGCATCAGCCAAATTGAAGGCGAAAATATCCGAGCATTGCCTAAATAATACCCAACATGACGCCAGTAGGCAACGACCATCAGAACTAGCAATCACCGTGAAAAAACAAAGTTATTGCTGCAGAGCGTATAAAAAGTGAGTATAGATACAGCGGTAAAATATGTAATGCGCATTACTTTTCAGTATGTGCTCCAGAAATTTGCGTTACAAAGTCAGGTCAGTTAACAAAAAAAGCATGTCACTTTTTTCATGAATACATAACGCTCCATCGAAAAAACATAATGTTGGGCTGAGACAATTCGCAGTAATGAAACAACCTATATTCGCCGTCAATGTGGAGGTGGGAAACACATTGGCTAACTTGCCGTAAAAAGGTGTCAAAGCAAGCCAGCACGCATGGGCCAGCTTCTCACAGTGTTTTCTTCTACTCGCCCCACATTGGAGCCCCATGCCACAGCAAAAACATTCAAAAAAGTATGCTGGTTTCATGTGCGTGCTTTAGCCGATAGCCGTTTATCATTTCACCACCGAAGGAGGTTCACACGCTGGAAGAGTAACACCCCGGCTCCGGTACCTACATCCTACACGCGCTACGGCATCGAGTGCTTGCCTATTATATAAGAATCCTCGACAGACAGTCAGTGCCTATTTTAATACTTTCAAGCACTTGTCAAGCTAACAGCGGAAGTGGGAGAAGCTCGCGGTCAATTTCCTTCTCCTCGACTTGCTTCAACACTAGCTAAGGAGGGAAGATGTTTGAGGTTCGGAATGGGTCCCCTCGATGACTCAAGTGCACGGTGGCTGCGCAAAGGAAGAGCCATAGTCCGGTGAAAAGACGCTTATTGCAGCCTCAGGCGACTGCCCGTGTCCAAACCCGAACCTCCGCTCTCATTTCAAATTCAAACATCCTCTTTTCAACCCTTGGTCGAACAAAGAGACTTCACAAAAACCAATCACACGTGTGGGCTCGCATTGCCACAACCAATTGCAGAAACGCCTTCATAATAGACACTGCATTGGTAAAAGCCACGTTACCAAATATGTTGTTTGTGGTTCATGAGGAAAAGGAAGAAGGCACCTAATTTCTGTCTGCGTACAGGCGACACGGCGCAGTGCCTTTTGGGGTAGGGTGGAGGGGGATGAAAGAGGATAGGAGAAATAGTGTGTGGTGTGTAAGGAGGGATGTCCGGTCTGCTTCAGCGCGAGCAGCAGGCCTTCGGCAAGGGCAAGGGCAGCATGGCTCTTGGGATCAGCAGTAGGCAGCGATTCCTGACTCCTCCACGAACTCCGCCATGCTGCGGTGTGCTGCTGGATGTGGACGAGACGGGAACAGCAGGTGTTCCAGGGTGGAGACAGGCAGACCCTGTCTCTTGTAGGCCGCGTAGGCCCTCAAGCGTTTCTGTGCTAAGCCAGGGCAGGCACAGAAGAGGGCTTCGATGGTCTCTGGTTCTCCACAACGGCTGCAGGCCAGGGAGGGACAGAGGCCCTTGGCGTGGCGGTGGGCCGCTGTCCACACGCAGCCGGTCCGCAGTCGCAACAGGGAGGCCCGTTCTCTCTTGGTGAGGCCCGCCTCTGGTAGAGGCTTTGGTCCTCGCCCGCTGGCCACCCTCGGGTCTTGGTGGACTGTGACGAGGAGCCTCTTGAGACGGGCCTGCGAATAGTCTCTGGCCGCCACGGCACAGAAGTAGAGGGTACCAGGCTGGTGGGCAGCCGTGGCGAGTGTGTCCACCTTCTCGTTTCCAGTGATGGCCACGTGAGAGGGCAGCCAGTGGAAGGAGATGGACACCCCGGCGTCGGTGAGGGCCTGAAATTTGGCTGTCAGGAGGCAGGCCGTCAGTCCGGCACAGCGGGAGTTGGCCAGGGTCTGCAGGGCCGCCTTGCTGTCACACAGGACCGCGGCCGGCTCAAGGGGGATGTCCTCGGCCAACAGGTCTGCTGCGAGATAGAGTCAAGCCAGTTCCGCAGCCGTAGAGCTCGCCGGGAATGGTAGCCTGCGCTGCCTGCTGTTATCTCTGGACGGGTTTACGCATGCGGCCGCTGCGATCCCGTCCGGCATCACAGATCCGTCCGTGAACACCTGCAGCCGTCCCTCCAGTTGTTCCTGGAGCTTGCAGGAAGCCGCATGTTGCAGTGCGGCCGCAGGCGTCCGTCGCTTGGTTGCCCCTTCCAAGCAGAGGTGGACTGAGGTGGACCTCTGGTGGCTGGTGGTGAGGCGGTGGAGAGGTAACCAGGACTGGCGGATCCGGGACCATCTGGTGGTACAGCAGGCAGAGGCCTCCCATCGTGATCCTGGCTGACTGCGGAGACGCTCCAGGAGGGCACTGCCGTCGGTGGCGCAGTGAAGGCAGTCGATGTGGCCCAGCGCACGTTGGAGCATACATAACGTCAGGGGCCACTCTCCCACCTCCGCGAGAGTCGCTGCCACCTGCGAGTTTTTGGGAAGCCCCAGGATGGCCCTCAGTGCACCGCTGTGGAGTCCCTCCAGCAGGCCTCTCCTGGTGGGTGTCAGGTTCACCAGAGGGAAGGCGTACAGGAGGACCGAGGACGCCGCAGCCTGGTTGAGCAGGAGGGCCCACTTGGTGGAGCAGCCACGGCCACGCAGCTGCAGCCTGCTGATGGCGCCCTGGACGCGCCGCAACTTGGTGGTAGCAGCCTTGGCAGCCGGGATCCACGTGAGTTGGTGGTCGATGGTGAGCCCCAGGTACTTCACCAGCAGCCTCCAAGGCAGGATGCGGTTGCCAACCCTCAGCCGTCTCACGTGGGTGCGAGCTGCCGCCAGTGGGTGAATCAGCAGGGCCTCGGTCTTGGTGGCAGAGACCTTCAGCCCGATGCCTCCGAGGTAGGTTATCACTGCATCGAGGGCCGCCTGCAGTGATCTCCTGATGGCTTGGATGGACCCCCTTGGTCCCCGGACCCAGAGTGCCACATCATCTGCGTAGACGGAGCAGCGGGCCGGGAACCTGGTCTCTGTTGGGAGGGACGCCGCAGGTCCTGCTAGTGCCATGGTAAAGAGGAAGGGGCTCAGTACTGAACCCTGTGAGACACTAGCAGTGATGTCCCTGGGTTGGCTGGTTGTCCCTCCAACACGGACACGGCAGGTCCCCTGTACAGGAAGGCGGTCACGAAGCGTCGGAGGCTCCCGCTGATGCCGAGGCGGTCCAGGGCCGCCTCGACCACCACGTGTGGGAGTCCGTCGAAGGCACTCTCCACGTCCAGCAGCAGCAGCATGGCCACGTCCCCGCTGCTCCTGGCGTCCTCAAGGGTAGCGACGACGTCCGAGATCGAATCTCCCGTGCACCGGTGTCGCCTGAAGCCCGTCTGCTGCTCCGGAAAGAAGCCCAGGTGGTCGGTAATCCACTCCAGTCTCTCTGGAGCCACCCTCTCTATCACTTTGCAGGGCGCGGAGGTGAGAGAGACTGGCCGGTACGAGGAGAGAGCCGTATCCTTCCTCCGGGGCTTCAGGATTGGTGCCACCACCGAAGTTCGCCAGGACTGGAATAAGACTCCGGTGCACCAGACGTTGTTGTAATACTCCAAGAGTCGTTGACGGCCACCTCCATCCAGGTTGCGGAGCATCTGGAAGGTGATGCCTTCGGCCCCTGCAGCACTTCGTCGCTTGGTCCTCTCGAGGGCCGCCACCAGCTCGTGTATGCCGATGGGCTCTCCGCACAGCTCCCGCACCTGCACGGACACTCATCTGGGATGATGGCAGGAGGTAGGGCAAGGGAGGGCAGCAGGCGGTGGTGCAGCAGGCAGTGGGGCTATGTCTCTGGCAGCAAACTGGTCAGCCAGCCGTTCTGCCAGGTTAGTAGCCATGATGGACAGGTGAACAGCCAGGGACAGTCCCTGGTTCAAGGCCCGGGGTGCCATCAGCAGGCACTTCAGCAGGCGCCAGGTCTTAGTCCCATCACGCGAGCGGCTGATTTAGACGCACACGCCCTGCCAGCCCTGGTTCCGGCGCCTGCGTGCGTGGCGTCTGCAGATGGCATCGATTCTCCAGAAGACCGTACAGTGCTCCGGTTGGGCCTTGTTCAGGGCTTGCCACTCTGCACGTCGCCATGCCGCCCTCAGAGCCAGGTGCTGGATGTCCGGGAATGGCTGCCCCTGCTCGACCTTGGCAGTGACTGTTGCTGCCCTCGCACTATGGGCCACCAGTTGCAGCAGGTCCCCGCTGCTCGTGTCCTGCTTGAGTAGCCGCCGGTAGACCTGCCAATCTACCACGCGGTACTCGCGGTCCCGTGGAGCCCTCTGAAGGGGGACAGCAGCATGGGCAGGTGGTCCGAGCCTCAGGTGTCCGGGAATGGCGACCAGGCATACTGGCAACCCTCCGTGGCCACGTTGATATCTATAGCAGTGCTGATGGCCTGGTGCCCACGACGGAGGAAGGTGTTGGCACCCGAGCTCAGGATCGCCAGCCCCAGCTGCTGGAGGATATCACGCACCTCTCTCCCTCGAGCGTCAGTCCAGCAGCCGCCCCAGGCTGGGTGTTTGGCATCGACGTTCTCGCAAAGGAGGAACTCTCTGCGCAGGCAATGCGCCAGCTGCCGGAGGCATCTGGGGTCCCAGGGCTGCCCCGGCCGAACGTATATGCAGGCCACAGTGGCGTCCTGCCCCCCGATGTAAATGCGGACGGCACAGCATTCAAAGGGGCCTCCAACCAGGTCAGCCACTTTCACTTCTGCCTGCGGGAGCTCCCGCTTGGCGTAGACAGGACACCGGGAATTCATTGCTGGTGGCCGTCGTTCAGGCAGGGGGCATCATGGAAGGTCGCCAGGGTGCAGCCAGTACTGCTGCGGTGTCCAACATACCCCCGCAGGCGAAGGTCCTCCGCCCGGGCATACACCTCCTGCAGTGCAAGCACGTCGTAAGCACTCCGCAGAAGGTGCTGTGCCAGGTCGTCTCTCCGCCGCCCCAGCCTGTTGACGTTCCAATGAAGAACGCTTGGGCTGCGGCCTCGGCTCATTCCGGGTGGGGAGCTAGCCATGATTGGCTGTGGGGAGCAGAGAGCCTCCCGTCTGTAAACAGATGGCTCGAAGAGGGTTGTGCAGAGGAAGTGACTCTCCCACAGACCGCAGGGTGTGCAGCAGGGTGGCGATGATTTCGTAGGCCGGGTCCACTGGAGGCAACGCTACTGTCGTAGCAGGCGGGGCCGAAGGAGTCGTGGACACAGCAGGCCTGCCTCAGGGGACAATAGCAGCAGGCTGGGCCGCGAGAGTGGCAGCTGTAGCAGGCGGGGCCTCAGGAGCAGAAGTGGCCACCGGCGGGGCCATAGGGGCAGCAGTGCCGGTGGACTGCTGTCCCTGGAGTGGCTGGCGACGAGGTTTGCGAGGCGCCGGGATGGGTCTAGCTGGAGGGGGGGGGGTGTCGGCGAAGGGTGGCCCTTGACCACGCTCGCAAAGGTCCGCGCCTCCTGAATTTCCTCTCGCACCGCCGCTGCCACTGCACGCCTCGAGAGGATGGTTGGAAAAGATACCATGATAGTGGCAACCTTCCGCTGCTCCTCTCACCGGGGGCACTCCGGGGTGTCTGCAGAGTGTGGGCCCCCGCAGTTGACACACCAGGGCCGGGTCTGTTTGCAGCTCTCTCCTGGGTGGGTCCGGCCACATCTGATGCAGCTGCATGGCCAGCTGCAGCTCTCCTTGACATGGCCGAACCGACCGCATTGCCGGCACTGCGGGGGGCGGGGTCTTTCCGGCCGCACTGGGAAGCGTACCAAGAAGAGTGACCCGTGCTCCAGTGGCACAGGGCCGGCAAAGCGGAGCGTCACGGTTCGCCCCTCCCTGGCAGCAGAGAGCACCAGGACGGCTGACTGGATCCCAGGCAGCAGGCTGTCCACCGCAGGCTCCCCGTTGACACCGTGTAGGAACCCCGTTCTGGTCCGGTGGTCAGTGGGTTCCTTCGGAGTGACAGAGATCCCCTTTAGCTCCTTAATGCTCAGGAGCTGCTCCAGGCACTCTCGCGTGGTGGCGTCAGCAGCCACGCGAGATCAAAACGCAATGTTGCGTTTTTAATTTACGCGAATTGCGGCTACGCCGGGCCTTGCAGAGAGCGCCTGTGCGAGAATCAGGCGTGGGGATCCACTGAAAGTACCTCCCGGGGCCGACGGCCAGAAGAAAACTGCCCACAATGGCAGGGTCGACCGGGAGGGCCGCAGTAGCATCAAGGTCCCTGGCACGGCGTCGGGCACCTCTGGTAGTGACCACCTGGAAGCCCTCTGTGTCTGGGCGACTTCCCGCTTCACTGCTGTGCCTCCTTGTGGTGTCCATTGCAGTGGGGGCCTTGCCGAAAGGTTGGGGGAGGTTGGCAGCTGTGCCCTCTGATGTAGTAACCGGGGGTTGCTTCTTGGTCGGCTTCTTCTTACCCTGCTTTCTGCGGTTGGTAGGTGTGGCCCCCGCTGACGGTTTAAGGAGAAAGTGTTTCGCCGTATAAGGGGCTTTCTTTCGGGTGTTGCCCTCTGCAGCGGTACTGGTAAGAACTTCCTCCACCACCTCCATGGCAGCTGAAGCGTCAGGGGGTGGGTTGTCGGGAGATTCGGTGGTCCCTTCTGCTGCACAGGCAGGTAGGGTGCTCTCTACTCCTTCGGGAGAGGTTGCTGGCAAGGGCAGTCCTTCTGTGTGGGAGGAGGGAGGGCAGGGGTCCCCAGTGGTTGATAGGTCGTCCGTTGAGGCCGTAGTAGGGAGTTGGTCAGTGCCTGCACCATCGGAGCTCGCGGGGTCCATGCCGCCTGTTGTGGCAGATGATGTCATGTCCGCTGTGGTGGACGCCACTTCGGAATCCACCGTGGTTTTGCACTCACTCCCGGACAACTCCTCTGAGCCCTGAGAAGTGTGTGATTCCTCTTCAGAGGATTCGGAGGGGGTCATGGCCGTTTGCTTTCGCGGTGCGTGGTCGTCCTCATTCCCACTCTCTTCCCGCAGCCTCTTCTGTGAGTTTGAGAAGTCCATTGCCTCGTCGTCTTCATCAGAGCTGAGAGGTAGGGGAACGCCAGCAGGCCCCTGTGTCTGCCCAGGAGCTTCGGCCTGCATGGGTTTTTGTGGCAGCTCCTCTGCAGTTCCGGTGGCACAGGCGCCACTGGTGGCAAGTGCGGCACTGCTGGCACACTAGGAGGCCGGCATGGGGGCCTGTGTGGGCACGACAGGATTGACCTGCAGCCACTTTTCCACTATGGCTTGAATGTTCTAGATCGCAAACTTTTCGAAGAACAGATGGCGGTGTGCCTGAACCTTGTTGGTCGGGAGGCTCTCCGATCTTCGGTAACAGAAAGGGCCCCTCGTGGGCTCCTCAGAAGTTCGGGCAGGAACTGGAGCGCTCTCTGCTGATGGGGATGCCGCGATGGGCGAGCGGGCGTCGGGGACGGAGTTGTGCCTTGGCGAGTGCATCGTCTCACTCGCGCACGTGTTCACAGCAATGCACGACACCGCTCAAGAAAACACTTCGCGATTAGCGCGAGAAAAAAAAACGGAACGCGCGTCTATGCTACGCGCTAGGAGCCACGCCCCTACAGCACGACACATGCCGGTCGGCCGCGTACAACACGCGAACTGAAAGAGAATTATTTCACTAACCAGCAGTGTGAAGTGGGGGGGGGGGGGTCCCGGGGTAATCCATAGCAGGTTAATCTGACAGGAGTTCAGGGTAGAAGTGCGTCACTGACGGCGGAGCGAACGCATTGCTTTGGAAGAGCCGTACTCCTGACGAGCGCGGCCCGCGAGCGACCGCACTCAGCGGGAATTGGGGAGCGACTGACGTGAAGGAGAGGCAGTGGAAAAGTGCGGAGCGCACAGACATGACCTTCTCCTCTCTACCAAATACAATACGCAAAGGGATAGGTTCTCCGCGTGTGACACTTTCTCCCATGCCAGGCCGTGCTGCCTCTGTCGGCCGACTTCCGTCGGTGGCCGTTCTCACGCTCGAGCCCCGTCGGCTCTCTCATTAAAAGTTGCTTCATAGAAGCGTCCTTAAGAGCGGTGGGTACACCGTTGGGCTCGGTGCGCTTACCAGGTGTGCATGCGACAGCGAGGCGCTCCGACATCCTAACAACAGTGGGGGAGATTATGGTCGTTTCCCTGCCGCCACTATGTCTCGGTCAGGCAAGTGGTCGCGTCCCCGTGTCATTCTCAATGACACGCGTGCCTGCCAACAATGGCCTAAACTCAGACAGTGGCACCTGACCTGCCTCATGCCAGACGCTTTTCCGAGTAAGTTTTCCCCTTCTGATCCCGAACGGGGGCAACCTTGACTGCTCTGCCTGTGAGCCATGAGAACGAAGAAGTCTGTTTTCTTTCCCGGGCTCGGGCCTTCCGCCTTCCCCTTCGCGGAACCGATAAGCTTCCTTAGTTGACGGGTCGGGAACTGGCTACGCGCTCTACATCAGCCGCATTAATTGCGGTGCCCGCACATGCTGGTAATTGGTGCGTCATATTAACTTTCGCCATTTCATCAGAACAGGTGGTATACTGAAATATTGCTTTCAGCGCGTGTCACTGCTCTCGAAACGGACGATGGTGCACTTGATCGTGCTTATGCTGTCATTTACATGATATCAACACGTTCCAAATGATGGGTATCGCGCCTATTATAAGGGATGGACACGTGGAAGTTTGCTCGCTACTTTTTCTTGATGATGTTAGCACTGCTGAGCCTAATAGGAGAGCAGAGCGTTCTCAATTACTGTTTGCAATGCACGGTTGACGCCAGCGTCTTTAAAAAAGGACAGCAAATTTACGGAGTAAATGATGAGTGGGGCGAATCTGGGTCGACAGGCCGCTGTCGCACCGTTCCGGCATCCCGTTGTCGCACTGCAGGGTCCTCGCGACGCCGCTGCGCAGCTTCGCGGCGTGCTTTGCGGCGTGCTTTGCGGCGTGCTTCGCGGCGTGCTTCGCGGCGTGCCCGGGGCGCCCGCACGTCTGAGTCCCTTCTTCGAGCGCGCGCCACCGCCGACTTGCACGCACACCACTAAGCGCCTCTACATCCGCCGTCGCCGAGCCTCTGAATGCATGCGGGCGCCTAAACGGCGCTTTATGTGTAGTATAGAACGCCCACTGGCGTATGGTGCCGCCGAAGAACACTCGATGATCTCTCTCTATATGTAAGTGTGGCGTTTCTCTTCTTTTCTACAAGTAACGCATTCTAGTGTCGTACTATTTGAATTTTTCGGCGTATAGTACAAGTACCACCCTCTATGGCCGGTCGAAGAATTAATGAGTGGCGGTTACCAACGAAGTAGACGCACAAGCCACGCCATAAGGAGCTTCGCCCCTGAAAGGTAGATATTGAGGGTTCAAAGCGGGCTCTAAAATTGAACGATGAAAGGATACTTCGCCAGGTTGTCTAAAATGCGCCCCCGAAGGCACCTGCGAAATTCATGTCCAAAGAGCCCTCGATCTTCCACCGAATATGACTGGCGCTGAATGCAAGCGCCACATATTACGCGAGGGGGTTCTCTGCAGCTAAACGAAGATGCCTGTCTCAAAGAAGCGTGCCATTTCGTACCGTATGAATGGACCTTACAAGTTCTGTGTACGCAGCGTTCCCGCCAGCTTCGATATCTAGAATTAGTGTGATGACTTTGCATGTCTAGAGATGAAATCCGCTGAAGGCTTGTTTGGCTAGCACTATCTTCATGAAGACGACTAAAAGGACGAGCAGGAACTGAGGTTCGCACAGCCAAGACAAAAGGAGAAAACAAGCTGAGCAAGGCAAATATAGTGGGCCTGCTTTACGATGTTTTTCGGCTTTTCCCGCTTTCTAGAACTAGAAATAATTTTCTCGTTACCTTTTCATCCACTACTTTTCATTATTAAGCTAATCGTAGATGTACAGCGGTCAGTACCTTTAACACGAACACTTCGATGCGTGGCCAGGGCTAGTTTGATTGATGTCAGCCGTGAAGTGCTGGGAGCTTTTGCCGAGACAATATCTCAGCAGGCTTGGATAGTATGTCGGCAAGTATGCCTAACATCTTTGCAACAGAACCCAAACGTACGTGGTGTCAGCGTCAATCAAACTGCTGCAAAACACGCGGTGGAGCGTTCGTGTTCAAGGTTCTGATAACCGTACGTACTAGTACGTATATCTTACACCCGACGGAGAGCCAATGTCTACTTCTATATCTTATTACCAGAGGTTTAATTACTACTCCAAACGCTAACAAAGTAGCATATTGTCCGACAAGCAGCGCCTGTCTTTTCTTCAGCAGTCAGATACTTTTCGCGTTTATTTTTATGTACTCTAACCACCCGCGACGTATAAGCTCAAAGTAACAATCACATAGAAGTAGCCAATTAGATCACAAAATAGGTGGGTGCACTTCGTCAGTTGACAGAAAATGTCAAAGTAGGAGTGCGACCACTCGGAATCAGCTAAACTCTGACATTGGGGACACGTGGAAACTAACAACATTAAATTTGAGTGAGACAGAAAAACGTTAAGAGGAAATGAACGGGACAGAAGAAGGGTCATTCGAGGCACTAAGCCGGCCTACGCTCGCAATGTTAGAGTTTCGAAACCGCGCCAAGTGTTTTTAAAGACTATATTCTTTCTTGCGGACCTTTGATGGAAAAATTTTGGTCTGTCTGTCTGTCTGTACATTTGTCCGTTTTTACACCCTAACAATCCTCAAACGGCACCAAACGGCCAACCCCATCCGCAGCGTTCACCAATATTGCTTAAGGTTTATCGTTCATGGTTGTGAAATTGTCGATTAAAAAGCAATTATTGCGCATATTTGAGGCGCCACAACAACGCTTCGATGTTTTCTATGTCTGTCTATATACTAGAAAAGGCAGACATAAGTAAATCTAAGAAATGTACCGTTTATCACGCTGCACTGACAGTGCAACGCGATGCTCAAAAAGGTGTTTCCAACACTTCGCTAAGACGCCGTGGTGGCTGCACCTACCCGTAGCTTTGCGTTCTACACCTTATGACCTACGAAACTGGCGCGCATCTTTTTCCGTGGGCTGCATGCCTTCGTTTTCGATGATAACTGCCAGATGGCACTGGTATATAACGTGCCCAGATACGCTCGTTTGCCTCCGCCACACGCTCGAGGCACTCTAACGCAGTGCCTGCAGACTACTATTTACCGATTTTCTTGTGCAGAACATCAAATAAACGTTTTGTTCACTCTGTCCAGACACAAGACTATCGTCTTTCGACGACATTTACAGTGTAACGTGTAGATTCAGGTCAATTTTTCACGGATTTTTCAGCTACGTGGCAGGCGAGCTACGAGCTTGAGAGCTAATGGTTGGTCTGGCAGTGTTCCACAGTTCTTAGAAATTGCAACATTACCCGTCAATTAGAGATAGCGCAGTAGCCTAGCATGAAATGACCGAATTCGGTTGGAATGCAGAGGCTGGATTATTGTTAATTGTATACTTTATTAAAATGCGTGATAAAAATTATTTGAATAAAAGAGGTCTCCGGTGAGTCTTCACTGGTAACCACGTGCCAGTAATGCACCGACTAACCAGAGCAGAATTGGCTACCCTGGTTCAGTGCTTAACCGCTAGCACCCATGACTACACATGACTACAGCAATTAACTCTTGGTCCTCGGTCCTCAGCGGCTGCGAAAGAACAATCCAAGGCGGCGGTCAGACATGCGACGCAGCGGAGGGTGCTAAGAATCTATGGGTCTGGACACGCCGTCATTAGAATCTGAACTTAGCTACCTTCAACGCTACAACGCTATCTAGTGAGGCTGGTCTAGCTGTCCTATTTGAAGAATTAGGGGTGCTCAATGGGATGTAATAGCGGTCAGAGAAGTTAGAAGGGTCATCAACATGATCATCATCATCTTCATCATCATCATCATCATCATCAGCCTGACTAGTCGACTGCAAGAGAAAGGCCTCTATCATGTTCCGCCAGATAACTAGGTCCTCGTTTAAGAGAATTTTATTTCCGGATATATCATACCCAGCCTATGTGCACACAGAAAAATGAACAATGGTGAACAATGCGTATGAACAATGCCAGCTGTTATATACAGCGAAAAGAACATATTGCATATGCAGTGACGTACAATTCAAAATTACACAACAGAGACAGGACATTCATGACATCGGGATGATGAAACATAATTAAAGAGTCAGGCTATGTGAACAAACAAGGGGGGTGGGTCATTCACAGTGTAGGGTGATGTTTAGCTTTCACCTGTGGAGATGGTTTACTCTCGCCCTCAACAGCAATATTTCACTAAAAGGACATGCTTTTAAGGACGAAAAGGAAAATACACACTGTCATGTCACAGTGGTACAAGCTCTAGCCCACCTATTCAGTAGGGGAGAAAAGGCATGGACATTTTGTTGTTTTTACGATAATAAATCGCGTAGACCAGCGTGGGAGGAAAGCCTCCTCTCCCAGCATGACTAGTTCTGCATTAAGATGCTTAAGCATTATCTTTCTTAGCCGATGTAGTAGGGGATACATGGCTCTCTGGGGGCGTCCTCTCAGGCAGGCCAGTCCCCTTCGTTTCCGTAAGACGAAGGCTCCGATAGTCATTGAGAGTACGACGAAGTTATTCCAATTGGTAGACTTCCACAGCATACTTATTTGGAACATTCTGGTAACCATGCGCCAAAAGGTGCGCGCTACTATATATTCATGGAAGACATGGTTCAGTGTTTCGACGCGGCCGCATTGCGGGCATGTGGCAGAGAGCGCCATGCCCCACGCTGCGGTAAGCGGGCCTGCAGTCGGGTGATGAACAACGTTTATTGTGGTTGAAACGAAGTAAATATAGGCGAGAAAGATGACGTAACAGGTCACGTGATTTTAACGAAATGGCTGCTGACGTCGAAGTGACTCAGTCATGCTACATCTCCCTTCTCTTAGGGAAACAAATAATTACACTGGTCTTTCTGGTTGGGGGTAGCAGCAGGGCTCCTGGCGTGGCCGTGTGCTTCTCCGTAGCTCTTGAGCGGGCTGGGCGTCGTCTAGTAGTTCGGACCCGTCACGGGGCCTCTCTTCGGCATGTGTAGGTGCGTCTAGCAGATGCTCGCGTGTGCGTCTAATTTCCTGGCCCTCTTCCGTCTTCCCCACCACGGAGCGCGACGTCTCAGCTGGCCTTAAAACAACCGCAGGTGTCTAGGTCTTTTCATGGGTATCGTATGTAGTCACCCTCTGGCCAGGTGATAGAGGTGGCAGGTGCCTGGAGTGGCGATTGTAGTAGATCGTCTGGCGTTGGCGGATTTCGTGGAGACGGTTATGAACGGCTCGGTTGGGCACAGTTTCTGGCACCAGGTGGCTTGAGGGTACGGGCAGCAGGGTCCTCGTCTGCCTTCCCAACAGTCTCTGCACAGGGGATTTCAAAACAGAATCTCGCGGTGTATTACGCCATTCAAGCAGAGCCATGTTGAATCTGGCGTTCTGAGAGAGCACTTTTTAATGGCTTTTTGCTTCTTGCACAGCTCTCTCTGTCATATTATTTAATCGTTCATGATATGGGCTTGACGTTACGTGGGTAATGCAGAGCCTATAAAAAGTCTTTGAATTCTGTGCTGTGAAATAACGGCCCGTTATCGCTGCACAGTTTAAGCGGCAATCCATGAACCGAAAAAGTTCTGTGCACCAAGACTTGAGCTGATTAGCAGTGGTATGGCAAAATTTTCTTATTTCAAAAAAGAAGGAATAGAAATCGACAATAATGGCAAACTTTCGGCCCCCGTAAAAAAATAGGTCCATTCCTATAGCTTCCCAGGGAAAGTTTGGAACCTCATGGCTCAAAAGCGGCATCTTTGCGTTTCGGTGTTGATGCTGTTTTGGCACATTCTGCAGTTTCGGCAAAATTGCTCTATGTCGCTTGCCAAGCAGAGCCAGAACATGACGCTTCGTGCCCGCGCCTTCATCTTATCGGCTCCGGGGTGTGCGACGTGCAAAAGAGCCAATATTTATGCTTTCATCGAACTTGGTATGATCACCTTGTTGCTGCGGAATAGGAGCCCGTCTTGTGCGTGCATCTCCTCCTGATAAGACCAGTATGGGCGGATGGCTTCTGGAACCTCGTGCTTCTTGTCAGGCCAACTGGTCAGCGCATATTCCGGCAGCTTGGAGAGAACAGTATCGTTGTTGGTTGCTGCGAGAATACTTTTTAGACGGGGTTCCGAGGCTGAAACAAATTCCAGCACATTTACTCAAAACTGCACAGTTCCTTCGCACATGCTCACTGTGCTTGGAAAACGCGACAAAGCATCAGCAAGAAAAAGATCTTTGCCTGGTTTATAAACAAGTTTGAACTGATAGCGCTGCAAGGTCAGCCTCGTCCGTTGCAAGCGAAGGGGACACTGATGCATCGGCTTGTTATAATTGGTACTAAAGGCCTGTGGTCGGTCTCTACAATCACTTCTGCCTGACCAAAAGCAGTCATGGAACTTCGTGTAACTATGCACTATCGCCAACATTTCCTTCTCAATTTGTGCGTAGTTTTGTTGCGCTTCTGTGAGCGACCGGGACGAAAAAGCGATGGGGCGGCCGTCTTGCATGAGAGCTGCGCCGACTCCTAATTGGCTTGCGTTAACCGAGCGATTAAAAGGCATTTTATAGTTCAAGAAAGTCAAAATGGGTGCTTTCATCAAGGATTAACGCAAGGTCTCAAAACTCTTTTGCTGCGCCTCTGTCTAAACCCATGCAATGTCTTCACGCAACAGTGTTCGCAGCGGAGTCGTTACCTCTGACATGTTGGGAAGGAATCGCTGCACGAAATTCATCGTACCAAGAAATACTTGCAGTTCTTTCTTGTTTTTCGGTTCCGGTATTTCAAGTATGTCTTGTACCCTCTCTGTATTAAGGCGTAGGCCTTCTGTAGTGAGTATGTGTCTCAGATACCGGACCTCCAGCTGCCGAAACGCACTCTTCTTGGGGTAAAGCTGGAGGTTCTGCTGGTGACACCGGGATCACACAAGCTTTAAGCTGCAGTCGTGCTCTTCTTTAGTTCTGCCCCATACTAATACGTCATCCATCACAACCGCCACAGAGCACAAGCCTTCCAAAACGCGGTGCATCGCTGCTTGGAATATTTCTGGGGCCGAAGCTATTCTGAACGGCATGCGAAGGAACCGATAGCGGCCATATAGAATGCTCATGGTGCAAAGTTTGGAGCTCGACTAGCTGAGCTGACTTTGCCAAAACCCGAAAGCTGCATCAAGCGTAGAAAAGAATCTTGCTCCGGCAAGCCTGGGAGTGACATCCTCTAACGTTGGCATGGGATAGTTTTCACGGAGTATGGCTTGGTTGAAACGAAGTAGATATAGGCAAGAAAGGTGACGTAACAGGTCACGTGATTTTAACGAAATGGCCGGTGACGTCGGAGTGACTCAGCCATGCTACAGCCGCAAGGCGGTCGGCCATTGGTAAAGCCTCCCATTCCCTAAGACAGTTAAGGTCACGAACTTCGGAGGAGAAACAAGTGTTTGTAGGAGACCAAGGTCTTTTCGCCTGGCATTGCTGGCGTTGTTCCTCAGATAAGCTTTTAAATGCTATTAGTTCGCTCATGTCGGAAGGGGACATTTTCATAAGTTCTTCAACTAGAAAATCATTTCGCCATTGTTGCAAAGATTTTATAATATGTGTGTAATACGCTGGTGGCTGCGCAGCAGCTGGTCCTGTGTCGTTTGCTAAACCAAAAAGTCTTCTAGAGGTTCCTAGCAGATTCACTACAAGTTGCCTGCCTCAATACGATTAGTTCTCTAAGAGTGCCCAAGTGCTTTTGAGAGCCAACATGCGGCACATGACATCAAGGTTGGGCACACTGAGCCCTCCCCATTTTACTGGCAGGCGGACCAAGGCTCTAGCAACAGCTTCGGCGTGGCCATCCCCCCCAATAAAACCCGGTCTAGCTGTCCTATTTGACAAATTAGGATGCTCAATGGCATGTAATAGCGGTCAGCGAAGTGAGAAGGATCATCATCATCACTATAATCATCATCATCATCATTATCATCAGCCTGACTACGTCCACTGCAGGACAAAGGCCTCTCCCTTGTTCCACCAGATAAACCGGTCCTGTGCTTGCTGCAGCCAATTTATACCACAAACTCCTTAATCTCATCTGCCCACCTAACCTTCTCTCTCTCCCTAACACGCTTACTTTCTCTGGGAATTAGAAGGGTACGTGAGGCTTATACCGTGCTGAAGAACGGACACAATCAATGATATCGTGGATAAGTTGACAGACAAGAACCAGGGGTGAGGTTTCTTATACTTAAAAGTATCGCTGGCAAAATGAAAAAATACTATAGCGTCAAAGAAAAAGTGGCAAGTATCATAATTATGTTCAACAAAAGGTAAAAGATCAAAGTAGGACAGGGCAACGCACCTACATAGAGCGATGATGGTCATTTGATTGACCACTTCACTAAAGACGTAGAGTCACCCAATAATGAAGTCACAGTACACTACTCTGATGGGGGACTATATTGCCAAAGTAGGCAAAGAACAGGCCGAAGACCATGCAGTGGAAAATATGGCATGAACTCTAAAATTGCTAGAGAGCAGTGATAAGTAGAGTTCTCAAAACATAACAACTTAAAAATCCTAAGTATCTTCGAAAAACGGGCTAATCGTTAGTGGATGCAGCGGGGTCTTAATGGCCAAACCTTAATTGAAATACTCTTCAATCTATGTGCACACTGAGGCATTCTACAGGATCTAAAAGTGATTGGCAAGATGTGATACAGTGACCATAGAACTGTAAGAGCTCGTATTCACCTAGACCTAAAAAAAAGAAAAACACCAAAAACTGATATGCAAAAGCCCAATTAATAAACTAGCGGTTATAGCGAAAATAGATGAATTCAGAGTTTATCTTCCAAATAGATTCGAAGCACTACACGAGGGAACTCACGTTAGCCTTGACACAATAAATGGCAATATTACCAGTACTATCAAAGAGTGCGTACTGGAAGGCGTAGGTACGGTCCCTAGATAGTACGTTGGCTAACTGTCTCAGGAGACGAAAAAAAAGAACAGCATATCAACGCGGTGAATGATGGAGAGTGGAGCGAAGCCGGGTTCGCATGCCGCTGGCCGCTTCAGCGTCCTGTTCTCGGACGCCGGACCTTGTCGGCGCCACCGCGCAGCTTCTAAGCACACTTCGGCCTCGCGCGTTCGCACATCGGGGTTCCGTCTTCGAGCGCGAGCCACCGCCGCCTTGCGCGCACGTTTCTCAGCAGCCTTGTTCATTTGGTGACCTTCTGAACGCGTGCGGGCGCCAGAACGGC
Organism: Rhipicephalus microplus; assembly: GCF_043290135.1. NCBI lineage: Eukaryota > Metazoa > Arthropoda > Arachnida > Ixodida > Ixodidae > Rhipicephalus > Rhipicephalus microplus. Next base: position 749,701 of record NW_027464601.1, on the reverse strand, counting down.
TTTTAATTTTGTATACCGTGCCGCCTACCGTACGGCACCACTGACGAACACGTGATCTTCAACGTCTTCGTGTGACGCGATTCCTATTTTCTCACGAGCTCGCACATCGGAGTTCCGTCTTCGAGTGCGACCCGCCATCGGCTTACGCGCATGATACTTTTTATCGGCAAACCGTGAATCATCCGCCGGGAACGCAAGACGCCATGCTCCTGATCCAACGAAAAGTTCTGACCCGCCGGGCGGGACTCCGAAAAATGACAACCGAGCGATCTTGGGCCTGGAGCTGCAGAGCACCTTCGACAACGTTAGGCACTCAGCGGTCCTTGATCAGATGTGCCGCCTGGGGCTGGGCGCAAGATCATACAACTACATCAGAGCTTTCCTCGCTCGCCGCACGGCCAGGCTGGAGGTGAAAGGAACGAAGGTCGAGGAACGAAGGTCAAGAAACGAGAGCTGGGCAGTGTCGGGACCCCACAGGGCTCGGTCATATCCCCGTTACTGTTTAACATCGTCATGATCGAGGTGGCCAGGCGTTTGGAGGCGCTGAACCCGGGGATCCGACACTGCCTCTACGCTGACAACGTAACTATCTGGGCCATGGGTGGAAGCGACGGAGACATCAAGGCGGGCCTGCAGGCGGCGGTGGACGCCATGGAGTCCACGCTCTCGGGAATGGGCTTGCGGTGTTCGTAACAAACATCACAGCTACTCATCCTGCCACCACCTGGGAGGGACAGAAAAAGGCAAGTCAAGAGGGGGCCGAGAACATCATCGTGCGTACCAGTGACGGTATGCCGATCCCGCACGTCCCGGGGCTTCGAGTTCAAGGGATGTTCGTGGACGGCACCTGAACCAACTCCGTGGTGGTCAAGAACATCACAACCAAGATAGGTGACGCAGCGCGCCTGGTCAAGCGAGTGTCGTCCCGCTACCGGGGCATGAAAGAGAGGGGGCTCGTGCGTTTGCTGCAGGCTTTCGTTTTAAGCCACGCGGCATACACGGGGGCCTTGCACCGCTGAACTGGCGCGGAACGAGCCAAGATCAACGCCACCATGCGGAAGGCTTACGCAGGGGCTTTGGGGCTCCTACTAGGCACAAAGACAACGGCCTTACTGTCTCTGGGAACACACAACACGGTTTCAGAGATCAGCGAGGCCCAGAGAGCTTCGCAGCTGAGCCGCCTGAGAAACACAGCCGCGGGAAGAAGATTACTCAATCGGGTGAGATTAATTTCTCCTGGAGAACGCCCGGGAGCAGGACCGGACGGGGAGCTAAAAGAACAAGTCGCCCTGAGCGACGAGGCAGCGAGGAAGATCATCGTCTACCCGCTTCCAAATAACACGGACCCGGAAAGGGATGCGGACAGGCGTGCGGCGAGAGCAGCGGCGCTGGCCTGTCAACATCAGAGACGAGGGTGCAGTCTACGTGGACGCCACAAGGTATCCGGGAAGATGCAACACCTTCGCAGCGGTGGTGGTCAGCACTACTACCAGTAAACTACTAACAGCAAGAACCGTGCGCGCCCGAACAGGCGGCCAGGCAGAGGAGGCGGCGATAGCCCTGGCCACAAGTAGGCCATCGCTTAGCACGCGCATGGTGCTAAGCGACTCAAAGCAGGAAATCAAGAATTTTGCCCGGGGCATGGTCTGGCGGGGTACGAAGAGGCTAGTGAGGTCTATCGCGACTTCGCGGGCTGCTCACGGCGCCGCTGCAGGGCCAACCATTGCCCTCAAATGGTTCCCAGCCCACATGGGACGACCACTGGCTTCCAAAATCAAGAACCGCAACGAGGAGGTGGACGTTGTGGCCCGTGATCTCATCACGTGCTGTACCGTGGCAGCCCGTCTCCCCAAAACCAGTGGGGAAGAACGTGAAAAAGACCTCGATCTCCTTACCGATTACGGAGAGATCATGGCGGCATACAGAGAGGCCAGGAGAGCCTTTCCGCCCCCGCATCGTGAACAGTCACGTGCGGAAGCAGTGAAGCTCCGACAATTGCAAACAGAATGCGTGCTAACCCCAGCATTGGCCCGGCACGTATGCCCTGACATGTTTGTGGACGCAAAGTGAAGCGTGTGCGAGGGCGAACTGGCCACCCTCCGCCACATCATGTCGGGCGGGCGTAACAGTGCTGTGAACAATGGGAACGGGCAGTGCCAGAACGCCACGTATCCCGAAGAGGTGGGAGCATAGATATGCTCCGAAGGCTCAACGACGCAACGAAGGGCCATCCAGCGGCTTGAGGAGGCCCTGGCAAAGCAGAGAAGAAAGGGAGCCGACACCCCGGACAACGGAAGCGGAGGAGCCCGAGTACCCAACGCCTAGCCGGAGCACACCGTCCTCAAGATCTAGGCCTTGGGACTATAGGAATCCATTAGCAATAGTCTTCAGATGGGGAATACCCGCGCCCTGCGTGGCCGGTGACTTCCCGCAGGACGGATGCGTGAATAAATGTTTTCTCTCTCTCTCCGCTGGCCTCGTTCATCCGTCGTCTATTTGTCCGTGTGCTTGACGCTGGGATGGACGGATGAATGGCGCATGAACGAACGCAGGGACGGAAGCACAGATGGACGCACGGATGGACGCATTGACGGACAAACTTATGGAGGGACGAAAAGACAGATGCATGGATGAACGGACAGATGCACGAATGAACGAACGCACGAATGAACAAGGGAAGTACGGACGGATGGATGGATGCACGAATGGGCAGAAGCAAGAACTTAAAAACGGCCGGAAGCACGGATGGAATGCGGACGCATCGCCCGATTCGTCATCATTTACTCCATGGATCTGTTGCGATTGTTATTATTTACCATGCTACAAGTAACTTCATCTAGTATCGTACCATTTACTATCGTACCATTTGCATTTCGTTATATGTACTAGTACAACCCTCTAAGGCCGGTTCAAGAACCAACGAGAGGTGGCTACATACAATTAGGACGGGACGCTCAGCGCAAGCCTTAAGGAACTTTGCTCCTAAAATCTTATTAGGAGACAACAAATCATGAAAGCTTCAATTGCAACCAACAAACCAGAGCTGGTGGAGCTTCCGTCAATAATTGATAGACGTAATTAGGCAGCCGAAGTCAGGAGTATCATGCCGAGACTTAGCAGGCTGTAAAAAGCGGCAGAAGCCCAAAAGCTGCAAAGGCAAATTTGTGCATAGGCAAAACTCGGATATATGCATTAATAAATAACAAGGAATGCAATGTCATAACCAATATGGATAGAATAGTCGAGGTGGCGAAGTAGTTCTAAAGAGAGCTCTGCAGGAGCCAGAAGAGCCAGGGTGATATCTTGAGAAGCAATATTAGTCCAGACAAATTGGACACCTTAAAAGTATTAACACAGGAAGTAAAAAAAGCTTTAGAATGAATGCAAAGAGACAAAGCTGCTGGTCAGTGTAACAATGGAGCTCCTAGAATATGGCGGAAAAATTGTGCTTCAAATAGTACGAACTGTCTCTTATTGGAAAGGTAGCGGAGTCTTCGAAGAACGCCAACATCATCCTCATCAATAAGAAAAGATACGTGAAGAACTTGAAAAACTACAGGTTGATAAGCTTACTGTCCGTTCTCTACAAACTTTTTACAAAAATATTAACTAATAGAATTAAGGCAACATTAGAGTTTAATCAACCGAAGGACCAAGCAGGAGTTTCTACGGGCTACTCCACAATTGACCATATTTATACTATCAATCAGGTTATAAAGGTTGCAGAACGATTCGCGTAATACACCCAACCCCTAGACATAGCCTCCATAGATTACGAGAAGGCGTTTGACTCAGTCGAGACATCAGCAGTAATGAAGGCACTAAATAATGAGGGAATCAAAGTATCCTACGTGAAAATATTCAAAGAAATTTATAGTGAATCCACAGTCACTATAGTTCTCCACAAGGGAAGCGACCAAACCGTAATAACGAAGGGTGTAAGGCAAAGGCTCACGATCTTTCCGATGCTATTTACCGCTTGTTTACAGGAGGTTTTTCGAGCCCTATATAGGGTAGAGTTAGGTATAGTAGCTAACCAAGAGCATTTTAGTAGCTACGATAGCTGATGACAATGGTATGATCCGTAATTTAGCGGACGAATTATGGTTCAATATTACTGAACTTGACACGCAAAGTAGAAGAGTAGGTCTGAAAATAAATATGCATAAAAATAAAGTAATGTGCTACAGCCTTGGCAGAAAACAGTACTTAGCGATCGCCATAAAGAAACAAAAGTGCCTGAGGCTCATCAAACTGAAAACGAAAGATGAAAAAGCAGTTGCCCTAGTGGAGGAGAAAAAAAAGTACGCAATCCTTTATATGTTCACGGTCTTTATCATCAACTGAAGGAGGTGACCTTTCAATACAATGTGGACGTCATTTTTAATGCGAAACTTATAATAGGTACCATATGTCCAACTCTTCACAGGCGCCTACACAACAAGGAATTCCCGAAGCAGTCCATATGGAACATTAACCATAGAATGGTTTTTGTTTCCTGTGTTTTGAAAGTTTTTTTTACAGCACTCTTTTCACATGCGGTCGATGCTAAACAGGTTAGATTGGCTGCTGCCTAAATATGAGACTAAGACAGCACCATAGCTCCCTAAAAGGCGCCGCATATTCACATCTCACACGGCACTGTGAAGAATGTGGCTGCACTTCAAATTTCAGCAAAACCTCCGTTCTTTGCCGGCACAAAAACAGGACAACAAGGAAAATAATGGAGGCCTTTCATAGTCACAATAATGCTTCCACGTGCGTAAGCCAGCCCTCTATTAATCTAATAAGCAGTGAAGTGGCTACTTAGATAAGTTATACGCTGAGAGCAGGCCCGCGATAGCAAATGTCTTGCTTGCCATGTGTTGTCTTCACCTCAGCTTGATCTTTATGTATGAGAAACACGTGAATGTTTTCAGTTTTTTTTCTCCTAGGTGATAGCGCTCCTTGGGAGGTTTTAGTCTGCAATTTCATTCATGCATTTCTTTGTTAGGTGTAGGAGAAAACCTAGCCTTTTCTGTGAGTAAACTTTTGTTAAAAGTGAGTGCTCGTCTGTCTACCCCTGTCTTTCGTTCTTCGTCTAATTACGCGCTCAAAATACCGCCACGTTCAAGTACAAACGCGCCCAAATATCTGTGCTGTTAAATATAACCTTGATTCAACTTCTAATATCACTGAGCGAGGGGAGAAGAGAAGCGGAGCCAAGCGCTACGAACGCCAGCCATTCACTTCCCCCACTTCGCCTGATTTGAAATTCGCAAAATAAAGAATCAGAAAAAACACGTAAACAAGAGAGAATTACAGTACAGTGGCATTGAATTTTTGTCTGCTTGTGAAGTCTTGTAAAAGCCAATAATTGTGATTATTCACATCAACTTCCCTTCGTTCAACCGGACCTTAAGTTGCCCGACAACCGCTACGAGCATGCATGTTCTTTGAAACCGAAACTAGCGCTGAGTTTCCAGGGCCTGCCCGCAACCTGTAGGCTTGAAAGGCTGCGAAGCACTATAAGGCGATACTAATTTTTCCAACCTATGAAACGAAGTAGATCTTTTTCTGTAGAGAATTCTCTGTGATGGTAAAGTAAACATCAGGATTTCGATAATTTCAAAAGATAACACAAGAGAAATTAACTAAGACAGAAAAATGCATGACGACATTTTTTCTTTACCTTGAGTCCCGAAATATAGAGGAAAAAATTGCGAAGCGTCGAGGCAAGCCCTTGACGTCCCAACATTGGAGGCCTAGGCCCAGCCACCTGGTTTCTTATAATAAAGTTTATTCCTCCTCCTCTTCTTTGGGGTGAATCGCGCAAGCTTTATAACAGCCGTGTAGGATGAATATGAACTGTTATCTCGTTGCTTGATGCTTGCTTCCAGGTCTTATTTACACGATGCAGGTTGTTTCTAGTGTAATAAAGAAGATCAGCGCTGCTCAGAATTGCAAAGGCACCACCCTCAGACAGGAAGACGACGACGTTCATGGTTGGTGCATCGCGACGCTTGCAATCACTTGAGCTATACACCAATATAAAAGAAACTAAATGTATGTTGCAGGGTTTACTCAAATTCAAGCCTTTCAATAAATGCATTTTGCCGACAGAACCTTGTCTGGCTTCTATACAAATTAGTCAAGCGGCACTGCTTTTGTCAGTCCAGTCAGGCTTTCAGAGAAATGAGTTCATTGAAGGCGGAAATGTTGTAGGTCCGTGTGCTCAGATTCGGGTGCACGTTAAAAAGCCCCGGGTGGTCCAAATTTCAAGAGGCCTCCGCTACGGCGTCTCTCATAATCATATGGTGGTTTTGGGACGTTAAACCCCAGATATAAATCAATCGAGGACTGAGTGTACTGCTATGTACTCATTCAAAATCAATACCTGCTCAAATATCAAACTTCGCAACCATACGTTGCCTCCAATTATTTCATGACTCCGGATGATGACGAGCAGCTTGACCCCTAGGCAACAACCCCTCCAACTGTTGTTTGCTCCAGCCCTCTTCGACAGCGTGACTCCCCTTTCTTCAGTGGCACTGATGACGAAGACGTGGAAGACTGGCTTGATGAGTATGACCTGGCAAGCAAACACAAGAATGGGATGATGCATATACCAACGTCATCTTCTACCTAACTGATGTCGCCAAACTGTGGCTCCGTAACCACAACATTGGCCTTGCTACTTAGTCATCCTTCAAAACGGCCTTCGTTCGGCTTTGCGACCGTCCGGAGCTTCGGAAGTTGCGTTCTGAACAGCGCCTGTGAGGTCGAGCTCAGCAAGCCGGTGATACTTAGCTACATTTAAGATGTTGTTACCTTTTGCAGGCGCATTGATTTCTCAGTGACGGAGGTTGAGATGATTAAGCATATCCTGAAAGGTGTGTCTGACGATGCCTTTCAGATCATCGCTAAAGACCCGCCAACGGAGCCGACGTCATACAGCTGTGCCAAAGCTATGACGAACTCCGGAAGGAACGAGAAGCTACTCGTCACACCACTACATCAGGTGTAACCATCGCTGCTCTCACGCCTCCTAGCCTTGTACAGAGCTATGCCACTTTACTTCAATATATCAAGCAGTTTGTGCGTGAAGAAGTAGCCCGCCTATTCTCTCTTTTGTCATGCGTCAATGATCCCGCCCCACATTCGCTACCGACGTCAATACAATGTGTTTTTCAGAAGCAAGTCACCGAGGTGCTTTTCGCAACCACTGCAGCACCAGTGACTGTCTCACCGACGTATGCTGCAGCATTGGTCACCCCTCAACGATTTCCCGCTACGAACTCCTACTTCCCCGCGCGCCCATTCGTGCCATTGCCCCAGCTTGTGCATCAGGCTACTCGACTCTCCGGCAGACCGACAACTAATTTCGGGAATTTATGGCGCACTCAAGACAACCACCCTAAACGCTACACGTGTGGTTTTCTGGGGCACGTAGCAAGCTTTCAATGAACCGTATGGTTCGTCGCAGAAAGGTCGGGGAGCAACAGCTGAGCAGGTGCAAGCATCGCAATACACCAGCAACGAACGTGTTTATCTTCCTGCCTGATAGCGGTTACCCCCTGCCTTTCAGAACTGCGCTGATCGTCTTAATTACCTTTATTCTTCGTAGCTTCTTACCTTCAGCTAGGTGCAGCTATGTTGTTTTTACGATGAACGTCAATGCAGAAGGGTACGAGTTAAATGATCAACTGTCATTCACATGAAACTCTCATTTCGTTTTTAGAGCGATCCTTTCCATTGCTTTCGGGTCTTCTCGCAACCGCTGTTGCCTTTCGCGTTCACTTGTATCGTCTCGTTGAACGTACTTCTTTAGTAGGAGTTGTGCATTGTAGAAATTACCTGACTTCTGCAGCTAATACCCGTTAAAACTATGATAATGTTTCTGGTGGGGTTAAAAAGAAATGATTTGCTTATTAGCCTGCCTCATAAATTTGGTCTCTTTAATTGTTTTAACTGTGGCACAAAGAAAAGAAAAGGCAGAGTTGATTTACAATTACCAGGCTTGTATGCAAGGGCATAAAGGAAATCAATTTTTGCTTAAGTAAATGCTCAGCTTCTGGTATACTGAATGGTACTCGTGGTGCACGTCTAGGTTACAAAGCCTTGTACTAACGCAGAAGAATTATGCGTGACCTCTAGGGGTGTCAGGGTTCCTCAAAGACAAGAGTGAGAGAGATCATGAGTTTTTATTTGCACTTCGTTAGTTATAGAACATTCTCAGGCGCTTGTTGTAGAAGCACGAATACAGGTACCTTTCTTGGGCCAGTTAACACCTCTGTCAAACCCGGCACATGTGCAGCCATGCGGACAACCAGTGATATTTGCACCCTCTATCAGCTGTGTGCATATCTGTAATAGTAGATGAAAACCACAAAGTCATTAGTTTCTGCGAAAATGAACTACTCTGACCTATTTTAGCTGGTACGCATTTACTCAAGTATGCGCCTTCACTTCTCACGCACTATAAAAAGGAATAAACAGATTCTGCCCCACACATTGAGGTGTTATTGATAATATGAGCAGCAATATTATCATTATGTGGGCTCTGACTTTGTGTAAATTATGAGCTTTTGTATTTTCAAATGATAACCTGTATCGAAACAGCATTGTTGTCGAGTACTAAAGGCAGACGAATGATATTTTCTCTTCATACCACGCTGCTTTTTTACGAGATATCAGGTACTTAAGCCAGGAAACGCACACGGTAAATTGTTTGTTTTCTAGTTTTAATTTTATAGTAACTCTGACAGATTAAATTGAATTGACGTAAATTAAGTGTGCCGTTTTCGACGATGGAATCTGCACCAGGTATAGACAGTATAGCGTGATGCAAGAATATCGCGATAGTATTTCAGAGATACTTTTGAGTGTCAGTATTGCTTTATCCAAATATTTTTCAAAAATGTATTTGTATTTAAGTAGTGCAATACTTTACGATGTATTGCCTTTACAGTGATACTTTTCAGGACACGGGTATCTCGTTACTTTTTTTTAATATGAGCTGAGACGTGTTTACATTGTGAAAAAAAAATCTGCTGTGACTTTGGCTGTCTGCGGGTAGATTTGCACCCACCATTTCTACACTTCTGGTTAGGGCGAAACTGGCTCCTGCCTTCTTCAAAGCGAGCTAGTCGCTTTGTTACCCGCATCCTTTTGTGAACGTTTTCGCAGAACTGGAATGTGTTTGAATTATCGCCTGATTAAGCTTGCTAACCATGTTATACTGCCATTTTGAATTCCAGGAGTGACATTTTCATTGTGAGGAGCATTGTATACAGCTCCATGGGCACTAACCAACAGCGCTGTTTTTAAAATGTGTTTCCTCATGGCATTTGAACAAGCAAAGCTTCTTTTCTCTCGATCTTTTATGTCTTTGTTTTTTTTCAGCACCCATTTGAAAAATCGGTGCTTATCGCGGAAGCCACAAAGAACCCCAAGAATTTGGGGCATGGTGTCGTGTGTCGTCAACGATAGTTCTTTCTCCAAAGCAATTCTGGAAGACTCCAGCGTGGCTACAAGGCGATCAGAAAGAGGTCTTTTTGCGTTTCCTTTAGCATTTCTTGTTTTGTTCGTTTATATTTTTGTTTTTTTCTTGTTTAGAGAAAACACTGAACATTCAACTGGAAGCAATAGTTCATCCTAATTGTTTATGCGGTCATCTCTCACTTCGAAATAGGCCACTTTAGCAAAACTGGAAACCAACTAGCCTGAAGCACTAGTCTATATAGTGGAAGGTCGTAGAAGAAAGCGTCGCCATTACAGCGGCAGCAAGGAATTCAGGAGCCTTACGTTCTTTCAAAGTGAATCTTTCTTGGGCTACTTTGACGCAAAAATATTGGTCTCTCTGTATGTACATTTGTCTGTTCATTCCCCAAAATGATACCCCAAACGGCCAAACTCCAACCCCATCCGCAGCACCCGCCAATATTGCTCAAGTTCCAGCCTTCATACTTGTATGATTGTCATACAACAGCAATTATTGCGCATATCTGAAGCACAAAAACAACACGTCAATGTTCTCTGTGTGTGTCGTTTAACTAGAAAGGGCACACATTAGTAATTTTAAGGACTGTAGCGTTTATCACGCTGCACTAACAATGCCTTGCTGTGCACAAAATGGCAAATGTTTTCACCGCTTTGCTAAGACTACATGGTGGTGGCACCTGCCCGTCACTTTGAGTTCTACAGCTTATCGCCTCCGACACGGGTGCGCACGCCTTCCTTTATTTTCGAAGATAACTGCCAGATAGCGCCCGTGTCTCACGTGTCTCGATGGGCTCGTTCACCTCTGCTGCACAGATCGAGGCACTCTAACGCAGCACCTTCAGAATACAATTCACCAATTTTCTCGTGCAAAACATCAAACAAACATTTTGTTCACTCTCTCAACAGACGCAAGACTATAATCTTGCGAAGACATTACCAGTGAAACATGCAGGTACGGGGCCAATTTTTTTTACTGACAGACACATGCTGACCGCTGTGAATAAGAGCATACCTTTTCTCAATTTGTTTGTTTATGGTTCCAGCGCTGCGCTTGAACTATGCTACTTCTAGCATATCTAATACTGTTCCTGCTAAGCATCGCGATTTCGGTGTACAATGCGTGTGACTTTTGCTCTCATATAGCATAGTCTTTTAATGCAACTGATGTCTGCAACTATGTTGTTATTAACAATTATGTGCAGTGTAAGCTTCCATATTAATGCTCTATTGACGGCCAGAGAACGGTAAAAAAATAACGAATAGATTTGTTTTCAAGTTTCCATGGGCTGCACATTTGAAATTTTGTGCTGCACATAACAAATGTCTGTACCGATTATGACTATTCCCGGCATAATGAAGAATATTTCAGTATCTGTATTGCTGTATCTGTATTCCAGAATACTTTTTTTGTCTCTTTGCAAACTTATCTCATAAATATCCCGTTACGTCTATTCAAAATATGCCTCAGTATCTGTATTCTAGGTTTCCAAACAGTGTATTTCGATATCTGTGTTCAGGGATAATTTTTCAGGTATCTCTGCCCAGCCCTGATCCGCACTCACAACGTATAATTAAGTGTCCCTTATTCTATCAGCTGAGCTATGATGGAACACACATTACTTTGTTGAACACTGCTGCGCATATAGCATCTCAATGCATTTGTAAGCACCACAATATTTGGCTAAGCCTCACTGCTCGCTTCCGGGCAATTAGTGTTCCGGTACACTCCGAACTAGCTCAGGCCGACCTCTCTGCCTTTTAATTAATTCTCTCTCTCTCGCTCTCTGTCTCCAGTCCTCTCGAAACCAAGAAGGCAGCAGCCCAATAAATAGCTGACAAGGTCAATAGAGCTGACGCAAGCTTTCTTACTTGCCGAAGAGAATTCGAAACCGGGCAACCATAAAAAAAAGGAAGATGAAGCAAACACTGCATACTGATCCCCACCCAATCTTTGACGCTAGTGGAGCTGAAACACCCTTTTCCGCGTACTTTGATCCTTCCCAACTTTTTCTATTTTACTTCCAGCCATACGGGGCAACTGTGATCCGTGAAAATTTGCAAAGTATTGCCGCGGTTGTTTTCGCATTTGGGAATACCATGCAGTCTGTTTGTTGTCGTTTATTATGATATTATGGAGAACGCGTTGATCCCGGTAATCTTTCGTTGTTGCTGCAGACGAAAAGACTCAAAATGTTCTCTTGTCATAGAGGACACCATCATGACCTTGACTCGCTACCAACATTATAGTTAATGAAATGTCTATCTAAATAATTAGGTCAAAACATTTTTATACGACATCTTTCAAATTTAGGCCAGCACTGCTTTGAATTCGTCTTTTGTACACGTTGAACATAAAAGCCATATAGCTTTGCAGCCAGTAAGTAACTGTATGCCAGACGAGTAGCGGGGAACAAAAGCAGTTCATTCAGTAATGCAGCCGAGTATGTAAGGAGCCTTGTGATAAGCGGATCGAGTGTTGCACATGCGCGTTGGTTGCCGTGCAAGCGTGACTTGCACTTTACTACATCTTCGATTCTTTGGGGCAAAAAAGGAGACATAACACACACAAAAAACATGCGTTGAGGAAATTTTTCGTTTGCAAACATGGCTAGCCTTGCTATTTGTGACGTTCTGGCAATGGATAACGTCGCGGCTCTCGGCGTATGCGGACACTTCTTCGAAGGACCTGAGTTGAGCCTGATGGTGCTGCTTGGTTTTTTGCTGGGGACTCACGGGCAGGCGACGAGACTTCTGTGTCTCTAAGATACTCTCTTGTGCAGTGTAGCTGCTGCCCATTGTCTGTAGTCACCACGTAGGATCGTGTGGGCCCTGCAGGACCGACCACTATGGCTGGAGCCCACGTTCTGCTACGTGTGTCATATACGGACACTCGGTTTCCGCTATGAAGGTCTGGCTGACTTCTTGTAGTTTTGTTGTAGTAGAAGCGCTGTTTATGTCGTATTTCTTGCACTCGCTGATGAAAAGTTTCTGTGGGAACCGTCTTCGGTTCCAAGTGACAGTTGGTGACCGGGAGTTGGCTTCGGATGTGAGGTCCCATGAGCCTTTGAACTGGCGATTGCAGCCATTTGTTCCTCGGATTATTCCGCCATTCCAGCAACGCACTGTAATATTCAAGGGTGGGAAACGGGCACTTGTCTAACAGATGCTTAGCTTCCAGAACAGTGCGTCCTGCTAAGCCGTTGCCGCGCGGGTAGTACGGGCTCGACTTGATGGGGTTGATAATAAGTTTGCTCGTAAAAGCGTGGAAGTTCGTGCTGTTGAAAGGCGGGCCGTTTGCACTGCACAGCTTCGCTGGAATGCCATGCGTCGCAAAGATTTCTGCACTTGCTTTGATTACTGCAGCAGCGGTGGCATGACTAAGCTTGCGAATCTCAAAGAAAAATGAGTCAATGATTATGAAGTATTCATTGCCTTCGTGGTGAAAAAGATCCACCCCGACCACTTGCCATGGCAGAGTTTATAACTCGTGGCTGATCATGGGAAGCCTTACATTTCTTTTTTTGTATTTGTCGCAAACAGCACATGTCTTTGCTACATATGAAATATTAGCATTCATGCTTGGCCAGTACATTACCGGTCGTGCCCTTGCCTTCATTTTATCTTCGCCGCAATAAGCAGCGTGGAGCAGGCTGCGAACTTCTCTGCGCTTTGCTGGCGGAATGACAAGCTTGTTACTTCTGAGAAGCAGCCCGTTCTTTACGTGGAGCTCCTTCCGGAAGCTCCAATATGACTTTAAGGCATCCGGCAGCTGCTGCTCGTTTTGGGGCCACACTGCACTTGCGTAGCGGCAGAGCTTGGTCAAGAGTGTGTCCTTCACGGTCTCTGCTTTCATGCTGAGTAGGTGCTGATCTGAAACAGGTAACGAAGAAAGAGCATTGACTTGAAACTGTTCCCATTCATCCACCAGCTCTTTTTTGCGAGGAAAACGCGAAAGTGCGTCGGCCAAAGAAAGTTTTTTTTTCCGGTTTGTATGCCACAGCGATGGGAAATCTTTGTAGCACGAGGCGCATGCGCTGAAGACGAAGACGGCAATCGCATAGTGGTTTCTTGAAAATTGATTCAAGCGGCCGATGGTCGTATTCAACTGTGACTACTGGCTGTCCGAGTATGTAGTGCTCTAACTTCATACAGCCATGAACTATCGCTAGGGTATCTTTTTCAATTTGTGCATATTTCTGCTGCGTGGCCGCTAAACAGCGGAAAGAATAGGCTATGGGGTGGTCATTTGGTAGGATGACTGCGCTGACGTCGTACTGACTCGTTTCGACGGACAGTTTTACTGATTTCTATGGAATGGTTAAAGTAGGCTAGTACTGGCGCTGTAGCAAGACTAGCTCGCAACTTTTGGAAACCGTTTTCCTGCGCTTCTGTCCACGTTCATGCGACATCCTTCTTAAGCAGCTCTCGCATACGCGTGGATGCAACAGACAGGTTTTAGATGAAACGCGATACATAGTTGACTATTCCAAGCAATAATTGTAGCTCCTCACGGTTTTTCAGTACAGGTACTTGAATGATGTCTTATACTCTTTCTGGGTTCAATAAGAGTCCTTCTGAAGTGAGGAGGTGGCCCATGTACGTACACTGGACTGCGAACATTGGCACTACTTTCTGTTGAGCCTTAAATTGCATTCTCTGCAGCGTTCAAGCAAGGTCGTGAGGTTTCTGTCATGCTCCTGCCTCGTCTTTCCCCAGACTAATATATCATTCATCACGACTGCTACGCGAGCCAAATTTCCAACCACTTCATGCATGGCACGTTGAAAAACCTCTGGTGCCGATGTAATGCCGAACGCCATGCCCAGAAACCTGTACCTTCCTATCAGGAACGTTCTGTATCAGTAACGCTTCTAGAGACGGGATTCAAATCAAACCGAGAACGTGAACGAGAGTCATACCTTATCCACCGATTTAACACCCTTGATAGAGGAATGAATGAGAATCCTGGTACACTTGCAGCAATTAAAGCACCGGAAAACAATAACGGCAGTAATGAAAATAGTAACTGGGTTCTTGGCACTGCAGCTGCCAAGGGCCCTGAACCACTCAAAACGATTCCAAGTGTAACTTGTCTTCCTATGTACAGCTGTCGTCTATTTTATGTTTTTACTTTACTACCCAATCAATTGTGCCAAGCATGACATGCCCAACAGCAACACTGTGCACAGTCAGGAGTCCCCTACTGCACGCGTAATCCAGAAGCGGGCAAGGAATTCACATTGCGCCCGCTTACTAGCCTCTGCCGCAATACGCGGCGCCCCTCTTTCTACGACGAAATGTCGACGAGGCGCTGAGTAGTTAAAGGCTTAAATTTCTTTAAAAAGCTTTTCTTGCCCCACAGCGAACCGCCAGAGCCAGGAGGCACCGTCTGGTCGGGAAGAATGCGTTAGTGGAAGGAGGCATACACGGACTGCTGACATCAGAAAGGTGAAAGGGAGGAAAGGGAGAGACATGGAGGAGGAAGTGGAAGGAAGAGTGGAAAGGGGACGCTCGGGGGGGAGTCTACCTTATAATATTTTTCTCTTTTTTATTTCTTTTCTCTTTCTTTTTTTCTATTTCAATTTGATTTCAGATTGTGTCACGCTGAGCACTAACAAACTGTACCTTCAATCCTGACGAAGGCCAGACACTAGGCTGAAACGTCGAAATAAACCACGTCGTGACCGCTCACGGAGGACCTACTTCACTATATATATATGTGACGTATCAAGTGATGGTTAGTAGAGGTAGAGAAGGAAGAAGTCAGGGATTGGAATAAACATGGAGTATGAGCCAGGCCACGTCTCCGATTCATCATAGCGTCACACAAGTCGACAGAATGGAGACCTGCCTGCCCCTTCATCAGTCACTCATCATCGACGCAGTTCCCCAGAAGACGCCCTGACCATACATTGACTACCGAATCATCGCCTAGGAGGACAACGACCAGCAACATGACAGAACCATCGGTTGACCTCGACATCCCCAAGTACACCGGATCAGCGGACGATGGACCCGTACAGGACTGGTTCAACCTGTTCGAACTCCACGCTACCGCTGCATCTTGGTCGGAACGGGAGATGGTTACGAACTTCAGCGATTACGTCACCGGTGACGCATTCAAGTTTTACCTATTTCACATATTCGAGAATGACGAGTCATGGCAAAAAATCAAAGAGGAGATGATTACCCGTTTTAATGACTATGACCAAGACTTACTCATTGCCAACCATCTAGAGAGAACTGCACACTATCGTCAATTTCCTATGCAGTCATCAAGCATTCGAAAGTCCAGCGCGAATCGACAAGTGCCTCAAGACGAAGTGGCACATGAGTTTACTTTCAGAAGACCATGCGTGTTTTGGAAAAATCCTAACCATCAAGCATGTCTCCCTTCTGCACAAACGCCGGCATTTCGAAAGTCCTCACTCCAGCCTATGACGCGAGACGTTGCCCACCGACCTGATGCTCTTAATTCTTCGTCTTGCATACGCGGTCAACCACGCGGTTTTCCATCACGCGGCTCTTCAAACGCTCCTTACGCTCACCGTTTGCCTCATAAGGAAACCATGTTCACGATAGACGAGTTCACGCACCGAGAAAATACCCAGTCGAGCCATGCTCCTTTCGCACGGGCTCATGCATCACCGTCCGGTGCACACACCCTCGACAGTCCAAACAAAACAGAACGCTCAGATGCATCGAACGTCGCACGCTACCAGGCGCAAGGACCACTCGCAGTGAACAGCGAAAAAGAAGCCCCTGAAGAGCTCCCTGTCGTTTCTACGGCACCGCAGAATTGCCAAAATTGGCAGTTCAAACCTAGTAATGCCATGTCACCTGTGGTGCCCACATGCAGAGCTCACCAATTTATGAATCGAACAAATTCAGAAGTACATGATACATCAAACATCGTACACAGTTGCCTTTTGGAAGCGTGCGTAACGAACCACGTCACCGAAGCCTCTGAAGAGCGTGCTAGCAATGATGATGCATTACCAACTATGCCCGACAAGCAAGACACCAATTCACCAAGCATCAGCTTTCGACAGGACACGTCAAACATCGAAGAAAATGAATGCCCCATTCCGCAAGGGGCGCCACTACAGCTATCTCTTGAGCAGCCTCAGCAAAGCAAGCAAAGCCAAGTTCATAAACCCATGCTACAACAAGAGAAACTGCAACGAGGGCATCGACGAACGCGAAATTCAACGGAAGCGCACTTACCAGTAAAAGAACATCGGAAAATAAGATCTCTTAACCAAAGACCGATTCAAGACGTCAGGCAATTTCGCACAAAGAAAAGTCACCAGAAACACTCCCTGCACCTGCTATTACACCGACTGCACCACCAGAAAAAACGCCGAGAAAGACGCAAAAGCACTGCTTGCACACCGCAAGCACTCAGGCACTTCGTCACAGTCGGTCAAAAAGCACGAAAGCAAGAAGCACCGGAATTGCACCATTCACGGCGAAAAATACAACCCCGACGACATCCGAGCTGCCGATGCAACAAGGCGTTTCAAACTTGGTCAGCCCGAACAAGAGTTCTAGCATTACTGTCAGTATCCACGTGTATCCCGCTTTGTCCAGAACGCAACAGTCAGCCTCGCCCACCAGAGTTGTTATAGAGTTCACCGGACTGCTCCCTCGGGCTTGAAGATTTAAAGAGACTGTGGAACTCCGTCGGGACGTGATACTGAGAATTTGGACGTTGTCTGTTTATTGGCTTCTTCAATTTTTTGTAGGTTATAAACGGTGCCATCTTTCGGGGGGAGGGGGAATCGTGTGACGTATCAAGTGATGGTTAGTAGAGGTAGAGAAGGAAGAAGTCAGGGACTGGAATAAACATGGAGTATGAGCCAGGCCACGTCTCCGATTCATCATAGCGTCACATATATATATATATATATATATATAATTATATATATACAGGTTCAGTTCCTGCACACGGCAAGTCATCTTTTCACCCACTTTTGTTTTTTCGTAGTTACATTACAATTCGGTCTTATAACTTTCTCTCTACTTTCCTGGGCATTATTGTCTGTTAGATCTCAATAATATTGTTTCAAACCACGGCAAAACGAGTCCTTAGGTATATACTTCTTTCCTTTATATGAAATAAATATGTATATTCATGTTTATACCCTACGCCATGCTTATTCCACTGTCACCTTTTTTCCTCCACTTCTACCAACCATCATTACCTTCTTACACTACATAACCCCTGTTCCCCCGAAAGATGGCACCAGTTACAATTTACAACATACTGAAGAAGAGAATAAACAAAATAATGCCCGAATTCACAGTATCACATCCCGAAGTAGTTCCGAATTCTCACTAAATCTTCAAAGCTGAGGGAGCAATCGAGAAAATTCTATAACAACTCTGCTGGGTGAGGTAAACTTTTGCGTTCCAGACTGAAAGGGCTATGGAGAGGGCTACACATGGATACTGACTATACCACTTGAACTCTTGTGAGGACTAAGCAATGTTGAAACGCCTTGTTGCAACGGCAGGTCGGATGTTGTCAGGATCGTATATTTCGTCGTGAATGGTGCACTCCCGGTGCTTCTCGTTTGCGCGCTTCTTGTTTGCGTGCTTCTTGACAGGCTGTGACGGAGTGTCTGAGTGCTTGGGGTGTGCAAGCAGTGCTTCCGTGTCTTTCTCGGCTTTTTCTGTGGTGTTGCAGTGGGTGTAAAAGCAGGCACATGGAATGCGTCTGGCAACTTTCTTTCTTGCGAGAAAGTCTGGCATCTTGGAATGGTCTTTGGGTTGGAGATTTTAATTTCAGAAGTTCTTCAATTGGTGAGTGTGCTGCCATTGTATTTAGTGTTCGCCAATGCCTTCGTTACAGTCTCTCTTGTTATCGCATGCGTTTGTGGGCTTAGATTGGCTTGCTTGGCTGTTATTGCTCAGGAGATGGCTGTAATAGAGTCCCTTCCGGAATTGGGCGTTCAATTCTTGCGCAAGCTGACGTGTCCTGTACATAGCCGGTGCACTGTGAGCTGGTGTCTTGCTTGCCAGGCATAGTTGGTGGTGCGCCCTTATTCATAGCTTGCTCTTCAGAGGCTTCGATGACGTGGTTTATTACGGACGCTTCTGTAAGGCAGCAGCGTACGATGTTGGATGTATCATGTACTTTTGAATTGGTTCGACTCTTGATTTGGTGTGCTTTGCATGAGCGTAGCACAAGTGCCATGGCATTCCTAGGTTCAAACTGCGGATTTTGGCAAGTCTGCGGTGCGTAGAAATTACAGCAAGCTCTTTGCAGGCTCTTGCACCGCTTTTTTTAATGGATGCTTCTGGCACAGGGCATAGCTTGAGAGTTGGTCATTCCAAGGCTCCTGTGTTGGTTGGACTTTCAGGTGGCTGCTAACTCAACGATGACACCGACGAAGGCTTGATTTGGTCGGATTTTGCTTGGTACTCTTTCTCTGTGTCAGCATCTTTGAAAATCAGCTGTTCTGATGCATGAATATTGACGGTAGGTCATGGACTTGGCTCAGTATCTTCAGAGTTCCACAGCTCTATCCCAACCGTAGTGGTTTTGTGAGCGACGAAAGAGCCAAGTGATGAAAAACCAGGAGGTGGGCCAAGTGTGCGAGAAGGGGAGTAAGCTGCTCCAGTGCGTGAAGACTGATTTTCACTCTTCGAGTCGTCATGGCGTTTTTTGGTATTTTCCTCGTGCATCAGCTCGTCTACGTGAAATAGGTGTCCTTATGACACGAATAGCCACCGTTAAGAGCCTTTCAAGACCTGCGTGGTAGAAAACTATTTGGTGGACCATGCATGCGAGACGAAGCACGCAGGGGAGGAGTAAGATCTGCAACGTCTCGTCTCATATATTGGAGCGACGATTTTAAAAATGCTGACTTTCGTACACAGGAGAAACCTGATGGAAAGCTATGTCTTTTAAAGAAAGAGCGTGACCTGTGGCGGCTGAGTCGGATTGTCTTCAGATGATTGATAATAAGTAAGTGCTCACGGTAGTCATTAAAACGCGTGATTATCTCTTCTTTGATGTTCTGCCAAGACTTATCGTTTTCAAAAATGTGGAATAGGTTAAACCTAAATGCCTCCCCGCAAATGTAGTCAGTGTAGTTGGTGATCATCTCCCGTTCCGACGAGGACTCAGCAGCAGTGTGGAGCTCGAATAGGTTGAACCAGTCTTGTACGGGTTCGTCATCGACTGAACTGGTGTACTTGGGGTCATCAAGGTCAGCCGATGGTTCTGTCACGGTGCTGGTCGCTGTGTGCTGCTAGGAAAAGATTCTGTAGTCGATGTATGGTTAGGGCGTCTTGTGTACAACTGCGTCGATGATGAGCGGCTGAAGAAGGGGCTGGCAGGTCTTCTTCCTCTCGACTTGTGTGACGCTATGATGAATGGCAGACGAGGGCCGCCTCATACGCCATATTTTTTCCACTGTCAACTCTTCTTCCTCCGCTTCCACCAACCATCGCTACCTTCTTGTGTTACACACACACACACACACACACACACACACACATATATATATATATATATATATATATATATATATATATATATATATATATATATATAGTGAATGTATTGGAATTGGCACAACGGGAGCGTTGTCAACAAGGATAAATATATTTATTTCGCAACAGTTTCGTGAGGGATCCTTAGTTTTACAGAGGATGAGTTATATATATGTACATATATTGGTATGGATGTGATGGGTTTATTTACACTGAAAATGCCAGCACTCAACTCAACCGTCACTGCCGAATCACCATCCTCGAGATCGTCCTACCTCTTCTTCCTTCTCGCTCTTTCAGTCTGCGTTACGTTTTCCTTCGGGAAAGACGAAGCTCACCGGACGAGTAAAAGTGATCAGTTATTGTAGGGATTCAATCGGGCAACGGGCACAGTTTGCGTCTTACGCGAACGCCGGTTCTGAGCTGTCAATTTCGCTACAACGTAAGTGACGTCACTCCAGCACAGAGTACTGACGAATGGTGCTGAGTACTTGGAAAGAAGCTTTTGGCAAAGCCTCTTCTTTCAAACGAGCGTCCACAGCCTGACGAAAGATTCCGTAGCGAAAGTCACAGGCGGGTGTTTTGCGTCGTAACGGTTTTTCGCGTGAGCGTGGGCGGAGAGAGTGCGGAGCCGAGCAAGTCGACGAGCTTCTTCGACGCGACGCACAGTGTGCGAGACACTGGCGTTTTCGTTCGTTGAAAAATGAAGTATGGTGTCAAGGAATCTTTTGGGGATGACGAGCATAGAGGAGAAAGAAAGGCATATAACCGGTGACCTCGTGTTTCGTGGTAAAAAAGGCGTATGTAACACAAGGTAATACGGCATCCCAGTTCTTGTGATCCGCCGCAACGTACATTGAAAGCATGTTGATGATGGTACGATTCGTGCACACAGTGAGGCCGTTGGTCTGAGGGTAGTATGGCATAAAATATCGATACTGGCACCCCATAAAGCCGTAGAAACTCTTCGACAACGTCAGCGGTGAACTGCTGGCCGCGATCGCTTATCACCACACGAGTGGCCCCGTGATGGGGTATATTTGTGTGCAGAAGAAACCATGACACATCAGATCATGTGGCTGAAGCAACCGCTGTCGTTTCAGTATACCGCGTCAGGTAATCTACGCACAGAATAATTCAGTGGCGGCTGATGGTACACTTGGGGAAAGGGCCCAGTAAATCTATGTTGACTTTTTCTAATGGTGATGTCGGTAGCTTAACCGGTTGCAGATGGCCGGCCAATGGTGTTGTAGGCTTTGATGATTTGTGGGGTTTAACGTCCCAAAACCACCATACGATTATGAAAGACACCGTAGTGGAGGGCTCCGGAAATTTTGACCACCTGGGGTTCTTTAACGTGCACCCAAATCTGAGCACACGGGCCTACAACATTTCCGCCTCCATCGGAAATGCACCCGCCGCAGCCGAGATTCAAACCCGCGACCTGCGGGTCAGCAGCCGAGTACCTTAGCCACTTGACCACCATGGCGGGGCTGGCGTGGTAGGCTGTTTGTGGCGTTGGCAGACATCCAAACTTGCAACGTAGTGCTTGGTGGTCTTCCAGAGTCGAGGCCAGTAAGAACGTTGTCGAATACGGTGAAGCGTTCGGGCAAGTCCAAGGTGCCCAGACGTGATGTCATCGTGCATGGCTTGGAATACCGCAAGATGCAGGCATTCTAGCACAACAAGGATTAGTGTAAAACCATGGCTGGAGTAATTCTTGCGATAAAGTATGGCCTCATGAATCACGAATGGCGTGGCGCGTTTGGAGCTACGAGCCACATCGATCATTGGTTTCAGCGAAGAGTCACGCTGCTGCTTGTGACGGAAGACGTGCAAATTTGGGAAGTTGGAGGGAATTGCAGCCAGGTAGTTCTCGAAATCATCATCATCAGAATTCGCATTTGCAGATGGAAGACAAGATAAGCAGTCGGCGTCTGCGTGACATCAACCACTCTTGCAGGTCACAGAATAATTATATTCTTAAAGCCATAAGGCCCAGTGAGCCAACCGACCAGCTGGGTCACGTAGTCCAACAAGCCAACAAAGCGAATGATGATCTGTGACGATCTTGAATAGCCGGCCGTACAAAGAAGGTCTGAACTTTTGGACGGCGAAAACAACCGCAAGACATTTCAGTTCGGTGACCGTATAATTCCTCTCCGCCTTAGTCAAAGTAGGACTTGCTTACGCCACAACGTGGTGGCGGCTGTCATGATACTGAACTTGCACGGCACCAACACTGATACCACTAGCATCTGCATGCAGTTCCGTGAGTGCCTCCGGGTCGAAATGGCGCAACAGGGGCCCGGAATTAAGCAAATACTTCAGCTGCTCTAAAGCAGCCTCACACTCAACGGTCCATCTGAATGAAGGTTTTTGTGGAGCAACTCTGTCAGAGGATGAGCAAGCTGGGTGAAGTGTTTGATAAACCAGCGAAAGTAAGAACACAGGCCCATGAAGCTACGGAAATCCTTCACAGACCTTGGTTGCTTGAAGTCTCGGACAACATTGATCTTTTGCGGGTCAGGCCGTATACCATCCCTGTCGACTAAATATACGAGCACAAGGGCTTGAAGCTCACCAAAACAAAAATTCTTCATGCCCCCGAACAAGCATGTCCATCGATGGCTGTAAGGACAGACCGTAGGACCAGCACATTCTTCTTGATGGCGTTTGTATGATCAGGCTCGACAAGTCCAGTGCAGGGACATGAGTGCACGTGAAAAGAGCATACCGGAACTAGCATTGCTGTCCGACCAGGGATTGTCACATCTACAGACAACGAAAGCGCATTGATGGGGAGAGTTGGAAAATCGTCAACTATGGCAGCGGGCAACGTACTTTGCGGAAGAATCTCTCCAGTTCCCCAGTCAAGCGTAGCGTCGCATTCATGAAGGAGTTCTATCCCTAAAATGACGTCATGAGTAGCGCGAGCCAGTGCAGTGAATTCAACTCGGGAATTCTGTCCACCAATCGTGAGTGCAACTGAGCAAATACCAACAGGGCATAACGCTTCACCTCACCTCCACGAAAAGTTTTTTGTGATCCCACGCGAGCATTACTTTGTGGCCCAAGAAACGATGCTTGAAACGAAGACTTATAACTGAAATAGCAGCACCAGTACCTACAATAGCAAGAGTGACTACACCTTCTATGCAGACACGCACTTTGTTCATCAATATCACAGCAGAAGGGGGAATCAGCGAAACTGACCATCCCGCGACCGCACCTCCGTCGGCCGCACCAGCAAGTTTCCCAGCTGATGCGAGGAAGGCGACCGACGACGCGGAGATGGGGACCACCGGTAAGGTGTCGGAGGTCGCGTCAGGCTTCGCTTGGAGGTGGGGCACTCGCTGCGAAGTTCGTTAGGCCACTGCTGTCAGGGACGAAAGTCGGCCGGGTGAATGGTTCAGGTTTCGTGCATGCGAGGCGGGTACGTCAAAAAACATGGCGGCGCAGGTGGCCGGCTAGGATAGAAGCGTGAATTATGCCGCGGGAGACCACATGTGAAGCAAACGGGGACTTGCCGGCTTAAATTAGCAGGAGCAGAGGTGGCAGAAGTACGCGGAGACAGGTCGTGCTCTGCAGGAACAATTCGTGATGCAGCATAGTAGTCTTCTGGTAGAGGCCTGGTTGACGATGGTCGGAGGTCTGTAGTGGCACGCCGAGGTGTTGACATCCGGTGGTTGCCGTTATCCGTCGGGGAAAACAGAAGCCACGGGGTGAAATATGCTGTTTCTGTGCACTGTCAGTTTTCGACGTGGCGCTCTCGCATCCAGTAGCGAGGTGGTTTGGGGCACGCGGCGAACGAGCATTGATGGTGAGCATTACCTGCTTGAAACCGTGCGAGCTGTTCTCGAACTACCCGACGCACATGGAAGGGAATGTCTTCGCAGGCGGCGACGCTCATACTTGAAACAGTGAAAACATTATCCAAGTGCACGAACTTGGGTAAAATTCTCCGGGTCTTCAACGCCTCGAATGTGCGACACGGCTGCCTGAAAATAGAAGGAGTGTTCAAGTTCTCTTTCATTATGAGGAAATTGTACACGTCCTCAGCCGTGCCTTTTAACAAATGACCGCCTTTGTCTTCGCCAGACATATTTTCGTTGACGGTAAGGCAAAGCTTCAATACCTCTTCAATGAAGTTTGTGCACGTTTCGCCGAGCAACTGAACACTACGTGGCAGCGTTTGTCGGCTTTTTTTCATAGAACTCGTGTCCTCAAAGCAGGCCTTGAGTTCCTCAACAAATATATCTCAAGTGGTGAAGACATGTTCATGGTTCTCAAATTAAATCAAGGTGGTTTCGGCAAGAAAGAATACTACATTCACGAGCTTCGCCGGCGCGCCCTAGTCGTAGTAGCGGCTCACTCTGTCGAAGTGTTTTAGCCAAGCATCCACGTCTTCGTCAGTTTTACCTGGGAATATCCGTGGTTCAGGCGCCCAATAGTCTGGTTGTCCAGGTGGACGGCCACGTTGTGCCATGTCGGTGGCGCTGGCGGATGCAGCAGCACAGTACATCAATGGAATTGCTGTATCGTCGTTCATGCTGATGTTGTACGGGGGTAGGATAGCTAAGGGTCTGCTTCTTCGAAGAACTTCTGCTGCGGGATCCAGGACGGTGAATTTCCCAGCACCGCTCCACCAAAGCCGTTACGAATATATATATATATATATATATATATATATATATATATATATATATATATATATAATATTAATGACATCTACTTGACAGTAATGCCAAGGAATGTACAGGGGCAGTTATTAGAACCAATGTAATGTAAGTAAGAATAAACAAAAGTGGATGAAAAAATAACCAGCCGTGAGCAGGATATATATATATATATATATATATATATATATATATATATATATATATATATATATATATATATATATATATATATATTGTGATGTAACAGTAAAGGCAACCTTTATTAGGCCCGGAAGACACGATGAAGCGACCACGCCCAAGGCACAGAACTCAGACAAGCCAAGGCCCCACAGCAGAAGAAGATGACGACTACTCATGATGATGAATATTTGTAAAGATAGATGATGTGCTTAATGAATGCCTACACTAACTTCTCCCCCCACGTGAAAGCGGTCATCCTGACCGCAGTTCTTGGCCGCATTTTAGAGCGAAGATGAACGCCGTATGAAAGGCTTCATGCGGGATACGTGGACTATTTCTGCTGCCCTGTAGCGGCAGTCCGCCGGAAGAAGAACGGGTGCCACGCGATAATTCACAGAAGACGTTTGCTCCAAGACAGTGTAGGGGCCAATAAAACGTAATTGAAACTTCTCGCACAGTCCGGGAGTGCGAATGGGTGTAAGAAGGAGGACTTCGTCGCCAGGGCTGAAAGACACGGCACGATGGGAGGCATCATATTCAAGCTTGCGATCCTGTTGCTTGGCTTCAGTGTTGACGCGAGCCAGCTGGCGGCAATGAAGTAGACGAGACACGTATTCTTCACTTGAAGATGAACATGGTTTGACAGGCGCAGAGAAGAACGAAACATCGAGGAAAGAAGAGGGGAAGCGACCGTGGACGAGGTAGAACGGCGAGTAACCGGTTGTGCGCTGTACAGAGGTATTATACGCAAAAGTGACAAATGGCAAAATGGTGTCCCAGTTTCTGTGGTCGGGTTCGATATACATCGCAATCATGTCTGACAGCGTACGATGGAAGCGCTCAGTCAGGCCGTTCGTCTGAGGATGGTAACTGGAGCTTGTTTTGTGTGTAGTGCCGGCTGCCTTGAGCACTTCTTCGATGAGTGCTGAAAGAAATACTCTTCCACGGTCGCTCAGGATTACACGAGGAGCTCCGTGTCGAAGGATTATTGCTCGAAGGATGAAGTCGGCCACTTCCGAAGCTGATGCAGAAGGCACGGGAGCTGTTTCGGCGTAGCGGGTCAGGTGGTCGACAGCTGTAACTATCCAACGATTGCCCGTGACAGTCATACGAAGCGGACCATACAGGTCAATGCTAACTACCTCGAGAGGTTGCAGGGGACACGGGAGCGGTTGTAATTGTCCACTTCGAGTTGATGTAGGTAGCTTGCGACGCTGACAAAGGGCGCATGAGGCAACGTACTTCGCGACACAGGTGGACAAGCCCGGCCAGTAGTAGTGACATCTCATGCGGTCATACGTTTTCTGGAAGCCCATGTGTCCAGCAGACATGTCGTCGTGATATGTCTTGAGGACTTGAGCCCGAAGAGAGCGAGGTAGAACGGGCACCCAGCGTTGACCATCAGGGTGGTAGATATGACGGTACAGGACGTGGTTGTTGAGCTTGAATTGCGTCAGCTGTCGGCGAAGACGGGCGTTAGGGGGCCGGCAAGTCCCGTCAAGACGGTCCATGATGCGGCGACAGTAAGGGTCAGCACGTTGGTGAGATAAGAACAAACCACACTTGCTTGGAGAAGTTGGGTCCAAAGTAGTTAATGACGAAACATGTAGGGAAGAGACGGCCGAAAGCTTCTCGTGTGCACCAGTGGCGGGTTTGTTAAGCGGCTCCGAAGAGAGCGGGCAACGCGAAAGGGCGTCGGCGTCTTGATGCTTGTTTCCCGACTTGTATGTGATAGTGAAGTCGTATTGTTGTAAGCGAAGAATCCAGCGACCAAGGCGGCCGGACAAGTTCTTGATTGTCGAGAGCCAGCACAAGGCGTGATGGTCCGTAACCACAGTAAAGTGGCGGCCGTGGAGATAAGGTCGAAACTTTTGTATCGACCATACGACCGCTAGGCACTCCTGTTCGGTGATGGTATAATTCTTTTCAGCAGGGGTCAGTGCACGGCTCGCGTATGCGACGACTTTCTCACGTGAAGATTTGTCTCGCTGTAGAAGAATTCCACCAATGCCTCGACTACTAGCGTCTGTATGCAGGAGCGTAGGCGCGGTTTCGTCGAAATGGCAGAGGACTGGTTCGGATGTGAGTGCACACTTCAGTTGGGCAAACGCCGCTTCACATTCAGGAGACCACACAAAGGCGACGCCTGATCCGAGCAACTTGTGCAATGGTGAAGCTATTGAGGCGAAGTCTCGAATGAATCGGCGAAAATAAGAAGCGAGGCCGAGGAAACTGCGCAAATCTTTGGCTTTTTCAGGACGCGGGAAGTGTTGGACAGCGGAAATCTTGTCAGGATCGGGACGAATACCGTCCTTGCTTACGATGTGGCCTAACACTTTAATCGTCTTGCTCGCAAAACGGCACTTCTTGGTGTTCAGCTGAAGGCCTGCGTTTGCAAGGAACGTAAGAACTTCGTCCAGTCGTTGCAAGTGCTGAGGGAAGGTTGACGAGAAAATAACGATATCGTCTAAATAGCACAAGCAAGTCTTCCACTTCAAGCCTCGTAAAACTGTGTCGATCATCTTCTCGAATATTGCTGGAGCATTGCAAAGGCCGAATGGCATGACGTTGAATTCATACAGCCCATCTGGTGTTGAAAACGCTGTCTTTTCTTTGTCATCCTCGTGCATGGGTATTTGCCAGTAACCTGAATGCAGGTCTAGGCTTGAAAAGTACTCCGCACCTTGCAGTGAATCCAAAGCATCGTCTATGCGCGGCATGGGGTAAACATCCTTGTGGGTAATCTTATTAAGTGCTCTGTAGTCCATGCAAAACCGCACGGAGCCATCTTTTTTTCTTACTAAAACAACAGGGGATGACCAAGGACTCGCGGAGGGACGTATAATGTTCCGTTGCAGCATATCGGCTACATTTTGTTCAATGATTTCACGCTCGGATGAAGAGACGCGATATGGTCGACGGCGTACGATGGAAGTGCCATCGGTCTGGATACGATGCCTAATAATGGATGTCTGTCCCAGAGATGTGGAATGGGCATCAAACAATCTCCTATGCTTTTGTAGCAAGGCAAGCAACTCATCTGTCTGTGAAGAGGTCAGTTCTGGACTAATAGTCGCAGCAAGAACAGAAACGGTTGATGAACGTCCAATAGAAGGAAGGTCAGAACACGCTGGCATAAGAGAGACAACAGAGACAGGTTGAGATTCAGAAACGCAAGTCATTGTGGTGCCTTTAGGAATGAGAATTTTCTCAGAAGTCTGGTTTGTAGCGTAGAAAAGTCCGGAGCCATTGTGGAATCGCGCTAGACCTGAAGCAAAGGCTATACCTCTTGCGAGACAGCGTGCAGATGGTTGGACAAACACGTCACCAGAGTCGATCACATTAGAAGTGATGGCAACTATCCGCTGATGACCAGGTGGTAGCTCGGTCTCTTCAGCAGCGAGCAAGAGAACGGGCTTGTCATCCGCATACAGGGCATAGTCAGTTTCCATCATATGAACAATATTTTCTTCACAGCAGATGGAAGCGTTCGCAATAGACAGAAAATCCCAGCCTAATATAATCTGGTGGGCACACGAATTCAGCACAGCAAATTGTACAAAATGAAGAATACCAGCGATGAAAACACGAGCGGTGCACATAGCGGCAGGTCTAATGGCGTCCCCTTGAGCAGCGTGCAGTGTAGGTTCATCATAAGGGGTGGTGTGTTTTCGTAGACGTGAGCACAAAGAACGATCAATCACAGACAAAGAGGCACCAGTGTCTATTAAAGCGTCCGCGTACACACCTTCTATTAAAACAGCTATCGTATTATATGGACGCACTGGAGGAATTTCTGTCTTTTTGTTCGATGCAGCTTTTCCTCCAAAAGCTGCAGAGGTTAGTTTTCCGGGCGTTGGTTGGTGAATTGCGAGACAGGTCGCAATGGAGACGTGGAACGGCGGAGGGGTGAGGGTGAGCGGCGTCTAGTAGAGCGGTAGGAACTGGTTGGCTCAGATGTCGCAGTTGGAGACGGTGAGCGGCGTAGCGGCGGATCATAAGGACGACGTTGGAAAGCGTACCAGCTTGTCCCATCATCCCGTCCGTAGGTGTCGAGTCCACGACGCTCGTCCTGCTGACGCTTCCGACAGACGCGTGCAATGTGGCCCCGATAGCCGCAGTAATAACAGATCGGACGATGCGGCCGACACGGTGGGTGAAAGGGCTGGCTAGTCACACTCGGAGTTAACGAAGCCAGCGGGACAGGCGTCGAGTGTGCGGGCATCGGTTGTACCACGGGTGGTGAGCCAGCGAGGACTTGTGCGTACGTCGGTTGGAGTCGAGGTACTGGAGTGTCTACAAACGCTGGCCTGGTCATGGACGCCAACTCCTCTTTGATAACATCCCGCAAAACATTGTTGGAGGGGGGAGGTGGACTCGGTGTCATTGAGAGGCCGACAGATTGTAGCTCTTCCCGTATAAGCGCCCGGATCATGGCACGCAATGAGGCATCAGTCGTGGTAGTGGTTTCAGAGCTGTCCGGCGGTAACCGTTGGGATTCAAGTTCTTCCAGACGTTGGCACGTGGCAACAACGTCAGCGACCGTAGTCAGGTTCTGAATGACCAAGGCATTGAACGCGGCCATGCCTATCCCTTTTAGTAGATGACGAACTCTCTCTGATTCAGACATGGACGTGCTGAAACGGTGACAGAGAGCAAGCACATCCTCTATGTACGATGTGTAGGACTCACCGCATTGTTGCTTGCGAGGATCCAGTGTCTTCTTCGCGAGAGCTGAACGAACCACCGGGGTGCCGAAAATTTGGCAAAGCTGTTGCTTGAAACGCGTCCAGTCCGTAATGTCCGTTTCATGATTGAAAAACCATGTTTTCACTACGCCCGTGAGGTAGAAACACGGCGAAGCTTGGTAGGATCATCCCAGTTGTTAGTGGAACTCGCTCGATTGAACTGGTCCAACCAATCTTCCACATCTTCACCTCGAAGTCCGGCGAACGTGGGCGGCTCACGCTGGTGCGCGGTGATAATCCACGATGGATAGGCCGTGGTAGCCGGGGCCGTGGAGGTAGACGCAGAAGCGCCGGTTGGCTCGTCCTGAGGCATGTTACCGGACACCTGGTACAAACGACGACCTGAGCGCAGCTCCAGGAGGCAGATCGGGCTGGGAGAGGACGGAATATCGTAGAGCACACTCCACCACTTGTGATGTAACAGTAAAGGCAACCTTTATTAGGCCCGGAAGACACGATAAAGCGACCACGCCCAAGGCACAGAACTCAGACAAGCCAAGTCCCCACAGCAGAAGAAGATGACGACCACTCATGATGATGAATATTTGTAAAGATAGATGATGTGCTTAATGAATGCCTACAATATATACATATATATATATATATATATATATATATATATACAAATAAATATATATATATGTATATATATATATATATTCATATATATATATATATATTGGTGCTTGAAAGCGGCAAACGTAATAAACATAGCATAAGGGTGGGCACAGGCTCAAAGGTGCAACATTCTTATCGTGTAAGTCAACTCATTGCTGATTAACGCATTCAATTTAATATTTTTGTAGGTAGTGACCTCAGAGTTTCCTCGCATTCTTTCATAAAGATGGTTATTCAAACACATTGTTTACTGAGCTTCAGCCTAATGAAGTAACTTTTACAGATCAACATCAGGTGATAAGCACATGTAGGAAAATTGTGTCCGTACTCTAATAAACTACTCAAATCTTGATTACTACACCCGGCGACCGTTTTCAGGAGCAGCACACAGACTTTTACGGAGTCGAAGCCCATGCTTTCTAAATACGCTTCATCGTGTAGTCCGCCAACGTTAATCATTGAAGACGTAGCCTAACAGAAAACGCAAGAAAAAATATTGGCAGATCCCACGTACCTTGAGGAATGAAAATAGAGGGAAAAGAAAGGGAAGGAGGTTAACCAGCCTATAGGCAGTCGGTTTGCTACCCTGCGCATGGGAGAGGGATGGGGGAGATGAAAGAGACCAGAGAGGGAAGAGAGAAACAGTACATTCGGCAGCACACGCGCGCACACTCAGTCATAGTCCAGTCTTGTATTTCGCGGTGTGTGACATTGCTGTTACAGTCGCTTGTTCAAGTCGGTGTCGCGTAGGAATTTCAACAGAGCTTTCATCGCCTTCTGTTGCAATGTCTTCTCTCGGGCACTTGACAGAATAGTGTCCACAGACATTTGGCTGTTGTCGATGCGCGCTAAATCAGACGCCAGTGACTGTCTCTGGATTTCATACAACGGACAGACACTCAGGATGTGGTGTAGCGTCGTTTCGCAATGACAGGCATCGCAGGAAGCGTTGTCGGCCATTCCTATGACAAAGGTGAATTGCGGTTATGCAAAGCCTGCGGAAGAAAGGTGAACGTGTTGCTTTTTTTTATTGAGCGACACTTCATGAAATGACGCTAATTTATGTACAAATGTCGCACGCACAGACATAGCTTGAAGAGTTGCAGATGATTATTTAAAAAGTTTGTTGAACTTGCGCAACGATGCCAACAGCAACACCAGAAGCTGTATGAAGCCCTGATGCTCGCGGTGATGCTAGCCGTGGACACTGCCACACCATTGAACCCCAGAGCATGGCACCTAACCACCAATTCACGTAAACCTGACGTGACGGCTGTATCAAAGGAGTACGTGAGTATTGTTTATAAAAGTGGATTGACAACCCTGCAATAAATATTGACGTTTCAAGAAGATTAGTGTCAGTTTGAAACGTAGTTCGAATACCTAGCTTCGCTCAGTGGTAGAATGTTTCATTGTCATGCAGAATTCTCGGATTCGATTCCAGCTGGGACCCTGAGATTGATTCTTTGCATTCGTCAGGACGACGCTACCAATGTCGGTTATTTTTTAATGCTCACACGCTAAAATTGCCATTGTGTTTTCTCGTTGTTCCTCGGTAGATACTTAGTGTCAATCACCCATGGTAAATATACATAGAAGTGGTACATACTCGCCCGTTGGTATGTAGCACTGTCTGACGGGAAGTGTTTAATTTTGGTTCACACTGAGTTATGGAAGTGATCATGAGATCACTCAAACGTAAGCGGCTAGATAGATAGATAGATAGATAGATAGATAGATAGATAGATAGATAGATAGATAGATAGATAGATAGATAGATAGATAGATAGATAGATAGATAGATAGATAGATAGATAGATAGATAGATAGAAGCGCTCAAAGTTGTCGAAGTTGTCGAAGGTGTTCTTGCAGAAGTTGCCTAATGAGTGTTTAGAAAAGGTTCTGAAAAGCCGTTGTGCTAGCTTTTTTTGTGACTGTGCTGCGTCTTCCGCATAGGCCTGACATTTTTTTCCATCTCACAGGATGTCAAGAAATACGTTGCGGCAAAAAACATCACAGCCAATCGACGGAATTATTGATAATTAGTGGGCCGAAGCGTCCATCAATCTGCCCATGCCTCCATCCGTACGCGTGCCCGTTTGTGCGTTCATTCGTGCGTGAGGCTATATGTACGTGCACCTGTTCGTGCGTTCGTTCATGCGTCTGTCCGCGCGTCCGTTTAGCCATCCATCCATCCGTCTGTGTGTATGTCTGCCCGTCTGTCCACCTACTTGTCTGTCTGCGCATCTCTAGTCCGTCCGTGCGTCCTTCCGTCCATCTAGTTAACACTTCAAATACAACCATCTCGCTTCTTTTTTCATCTTATATTCACCTTATACAAGTAAGGCCATCCAGCAAATAATCCAAGGAGTAAACAAGACTATGTCCCACATTTCTGCTGTCGCCGCTTAACACTGAGAGTGTTATAACGACGCTCTGTGCGTTTCTCGTAGCTGCGTTTCTCGAAGCCTGCTGGGTGAGTTGAAGTCACTGCACAGATGAAACTTCTTGAGGCAAATAACTGCTTTCGATTTGACCGATGACGAGTTGTCGTCAAGCATGCCACGACGTGCGCCTAGTCACTCAAGCGATCTACAATCGCGAAGGGGCCTGTTTTTTGCGGTAAAAACTTCTGGCATAAATCACGTTTCCGTAGAAGGGTCCACAACCGCTCGTATGAAATGGCATCATGTTATTCGTACCGCTGCTTGAAGCGATCTTGTGATACCAGTGTGTGCAGGCGAGCCATTAAACAGGCTTATTCAGCCCGGCACAATGTTTCGGCCTCGGACTCATCGGCATGGAGCTTAAATGTAAGAATTTACTCTAGGGAGCGGCGCGGTGAATGAGCGTAGAGCAGGTAGAAATGCGTGAAGTCTATGGCCTCATGCTGCGCTGTATTGTACGTGTAGGTAATAAATGGTAAGATCTCATCCCAGTTCTTGTGATTGGATGAGTAAAACTCAACCTTCTACCCACTCCCTCTGTTCCCTTGAGCAGAGCTCTCCCAGCTGCGTAGCGGCTGTTGCTACAGAAGAAGTGGAAGGTTGGTTGCTTCTCAGTGTCCGTCTTGTCGTGGCTGCTGCTGCTTGTTCGGGGATGAAAATCAGCACAATTCGAACGTTAGACCAACTCGACTTTATATACAGAAACTTATGTACATATTTACAAAACTTCACCGTCGGAACCGTCGCATGTTGCCTCGGCAGAGCCGATAGTGCAGAGCACTCTTTGCTGCGACCAGAACACCCGCGAGGACTCGGAAGCCAGGTTTTAATACCTCGGTTGCCCCTCCCGATTCTCCTCATGGCCAACCAAAGCAATTTAGTCCGTTTATTGGACTGACAACACACTTTTTCCCGTCCCCTCCTCTCACTCTCCTCTTCCCGCACTCGACTGCTCGGTCGGAAAGAGAGATACGAAAGGACCGGCCTGCACACAACGTTCCGCGAACTGTGCGAATGCACACAATGGTGGCGCCGTTCGGCGGCGGGCCTCCTGCATTACCGCGAGATGACTACGCTGTCCAGCATGACAGCCATCCCGCGGACTCTAATCCTGACGGATGGGTGGCTATGCATTGTTTTCACGCACTGTCCGCCGGCAATGCACTGTCCCGCCGCAATTCGCAGTCTGGGGACCGTTTAGCTGGTTGCTGGAAGCGGCGACTGACCGCGGTATTCTTGCCCGAAGGGGCGCGCTTACGCCGATATTATCGTCTCCCGAGAATCGGCTTTTTGGGAAGCGCGCCCTTTTGAGACCGAGAAGACTCGCTCCCATGGCCTGCGACGCCAGACCTTACACGCCTTTTCCTAGATTCGCGCAAGCGCTCAAATGCAGCTATGCGAATAACAACATAAAGGTATGGCGCCACCCAACCCTGTGGCCACACTTCGCAGTTCCTTGAACGCCAGAGGCGTTTCTGCAACGCGTGCAATACTTTTTCTGCTTAACCCTTGGGGCCCCACCCAACGGACGCCACCACATAGCAAAAAAAGAAGAAAAAAACCGACACGAGGTCACTCTGTACACAAGTACAATCTATAAAAGCAGGCAAGTCAAACAACAACAAACTTCTACATGCTTACAGTCGTACATATACACAAAAAAACACTTCACTGAAACACACACACACCCTTCCGCACTAGGTGCTGTTCAAGTTCAACTAAAATACCAATAACTCCTGCATGTACACACACGCACAAGAGAAACAACACACTTCACTGAGGCACATTGACCTTTCAACGCGTGGTGCTGTTCAATTGTCCACAGGTTCGCGCACGTCACTCTTGAGTGTCCAGCATGCGTCTAGTCATCTAGTGTCTCGACCCCCGGAGCACCGCTGCCGACTCCCCAGCACTCATTAGGTACCATAGAAAGCGCATCTGCGTTGCCATGCTCGGCGCCTTTCCTGTGCTGCACCACTACATAATACCGCTGAAGCGCCAAGGCCCAACAGTAAGCTTAGCCCCAGGAAGAGTGCCCTGGGTGACAAAAGCTAGTGGTTTGTGGTCTGACACCACGGTAACCTGTGCGCCGAAGAGCCAGAAATCAAATTTTTTCAGACCCCAGATGACTGCAAAAGCCTCTCGCTCAATAGTCGACCAGCGCGTTTGAGTTGGAGAGAACTTGTGGCTCGCAAATGCGATCAGCATCTCGGTACCATCGTCCGCACGTTGCGACAGGCAGACTCCAGCCGCGACCGCGTCTGTAAACAGCCAATACGGCCTCTCGGGATCTGGGGTCGATAATGCTGCTGCCTCACACAGTGCGATCTTAAGCCGCTGAAACGCCCTTTCAGCTTCCACGGACCACGGAATTCGATTCAGGATTCTCTTCCCCGTTAGTTCTGTCAGGGGCCTCGCTACCTCTGCGTAATCTTTCACCTAGCTTCGGTAGTAGCCACACAGGCCCAGTACGCTGCATAGTTCTGTTTTAGTCTCCGGCGCCTCTGAACCTTTGATCGCTGCAAGCTTCTCAGGGTCAGGTGCATGCCATCCCGAGCCTACCACATGTCCGAAATACCGGATCGATGGACGAGCTATCTGGCACTTATCCCTCTTGACCTTCAGGTTAACCCGCTTTAGGGTCTCAAACACCTGCCCTAGGTGTTCCGCGTGCTCTTGGAGCGTTTCGCTAAAAACAGCTATGTCATCCAGGTAAGCACAGCAGTATCCGCTGTGTGACCTTAGCAGTTCGTTCATTGCCCTGTGGAATGTTTGAGGAGCGTTTTTAAGCCCGAAGGGCCTTACCGTCCAGGCAAACTGTCCGCGATGACACGCAAACGCTGTCAGCAGGCGCGAAGCAGACTCGAGTGGTACCTGCCAATAACCTCTTCGCAGGTCGAGCAGCGTTATGTACTTCGCTTTTCCTACGCTCATAATGAGTTCTTGCTGAAGGGCCATTGGGTATGCATCCGCCACCGTCCCCGCGTTTAATGGCCGAAAATTGACACAGAGTCGCATGCTGCCGTCTTTCTTCGGAACGCATACCAGCGGATGGGCATACGGGCTCTCGCATGGAAAGATCAACCCCAATTCGAGCAGCTCGTCTACCTGCCTCCCCACCTCGGCCTGTGAGCTTTTCGGTACCCTGTACGGATGAGGGTTTCTGTGGAAAAACCCTTCTTGCAACCTTATCTCGTGTGGCCTTACTGCCGCTACCGTCGGCCCCCCGCCAAACTGCTCCATATGCCTCTTGAACACTTCGCAGATCACCCCGCGTTCCCGTTCTACTAAATGGGCTACCATATTGCTTGATGGAAAAACTTCTTCACTACGCATTGCCCCTGGTTGTGGGGCACACTCTACTTCACCGAAATCACCATCCTCCTCGAACATTACTCCTACCGACATAACCCTGGACTGATATGGGCGCAGCTTATTCGCGTGCACCAGTTTCCGGTTACCTGCTGGCATCTGCACAGAGTATGAATGCTCGCGGTATCTCTCGGTGACACTGCCTGGTCCTTCCCATTTTGGAAACATTTTCTCTGGTCGTTGATCATCAAACACCGGTACCAAATCATCGACGTTAAACTCTTTTGCCTTCGCCCTTTTGTTGAATTGCGCAGCGTAGGTGTTCTGCGATTTCGAGCTGACTATTTCCGCAGCCTGCACCGCGCGCCTAAGCCGCCCTCGTAATTCTTCCATGTACACCGCTCGCGACGCCCCCAACTCTCCCGGCACTGCAGTTTCCCCCGTCTAAGCCCTCTTAAGTATACTTAACGGACACGTTGGTTGCCTCCCATGCTGCATCTCAAAAGGCGCTACTCCGGTCGTATCGCGTGGGACTTTCCTGTACCCCCACAGCAAGGAAAGCACAAACTGATCCCGATTCCTCCCCTCTTTCTCTATTATGTGGTATAGCATGTTCTTAAAGGTCTTGTTCCATCGCTCAACCACCACAATGCTCTCAGGGTGCCCCGGCGTGGAAAATGGAGGGGAGCAACCAAGTTTCGACGAAAACTCTGTTGTCAGTACCGCTGTAAGCTTAGTGCAGCAGTGGGACGCTATAACCTCGGGTATGCCTGTTCTGCTAAATGCTTCCAGTAGTGCATCACAGGTTGCCCTAGCACTTAATGCACGCAAACATACCACCTCGTGCCAGCGCGTGCATAAGTCGATGACGCATAAACAGTACGTATGGCCCCAGCCTGATACTGGCTCCAGCGGCCCAATAACGTACACGTTAACCCGCTGTAACGGATATCTTGGTCTCGTAAGGGGTTCGATCGGGACGCTGTCCCCGCGACGCCAGTCTGCCCTCGCCTGGCAACCATGACAATTGTTGCAGTGCCGTCGTACGTTGTCTCTTACGCCTGGCCAATAAAAACTGTACTTGATCCTAGAGCACGTTTTACGGCAACCAAAATGCCTGGCCCAGCTTGACTCGAGCACCAGTTGCAGAACTTCCCCTCTGCGGCATTCCGGCAGTACCAGCTGCGTTACTGATTGCCCCAACACGTAATCCTTATGATAAAGTAATCCGTCGATTACTAGCATACTGCATACTGCCTTTTCCTGTCGCTGCTCCTCTCCACGCTTCCTGTAAAGTCGGGTCTCTAATTGTTTTTCGTGAAACTCGTCTGACGCGGACCTCTCCTTCTTGCCGACGCTCGGGGCTTCGTTGTGCAACACGCTGTCATCCCGCTGATCCCCTTCATCGCGGCTTGCTACAGCTACCTCGCTGATCAACACCTCCTCGGTCGCGTGTCACTCTACCAATTTTACACGAGTGTCCACCTCGTCCTGACGCCATACGACCTCGGCGTGCTGATGCTTGCTTTCGAACTCTGGCCGAGCGCCGCCCACTTCTGAGCTACCCTTCACTACCCCTTCGAGGGTGCTCTCCTCGTGTAGTAGTTTCTATGCTTCTTCGGAAAGTAGGCAATCTGTTCGTGTCGTTAGACGGTCCGTTAACGCGCAAAACACTGGAACTGGTTCCCTAACGTCGGAAAAAACTCCACGATCGCGCGACATAGTCAGTGGAATAACTGCGAGCTTGGCCTGTACTTTCTCCCCGAACGCCGAAGTCAGGTTGACCATCCCATGCGATTGCACCAACTCTGGCGGGACCACGCTCTCACGGACTACTGTAATTTCCGCACCTGTGTTCAACAGTGCTCCAATAAGTTTGTCTTTGCAGTCGAGCGATACTGGGATTAAATCACTGTGTGCGGCCGGGGAACCTTCAATCGAAACACGCGCCGCTAAGCTGCCTTCTTTACTGTTCGGAAGCACTTCCGTCGGCTGTTTCTGACGCTGCGGGCAATTCCATTTCTGGTGCCCTGTACTGCCGCAAGTGTCGCAGGCCCTGGGCTTTAGTTTCCTCTCCACGTTATGGTTTTTCCCATCCCCGTGGACCTTCATTGTCTCTTCGTCGGATCTAGCCGTGCTCGCGCTTTTCGACTCCGCCATGCTTTGCTTCACCTGCCTCGCGGCGCTGTTCGTCCCCTGTGGTTCTTCAATTGTTCCCAGCAACGTGTATATCTCTGGGGCGCTCATCCACGTTCTAACTCCTTGGAGTGTCACATATCGCAAGGCCTCCTCCAACCAATTTTTCTTTAATTGGTCGGCCACTAAAGCTTGACCAGGCCCTCGAATGTCGACACCCCTCTTGCCTCAAGATAAAAGTGG
Organism: Rhipicephalus microplus; assembly: GCF_043290135.1. NCBI lineage: Eukaryota > Metazoa > Arthropoda > Arachnida > Ixodida > Ixodidae > Rhipicephalus > Rhipicephalus microplus. The sequence continues at coordinate 711,346 of NW_027464601.1, read as the reverse complement.
AGGTAGCTTCCTAAACGTGTCGAAAAAGGTCTCTACCCCTCGTTCGCACGCTTGCCTGACCCCGAAAATATTTTTAAAGAAAAAAGACATCTTTTTAAGAAGAAACAGATGAAAGTGTTGTCCTCTTTGCTTTCCGTGCCTCGACTTTCATCGGTTTCTTCTAGCACATTCGCGCTCGCGCTGCAGCCCTCATTACCATGAATTTGCTCCAATGGCCTGCGACGCCAGACCTTACTGGATGGTACCTACATAGTGAGCACGTTAGTGAGAGCTCGGTTTGTACGTTCTACAACACGATTCGTCTGGTGATAGTATGGTGTCAATTGTCTAAACTGCGAAGCACAGTGACGAAGCAATTCTTCCACAGCATCCGCGATGAATCGGTGACCACAGTCACTGATGATCACTTGAGGTGGACCACCGCGAATAACCACAGAGCGTAACAAACAGGCAGTGACACCATCGGCTTTGGAAGATAGCATCGCAGTGATTTCGGCGTATCTGTAAGGTCACAGAACACTTACCAGTTTAGAGAACGGAAACTGTTCCTTTGGGCTGTTGTATCAAAATAACATGCAAATACGTCGCGGAGGCGTACTGAACTGCAATACCACGAGGCGAGATGGCGTTGGTAGTACTATCGTCGTCAATAAAAAGACGCATTTTTTGCTGCAGTTGGGGGGCTCGCGGTTGGTTCCCGCTGCTCACTTTCTCTGGTATTTTTTTCTTTGCTAAATCACGGTTGGCGTCTACATTTATTGCCAGGTGACCTATCTGGCCTCGAATGGCAAAAACAACGTCAATAAAGTAGGGTTTTCATTGTTTTTTGCGATGTCCAAGCCGGTACAACCCAAGTATACAGTCGGGTCCGAACAAAACAAGTCACCAAGATATATCGAAAGCTTTCAGCCCATGTGTAAATACTCTTGAAAGGTAACAAGCAAATGCATATAAGCAAACATTGATGATGATGATGATGATGATCAAAACTTTATTACTCCCAAAAGAGGGGACCGGCCTATAGGTCAGATACGCTGCTTAGAGGAGGTCACCGGGGATTCCTTGGCACACCGCGGCCTCCATTGCGCGTGAGATTACCCGGCGTTGCTGTGCCGAGTCAGTGATATGCAGAACGGACTCCCATGTATCTTCTGTGTGACAAGCGTCAGCGTACTGTGGGCACGTCCATGCAATGTGTATGAGGGTGGCCGATTGTGAGCAGTATTTACAGCGCGGAGTCACGAGGTGTGGGTATACCTTGCTATAAATCCAGGGGTAGGGAAAGACACTTGTCTGAGATCGCTGAATGAACGTCGCTCTCATTCTGTTGCGGCGTTCAAGTTTATTAGAGTGGCTCAAGGACGAGGGTCCAATTCTGCCGTCAGATGTTTATCTTGAAGTGAAGTGAATGCAAGATGTGGAATCGGAAAGGAAGCTTGAACACTGCTGATAGATAGCTCGCGAGGTGAGAGCAATGTAGTTTTCCTATATATGTTAAATAAGCAATTGTGGATGCATGCAGTTCTGAATTTTTCTCGCTCTGCAATGCTACATTGAGTACTTCACAAGAGTGCAATGTCGCGTCGTGTCGGCATGGAAGGCTCTAGTTTTGATTCTCAGCCGTGAGCTCATATCATAGGTAATATGCATTTAGGTGATGGGCCTAAAAATATTTGAGGCTTGCTACATTTATTTTTAGAGATAAGTTACACAGTTACTACAGCTAGAATTTCTCGTCGTAGGTAATGACCAGTCTGCTGAGTATGCAGCGAACATGTATGCCAATGTAGCAGTTATGAGGTGAGTTCTTACAGATCGAAAAGACCCAATTCTAAGAAAATAAGCTTTAGGCATGCGTTGTACAATTTTATTTGTGCATCTTTGTTGCTGCTCTTACAGTACACTATCTGCTCAGCTCTGAGCATAATCTTTTTTTTTTTGCATAGACATATCGATAGAACTTGAGCACTCTCTTGCAAGCAAACACTCCCGTAATAAATTGATGGTGCAAGATGGGAATCTGTCGAAATACTGTATCAATAAAGGTCACATTTATTACACACTCGTTATTGTGTTTACTTTTTCAATATAATACTGCTTGAAGGCTGAAGTTGTTTCCTCCCTGCTACGTTTAGGGGTTAAGACTTGTAATACATACTATCTTGCAGTGTGACTGTGAAAAAGTCAAGATCATGTATGTTTCAACTACCTGTGCGATTTCCTAGATTTTTTTCATATTGGTAGTGCACAGAATGTGCTTCATAGTGGAAGAAATCATAGTTGTGACAACTTGATTTAAACAGAAGCAGATGTGCTCAAAGAAATCTGACACCTTTCTCTGCTATATGAAAAAAAAACAGTACCATATCCAACGAACACAATCTTGCTCTTCACGACAGCATTCACGTATTTGAGGAAGCTGTGCTGCAAGTGTTCATCACTGTTGTGATTTCTTATTTTAGGAGCCCATTGAGTATATGTGCGAAGCTAAAGCAATTGGGTGCAATATCATGAGTGTTTGCGCATCTTCTTGTACACTTGTATGAGCTAAACACAGTAAATGATACAAAACAGGTCTGGGTGTTGTTCGTAAACTGTCACAAGGCACAACTAAATGATGGAAGCCTTGTTAATGCCCCTCACTGCGGGGGTGTTCTTTTTGTAATGAAATTAATAATTTCTGACGACTTACATGTCATATATGAAGTAATCGTGAGTCGTGCAGTAATAGGCAAATTTAGATTGATTATGGCTTCCAGGGGTTAAAACAAATTAGATTGTAGCCTCGCAGGAGAAAAAACTGCTTGTCGAAACATCTGCTCTGACACCTCATGTTCATAGATTTTTTCATATTTTCAAGCTTCTATATTTTAAGGGTCAATTTAGTTTACCTGCATCAATGGAAACTGGTTCACAACTGTGCACGAGAAGTTTAAAACTTGTGCTGCGCGGGTTCAGCAGTGCGAGAAGGAACAGAACGAGAAGGAGTGTGTCGGTCGGCAGAGGTTCGAAATATTTACAGCGAAATGAAACTGTCCGAGACACATCTGAACAAATCCGAACAAACCGCGAGCCGTTCTCTGCCGTCGCAACCGTTGGCCGCCGTATATTTTAAAATGAGGGTACTGATGTCGATAGGCTGCTGCTGACATCAAGTCAGCTGGAGCAAAAACTATTACAAAGAATTGATGACGCAGCACATGTTTAAGAAAAACTACTGGCTATAAGAACCAGTTGTTTTCTTTTATATAGAGCGGTACGCAACGATGTAGTATTTCATCATTCTAGAAATAAAACTTTGCCCCGACGAGGGCACCCCGACAAGAAAGTGCAATAGTGTGAGTGGCGAAAAAGGTTAGTTGATCCACTCTGGGTTTTTAAAGCAGAAACGCGCCGCGGTTGATTTTGTCACCTCTACAGGTGATTACTTGAACTTGAGACTTTCCGGGGCTTGGTAAGGTGGTCGACGCGTAAACTCTAGTATCTAGCGATTCTTGTTCGAAGATCGCAGAATCGGGCCCAATAGGTTGATGCCCAGCTGCTTGAAAAGATTAGTAGGTGGTTTTACTGAGTGGAGAAGGCCATGTAGGGCACTGGTTGTTCGTTTCTGATGCTGGAAATTCTCACAGCTCAAGACGTATTGCTTCGCTCAAGGCTAGTAAAAACGCTGTTGTGCTCGATGCAAGGTGCAAATGAACCAGAGGTGCCCGGACGTTGAATCATCGTGCATAGTACAGAAAACGTCGCATTGAAGACATTCAGGTATAACAAGTAAACATTTTGCGCCGGTTTCTGAGTATTTCTTCTTGCACAGCAGTGCATCACGAATGCGAAAGCGACCACTGCCTTTGAGACTGCAGGTATCAGCAAACAAAGGGTCTAAAGCTAAATCGTTGAGCTGTTCTCGTTTAAAGATATTGGCGTTAGCAAAGCCGCGAGATACCACAGCAAAACGGATGTCGAAAGTATCTGCACTCCCTTCCGTCGTGGCCACAGGTAAGCGAGAAAGGCAATCAGCGTCCAACTGACCTCTTCTATTTCTGTACGAAATGCTGAAGTCAAATTTATGGAGGCGTTAAGCCCATCGTTCAAGGGTGGCCAGAAGGGTCTCGGAGGGTAACAAGCCAACATAATGAACGATGTTCTGTCACAATCGTGAATGGACGGCCGTAGAGGTAACAACGATGCCTATAAATGGCGAATACAGCCACTAAACAGTCTTGCTTTGTCACCATTTAATTCATTTCAGCCTTTTTAGTGATTGACTGGTATAAGCAACGGCCTGCTCTGCGTTATAATGACACTGAACAAGCACACCTAGCTCTGATTCCAATTCCACTTGCATCACTGTGCGCTTTGTGCCACAAATCCAGGCACAAAGCGAAGAAAATCGAAACATTAGCCGAAGAAGCTGCGAAGTTCCTTTAGTGTCTGGTGTGGTTTAAATGTGCTGACTGCATCGATTTTGTTAGGATCTGCCCTGACACTATTTTTGTCAACTAGATGACTGAGAACTAATGCTTGTCGTCGACGAAACCGGCACTTCTTAGAGTTTAAAATTAGACCAGTCTTTACGACACAGTCTGAAACAAAGCTGAAACTTAGGCTGTGCTCTTCGAAAGTACGGTCAAAAATGACCACGTCGTCCAGGTAGAATAAGCACGCCTCCCAGTTGAGACCGTGAAGGACAGAGTTTATAGTGTAACGGGGTCTATTTGCAGAGCGGAACGCAGAAGGTGAAGCAGTCAGCAGCGTCCAGTCAAGCGCAGCAAGCACGAGTACATGCTGATGGCAATGCCCCTGAGGCGCCGAGAAATGCCGCTGAGGCCCCTCTTCTTCCCTACAATCGCCCTTCGCAGAAAAAGGCGCCATCCTGGCGAATTAGGGATAAGAAACGACTAATGGGTCATAATATGGCTTGAGGCGAGAGACGTGGACAGTGTCACGGCCGCGGTAGCGTAGGTCTGTGGATGGGATGATGGGCTCCACGATATAGTTGACGAGAGACGTTTGCTCTACAGCGTGGTATGGCCCGATGTATTTAGGAAGAAGTTTTGCGGAGCGGCCAGGTGCAGTAGCAGGTGCCCGAAGCCATACCAAAGAACCAGGTGGAAAGTTTGGAGCCGAACGGTGTCCAGTCAGGCGGGATTGCTGCTGCCACTGGTCCTTGGTAGAAAAAGAGCGGGCAAGCTGGCGGCATTCTTCAGCCTGTCGAGCAGCTTTGGACAGAGTTGTACTTTCGGACTCATAAGGTTTATATGGGGGAATAGTGTCTAATGTATTTGAAGGTTCTCGTCCGTACAGAAGAAAGTATGGCGAAAACCCAGTAGTAGCTTGTACGGCAGTATTGTACGCGTAGAAGACGAACGGGAGAACTTGTTCCCAATTTGAATGATCAGAGGCGACGTATATCGAAAGCATATTGCCAAGAGTTCGGTTGAAGCGCTCCGTCATGCCATTCGTTTGAGGATGGTACGCTGTACTTGTGCGGTGCACGATTCAGCATTCGTTGAGTAATGCCTTCAAGGCGTCAGAAAGGAAGGCACGGCCTCTGTCACTTTAGAGCTCGCGAGGGGCACCATGACGCAGAATGAAACGTTGCAACAGAAACGTTTTAACGTCACGGGCTGTGGCAGTCGGCAGCGCGGCTCTTTCAGCATAGCGTGTCAGATGATCTATCACAACAATATTCCAGCGATTACCAGCTAGAGTTGATGGTAGTGGTCCGCAAATGTCAATGCCAACGCAATCAAAAGGTCGACTAGGAGAAGGAAGAGGTTGTGACGAGTAGACTTGCCCGGGAGGTAACTTTTGTCGATGGCACTGAGCACATGAGCGAAGGAATTTTCGCACGTAGGTATACATGCCACGCCAATAAAATCTTTGTCGAAGCCTAGCGTATGTCTTGAAGAGGCCTGCGTAGGCACTCTGTGGGTCTGCGTGAAGAGCTTCGCAGATAGCAGCTCGAAGATGGCGGGGTATCACAAGGAGACAGTTGGGACCGTCAGAAAGGTAGTTGCGTCGATAAAGATCATCCCTTAGGCAAAAGTTGCTAGCCTGGTGGCGGAGAGTGCGAGGCGGCGAAGGAGTGAGAGCGTTAGAAAGAATGCTTAGGAGGCCACAGATCCAGGGATCCTTTCATTGTTCCACGGTCATGTTGCGCAAGGTGGATGACGCAAGTGCAGGCTCGAGGGAAGAGAGGCAAACACCTTCATCTGATATGGGTGAGCGAAAAAGGGCGTCGGCGTCCGTGTGCTTACGACCGGATCTGTAAATAACGCGGATGTCGTATTCCTGAAGTTTGAGCGCCCAGCGAGCAAGTCGTCCGGAAGGGTCTTTAAGTGAGGATAGCCAACAAAGGGCGTGGTGGTCAGTGACGACGTCTAATGCGGGACCATCCAGGTAGGGCTAAATTTTCCAAGGGTCCAAATAATAGCTAAACACTCTTTGTTAGTCATGGAGTAGTTAGCCTCGGCGTTCGTCAAAGTACGGCTTGCGTAGGCGACGATATATTCATCAAACCCTGCCTTTCGTTGCGCGAGCACAGCGCCAAGTCCAACACTGCTGGCATCATAGGAACCTCCGTGGGAGCGGCAGGATCGTAGTGATGGACGATGGGTGGTGAAGTTAGCAGGCGGTGTAATTTGGTGAACGCATCGTCGCATGCTGGTGACCAGGTGGAAAGGTCCTTGTCACCGCTAAGAAGGTCCGTAAGGGGTGCACATACGGAAGCAAATTTTCTAATAAAGCGTCGAAGGTATGACGACAAGCCGACAAAACATCTAAGTTCCTTTAAGTTCTTTGGCTTTGGAAAATCGGCGACTGCTCGAAGCTTGGCAGGGTCGGGAAGTATGCCGTCCCGCGATACGACGTGGCCAAGAATGGTGAGCTGCCGGGCACCAAAACGACACTTCTTGAGGTTGAGTTGAAGGCCGGCGTCGGTGAGGCGTGTGAGGGCGTGCTCGAGACGATTTAAATGGGTGTCGAAATTGGTGGAATAGACAACTACGTCATCGAGGTAGCATAAACATGTGTTTCAATTGAGGCTTCGTAAAATAGTGTCCATCATTCTTTCAAAAGTGCTGGAGCGTTACAAAGGCCAAAAGGCATAACGGTAAATTCGTATAATCCATCAGGTGTGACCGATGCTGTTTTCGGTAGGTCAGATGGTTCCATAGGTACTTGCCAGTATCCAGACCGTAAATCCAGCCAAGAGAAGTATTCTGCTCCCTGCAACCAGTCAAACGCGTCATCTATTCGCGGTAACGGGTAAACGTTCATACGGGTGATCTTGTTTAAACGTCGATAGTCCACACAGAATCGAATGGAGCCGTCCTTCGTCTTAACAAGAACGACCGGTGACGCCCAGGGAGTGTTAGACGGCTGAAAAATACCCCGCTGGAGCATGTCAGCAACCCGGCCATCAATAACACGGCCCTCTGACGCTGAGACTCGGTAGGGGGCGCTGCCGTAGAGGCGTATGGCTTCCTGTGTCAATCTTGTGAGATATGTTCGATGTGCGAGTGAGGCCAGAAGCGTGGCTGTGAAAAGAAGTACGAAACTTTTGCAGCAGGTTCACCAACTAGATTCGTTCTGAAGAAGACGTTGTGACATCGATGGAGCGGTGGAAAGCGTCAAGGATTGACAGGTCAACAACACAGTCAGAAATGAGTGCGCTGAGACCCGTAGAAAGTAAACCAGATGGAGCGTCAAAAGTGTGACGGGCGTCAATCGGATGCACGCGACCAAGACATTCACCATAGAATAAAGGTAAAGGCCCTTCAAGCGTATTGTACACGACCATCTTCGTGACGCCGTGGTGGAGAGTAAGGAGAGCAACGGGCAGTAGAGAACATTTGCGTTGAATGAACAGGGCAGAGGGCGAACATCACCGTCGGAAATAGCGTCACACGACACAGTCACCAGCAGAGAAGAGCGCGGTGGTACGGTAGTGTCGTCGGAAACAGACAGTTTATAATACGACAGGGAGGCTTCGACGGCGTCAACATCAGGAAGTGCAGATAGCTCAAGTTCAGCTCGACAGCAGTCAGTGACGGCATTATTCTTCGCAAGGAAGTCCCAGCCGAGTATCATGTCATGGGAACACGAGGGAATCACTACGAATTCTACGATATGCACAATCCCTTTGTCGAATGTTCTGAGCAGCCTGGCGACGACGACAATAACGTGCCACGTGGCCAAGACCGCCACAAGCAAAACATATTGGACGGTTGTCGTGTGTCCGCCATTGGTCGGAGTAGACTCCGACCTGCGGCTGGAGGGCAGAAAACAGCGGCCGAGGTGGTATCGGCATAGGCGGTGGTGAATAGCTCGGCGGCAAAAAGGGCAGCAGCGAATACATAGGCGCTGGCTGAAATGCAGGCTGTCGAGGTCGAGCAACGGCCTCGGCGAACGTGAGAGGTGCGGCAACTGGCGGCGGTTCACGGGCGGGAAGAAGATCTTGTGCGACCTGGTCTTGAATGAAGTCGCGGAGTGTAGACGGCAATCTGCGTGGTTGATCGGGTACGCAGGACATCAAAGAGAGCTGAAGAGCGACCTCAGCACGGATGAACTCTTGCATCTTGAAGAGAAGAGGGGCATGGTCTTCTCCTATGCCAAGGGTGGACAGGCTGGACGAAGAGTCGTTGAGCACCGAGGGACTTCGGGTGGAAAGACGTTGCCTGCGTAACTCGTTAAAACTCTGTATAACTCGGCCAGTTCTAGGACAGTGCGAGGACTCTTAGAAAGCAACATTTGGAAAGCGTCGTCCTCAATGCCCTTCATGATGTGCTTGAACTTAAGCTCTTTGGACATCGACTAGTTGACCCGCTTGCAAAGGTCCAGAACGTCCTCAATATAGCTTGTGAAGTTCTCACCAAGCCGCTGGGACCGAGTATGCAAGCGTTGTTCGGCACGGCGTTTGCGTACCTCCGGCCGTCCGAAAACTTGTGTGAGGCTCGTTTTGAAGACCGACCATGTAGGGAGTTCCGCTTCGTGGTTTATAAACCACAGCTTGGCCATGTCCGACAGGTAGAAGGAGACGTAGGCCAACTTGACGGCGTCATCCCATTTGTTGTGAGTACTCACTCGTTCGTACATTGAAATCCAGTCGTCAACGTCCTTGTCTTCTGTGTCTGAGAAAACAGGGGGATCTCGCAGACGCAGAGAACCGGCGCAGAGAACAGTAGGTGGTGCCTGTGGAGGAGTTGGAGCGGCGCTTGCGTCGGTAGGCATAATGGGTGTTAAAATGCGATTTCGAAGCTCCCGGGTGATCGAAACCCAGCACCTCCACCACTTATAACGGGGTTTATTTGCAGAGCAGAACGTAGAAGGCGAAGCAGTCAGCAGCGTCCGGCCAAGCGCAGCAAGCACAAGCTTATGCTGATGGCGATGCCCCTGAGGCGCCGAGAAATGCCGCTGAGGCCCCTCTTCTTCACTACAATAGATCTTTCAAAGGAGGTGGCGGCATCACGAAACCCAAACGGCAACACATTGAATTGGTGCAGTTCATGAGGCATCACAAATGCGGCTACCTCCTTGTCTGAAAAGTGTATAGGTATCTGCCAGTATGCTGATTGTAGGTCTATTGAAGAAAAGTACAAAGACGAGTGTAAGCAGTCCTTAACATCGTCCATTCCAGGCAGCGAATATACATCCTTTTTAGTAAAGGCCTTGAGTCCGCTGTGATCACTGCGAAACCGCCAGGCACCATCTTTCTTTCTAACCAAGGTGACCGGTGCTGCTTACGGGCTACATGACTCTTGAATGACACTCTTTTTCAGCATTTCTTTATCCTGGTTGGCAATACCTCTTCGCTCTGATGATGACACTCGGTAACGTTTCTGGAAGGTCGGATGGGCAGCGCTGGGGCAATCCCATGCTCAGCGCAAGAACATGGGACAGGTAGTGACTTCTCTTGGCGGAGGTCAAACACAGAAGCATGTCGTCTCAACAGGTGGCGTAACGTCTGCTACCCAAGTGACACCAGAGTGGCGCTAATCATTCCTAAGATCCGCGACTCGTAAGAGCAACCTCACTTGCCAAAAAACAATATTTTTCTCGCTTTTATTGTTGTTAATGACCGCAATAGAATATTCAGCAAAATCATTGAAGACGCCAAGATTCATTCCTTGAGGGAGCATAACCGGCATTAGTGAACAGTTCAGTGCCCACAGAAAGGATGCTTCTCCATCAACCGATACCTTACAACGGGGGACGTGTATGACTTTCTTAGCCCATTGAACGATGACCGGTTCTACGATGGCGTTGAAATATGTGGTAGATTCTGGGGCAAATAGCGTAACGGACCTCATCGACCATAGTGACACTGTCAGTTCATCGGAAACATTCACAGCGTCCTTCGTGGCCGGGGGCGGCTCATCAACGAGGGCAGGAACAATGTCACCATTGACGGGAAGTTCACCAGTTCCGCAGTCGACGAATGCGCGACATCCTTGGAGAAAGTTGAGAACAAAAATAACATCGTTGGTGCAACATTGCAAGACAAGAAACTGTTGGGAACACTTTTCCTGCCAATGGGTCGTTTACGGCACAAACTCCGACAGGATGAATTATTTCCCCACCAACATCACGAAATCTTGTTAATTTGCTCCAAGAAAACATAACTTTGTGGCCAATGTGATTTAAACAAAAAAGACTCGTAACTGATATTCTAGCACCAGTGTCCGCTAAAGCACTTGTACAAAAACCATCTATTAACACACGTATATTGTTCTTGAGCATTATAACTGGCGTAGGCATCTAAGGCAAATCCAGTTGTGCGAACTCACCTCCATCAGTCGCGCTGGCTAGTTTTCCGGCGGTGGCGGCGATGACAGCCGTCAACCCGGTGAAGTTGAGCGATGCAGTCGGCCATATGGAGGAGTCAATCTACGGTCAGAAGCGGGAGAGCTGCCATGGCAATTTCTCCGCCGTGAGGTACTCCTTGAACAGGTGGACCAATGACCACTGTTATCACCACTTCCCGCTGCCAGAAACGCTGATGCGGAATTATATCGGGATGTCGGCTATCTCTGTCAACCACAGAAATGGGCTATATACCCGGCGATACCGCAACGGTACCACAAAGGGGCTTGGCGGCATTCATTGTACTCCTGGAATGCATTTTACTGACGTGGTGTTGGTACAGATACATCTTCGTTCGGGTCGTGATAGCTGTTGGCCGGCTGACGGGGGTAACTGAAACGGTCTTCATACCTCGGCAGCGGGTAGTTATTGTGCTGTGACCACCGTAGTGAATGTGGCCTGTAGTTATAAGCATCGACGCTAGCTGCGGCAATCGACACGGGGTGGCAGAGGGAGGCGTCGCGGATGTAGCTTCGTACGGCATCGGGCGAGCGTGTCAAGTAAGCTCTTCTCGAACGATATCGCGTATTGTCGACGTGAGATTAAGCGGCGCGTATCATCAACACTCGCCACAGTGGTCACATTCGGTAGGTGACCAAACTTGAGAGGGATACGTCACATCTTCAGGGCCTCGAATGTGTGACATTATCTTACGACGTCGATTACCATGCCAAGGCTCTCTTTGCTGAAAAGGAACTGATACACGTCCTCGGCAATGACCTTGAACAGGTGGCCAACTTTGTCCTCCTCTGGAGAGCCTGCAGAGCTTCAGGATTGCCTTGATGTAGGTCGTGCACGTCTCTCCTGGGATCTGAGCTCTCCGCAGTAACGTTTGTTCAGCTTGCTTCCTTTTAGCTACGGAGCCTCTGAAGCATGCCCTTATTACGGAAGCAAAGGAATCACTTGACGTGAAGCATAAATGTTGTTTGCGTACCACACGAGCACTGCGTCTTCTTTGAGCAGCTGCGCTGCCACGTCCCACTGATAGTATTTGCTCACTTGTTTGTAGTGTGTGAGGGAGGCGTCCATGATCTCGCTAGATTTGTCCCTGAATGTGAGAGGCACTGTCAGACCTTGACGAAACCAGGGGCCAGCCGCGAGTGAACTTTGCACTAGCGAGTGGTGGTGATGGTACTGGTGGAAAGCCTGGGCTGTGATTGTGTACCCCCATAAGAATTATAAGAAGTACAAGCTTTGGATTAGATTGCTTTAGCTAGTGAATTGTCTGCAAGCGTTTTATTACAGTTTCTGATTCGTTCTTTGTGCAGCAATGGTAGTGGGGTGCGGCAAAAAGCACTGAAGCAGCGCCTATGTTCAAACAGGCTGAAGATCACTAAGTCTTAGATTTTCTCTGGGTTCAGAGCTTTGAAATTCCCATTAGACAGTTTAAGCGAAGCGTCATTCACTCACTACTGAGCATTGATGTAGCGTCTTGCGTCAGTGCAGAATATTACATCGAGTAAACGTTTTAAAGCATGTGCGTTGATTAGTAGGGTGATGTCGGGAATCCGGCGTTGTTCGCGACGTCCGCGACGGTGTCCCCTCACCGGCAGGTGTTATCTTTCCGCTCTCACTCTCTCTCCACATTTCCCAATCTAGTATCACTTCATAAATTTTACCCGCAGTGCTATGCAGACTGTTACCCCAGCTGTGGAAACTCGCCCACGACCTTCCAGTTCTCGATCGAGTGCACTGCGAACATCTTCCTCCTGTACCAGCTTTTCTTCGCCCTTTACGTAACGAGGAGCTGTGGGATGATGCTCTGCGCGACGGACCAGCTGAGGTCCTCCAAGCTCTGATACAGTGGGCCCGGCTCGTCGCTGGAGTCGTCCTGGAGACACCGTACTAGGGGTTCCTCCCACGCCCTCCTTCTCCATGCTTTTGTGAATAAGGACTTTCTCTCTCTCTCTCCTATAGCACCAGCTGCGGGCGTCTGCGCTTATCCTCGCCCCCAAGAACCGGAGCATGTGGTGCGAGAGAGGGTAGGAGAGCGTAGGTGCAGTGCTTCGCCATTCGCTCTCACTTCTCCCTGTGCCAGACCTTCCCATTCGCTTGCGCCTCACTCTCGACCGTCCGCTGGCTGGGCGTTTCTCAAGAACATCCGGAAATGTGTGCTCAAGATGCCGCAGTGAAACGCCAACGCCGAGCCGAGAACGCTGTTTTGTTCATTTCATAGTATCTCACTGTGCACGTTGGCTATAGAGCAGCAGGAGGAGGAGAAAAACTTTATTCCTCCCAAGAGGGAGAGGTGTGGTGATGGAGTGTCAGAGGAGCCTACCCAGCGTAGGTCTCCGCTACCCTCTTGGCCCATTCCAAGATCAGGTCCTGGAACTCGGGCGCAGAGCTGCACATAGCAGCCTCCTACTGTTCAATACTATTAACGTGTAGAGAATTAGGTGGTGGGTTTCGAGTACAACCCCACCTAATATGGTCTAGGTTAGCACTTTTTTGACAGAAAATGCACAAAAGAAGGGGTATATCAGAGGGTGTATAAGATGGTGAAAAAATGGGGTACATAACGTATGGGTTTGTAACTGGTGCCATAGTATTTCATGGTAGCGCGAAGCTCCATGATGTAAGGGGGGGTATATAGTGCGCTGTAGGCGTTATTGATTTGTTATATCGTTGAAGGTCAAAAGACGATCTCTCGCGCTGAAAAAAAGCCGCGTGGTCTAAGGCGCCATCAGAAGCCTGCGCTCGGACGGTCATTATTCGAGCACAGGTATGAGCCGCCTCATCGCCACTTCACCCCGCATGCGCGGGCGTCCATATGAGAGAAACGTCTTGCGTGGGAGGATGTTTCTTTAGAATTAAAAGGGCAGTTGATGAGATGCAACCTGCGCTGAAGTTGCGTATGCCAGTTTTGGAGTCACTTACAATCATAGTGATATTGGGGTGGATAGACCTAAAGCGATGGCAGCCTCCTCTGCCTCCTCGGAAGAGTTGACAGTGATGGATGCCGTTGTGAGCGCCTTGCCGTCATTGTCGACAGCAGAGAGGTCATAGGATGAGGAGAATGGGTAATGCATAGCGCGTTTATCGCATTAGAAAAACACCAAGTTTGGGAAACGGCGCTATTGGCTGCACAGCGTTAGAAACAAAAAATAAAACATTATCTTTCTAAACCTGAGTTCTCACGTGTGAAGAGAGATGCCGTAGTGACGTGAGGAAGGCGCCGTGCTGGTCGGACGCGTTGTGGTCGGCTCCAGTAACTTTTTCGCTTCTTGGTGCTATGTGAGGCTGCATTCACCCGAAATTGGGTCGCCATGGACTTCTAAGATCATAGGGGTGCTGTGGACACAAGAATCGCACCGGTGGGTGGACTATTTGTACATTAATAAGTGACTTTGGTGACGACGACGCTGAGTGTGCAGCTACAGACGCCGTCGTTCGACCCGGCTGCGCCGCTATCTGCGTGGTGCATAGGCACCGCATCTCAAACAGAAAAGGACTTGTTCTCGCCACTTTAAAAGATGGAAGATCAATCATCGAAGATCCCGGGGGACGCTGAAAGAATAACAAGAATTCCGGATGAATTACGGTGACTGAAAGACAATCGGTAGTGAGGAAAGCCAGTAGAGCTGCTGGTGCCGGAACGCCGGCGTCTAAGATGAACGCTCAAAAACCTACACCCGGCCGTCACAGCCTCAGAGATGTCAAGAGAAACTTTACAAGGGGAAGCAAGATGCCACCGCTACCATGTGAAGAAACTAAGGTCGTCGTGAGGCCGAGAGGCGGTCTGTGTATTAGCAGGTCTGGCGCGTCGATTGTTGCAGAGGCCATATGGAGAGCGGCAAGACTCGCTCCGGAAGAGAGAAAAACGGAAACAATGTGCTCTAATCACCTGCCAAATATTATGGTCGTCAGTACTTCGAGCCAAGAGAATGTTTAGCGCTATGTTAACGTTGAAGATATTACGATGGCCGGACAGCGCCACGAAGTCAGTGCATATGTGGCTGCTCCGCATGCCACCTGCAAAGGAATCATCCACGGAATCCCTCTTAGTAACCATCCAGGAACCATCGACCGAAAAATTGTCAACGCAAGAAATCCACTGGCTCTCGGAGCAAAAAGAATCAAGGATACTAGGGTCATCATAATGCTGTTTGACGGGTACAAGGTTCCTAATTATGTTTCTTATGGCGGTAACCTCATCAAGTGCACTTTATACGGGAAGCAAAATAATGTTTGCTATGCCTGCGGCTGACTAGGACACCGTTCTGACGTCTGCCCGACGCCCGAGGCTTCAGTCTGCAAGGCTTGCAGACAAGCTATCCAGCAAGAAGAGGAACATGTTTATGAACCAGTATGCAGTGTGTGCGGCGCAAAGCACCTTACCGCATCCAGGGAATGCCAGCACTGATACAAGATACTCTATGTCGCCAGGCGCAGGCAAGGCCTGAGGACCCGCGCCCCTCGGGCGAAGTCTCCATCCGTCAATGTCGATGGCTTCCTCGAGCACAACGACTGTCATCAGCAGGGCCAGCCCGGACCATTGGCTCTTGGAGGCCGATTCAAATTACGAGGGTGATTCAGAACCAGAGGCAGCTGCAGGAGTCGTTCCACTTCCAGGGTGCGTCTCGGATCCCGTTCGAGATCCGGGGCCCGCTCCATGTCCAGGACACGGTCTTAATACAGGGGTGGCACCAGACCACGTCCCAGCTCCGGTGCCGGTTTCAGATCCAGTCTCGGACCTGGCCAGGGAAAGACTGACGAACCGAGCACCAGACCCGACTTCTCGCCCAGGGCAGATTGCGAGCACGCATGGGAACTCCAGTTGTCCGTGGCAGTCCACGACGCCGAGGACCAGAGCAGGGGCAAGTCAAACCTAACTTGGGCTGACAGGGTTCGTAGTAATGACGGCGAGAACTCATGCAATGTGACCCGTCCCCAGAGCATGCTAGAGACGCGGAGATGTTACGATTGAAAAAGTAAAACACCGAGCATAAGGATAGACTTACTAAAATGGCAAATGAAATGGCGGAGCGTAAAAGAATGCTGAGCACGATGCGCAGCAATACTGAAGGCAAAACCACCGATACGCCGGTTCCGGCCCCTATTGGACATGGGCCCATGGCAACCAAACGCAAAGCGGTAGTAAGCAAACTTAGGAACACGGAATCTCAAGTCGAGCAGATTAAGCAAACGCTGCTTACAATTACACAGAACATTAAGATGGTGGCAGGGAGTGTAGCTAGCCTCACGGAGAGTGTTAGGCGGATGCAGGCTGCACTCAGTGACCCAGTAGAGGGGCTTAGGGCAATGAACGAGTGTATCATTGCGCTAGAAAATCACGCCAAACTGCCTAAATCTGCGCCACAGGGTGCGTCGCCTGGCAAAGTGGAAGTGGTCATGCCCGTACATGTTGATAGCCCAGGAGTTAACTACGAAGAGGAACAAATTTTTCGAGCCCCACTGACCCCGCAGGGCGGTGATCAAAGTAAAATCCATAATGAATAACGATAAAGACACTGTCTGTATTTGGCAATGGAACTGCAGGGGGTACGCTGGTAAAAGAGCACTCCTGCAGCAGTACTCTTGAACAATAACGAAGAAACCTCAACATTAGCCTCTGCAGCACCCCTTTCTGGTTACCGGGCATTCCCTTGTCAGTCAGGAGGACGAGATGTGTGCACACTAATAAATAAAAAGCTGACACAGGTCACCCACAACTTGAAGATGGCCAGATGCAATATCGAATATGTAATGGTAGAGATCCTACTTGACACACCACGGCGCGATCGGCGGAAAAACAGAGTTTTTGTTTGGAATGTCTACAGTATCCCCAGGCAAAAACATTAGAAGTTCAAGACGTTGCTCGAGAGGGCAGTTGAATTAGCCGGTCCTCAGCCTCTTGTCATAGTCGGTGATTTCATTGCCCCACATGGCTTATGGGAATACCTGTATGAGACGGGAAAAGGTTGTGACCTCTGGCAGGACACCACCGAACTAGACCTTACCTTAATCACTGATAAGGCTTTTACTACGCAGATAGTCAACTCTGCGACCAGAGACACGACGCCAGACATCGCTTTCATCAAGAATGTCAAAAAGACTACATGAGCCAACACCGCCATGGATTTTGGCAACGACCACTATGTTCTGCAGACTTCTATTATAGTGGACCGTAGCAGAGTCCGAGAGTTCACGGTGGTTGACTGGGATCTTTTTGCAGCATTTGCGGTACAAGGGCCAGTGCTCCTGACACTGACAATTATAATTTATAATTTATAATTTACTCCCACATAATGAGACATCTTATTACTAATAAAGTGTTATTCGAAAATCAACATGGGTTCAGGTACAGGCGGTCTTGCCAGACACAGTTATTTGAATTATCTACGGATTTACATGACTCTTTGCACAAATCGGTTTACACAGATGCTGTATTTATTGACTTTTCTAAAGCATTCGGCCGTGTTCCCCACATACGGCTCATCCAAAAAATAAACTGCCTAAAGTTAGACATAAAAACTACCCGCTGGATTCAGGAAATTCTATTTGGTCGCTCTCAAAAAGTAAATATAAATAATAATCTCTCCAGTTCCTGTGTCGTTGGGTCAGGAGTACCTCAGGGATCAGTTTTAGGGCCTTTATTATTCCTGATATATATTAATGACATTGCGAACAATATAACTTCAACAATTTGACTGTTTGCCGATGACTGTATAATTTATAGACAGACCAAATGCACTGATGACGTAGCTATTTTGCAAAGCAATCTAAACACCCTGGCTAAATGGTGCCACACGTGGAAAATGGAAATTAATACAGATAAAACAAAGGTCATGTCATTTTATTCGAATTCAAATACTCCAATAAATCGATACATGTTATGCAGTTTGGATATTAAACGAACCTTTTCTTTCAAGTATCTTGTCGTGATATTTACTCCTGATTTAAACTGGGCCATGCATATTGAACACGTAACAAACAATGCACTAAAAAAACTTGGCTTTCTTAAGCACCGTTTATATCTCGCAAACCATGAAACTAGACTTCGCGCTTACACTTCCCTCATCCGTGCAACCCTAGATTATGTTTCAATTATTTGGAACCCTCACACAGCTATACTGTCCGACTGTATTGAATCTATTAAAAACAAGGCTGCCCGCTTCATTTTGCACTCGTACTCGCCATACCAAAGTGTCTCAGCATTAAAACAGATTCTTAATCTTCCATAACTTAACACTCGTCGTCAATTCTTCCGCTTTACCTTTTTTCACTCTCTGTATCTTGGTATTACACCTTTTTCATGCGCTCATATTTTTCCGGCCCATTATGTGTCCAATCGCACTGACCATGCTCGTAAAGTGTCATCCATATTTGCAAGGACCAAAAAGTTCCAAAATTCCCCTTTTGTGTTATCTGTAACCGAGTGAAACGAGCTTCCCAGCGAGATTGCGATGATAAATGATCCGTCTGCATTCCAATCAGTGCTTCGTACATTTCTTGATGTGTAATATGTCTACTGCTACTATATCTTACCCTGTTGTTATATCTCGTGTACCAGCGAAACGATGAAGAACTAGTGCAATGCAGATTCTAGAATTGAAATGTACTCGAGATGTGAAATGAGCCATGTGTTACATCCATGTCGTAAAAATGTACCTTTTACTTAGTTATGCCTGATCGCTGTGTGCGTTCCTTTTATATGAATTGATGTATACCTTGTTTTTAACAGTATCCCCCCCCCCTATGTAATGCCTCTCGAGGCCTTTAGGGTATTTAAAATAAAAAAAATTCGAGGAATGGTGTGATGGCATACGCAGCGATACCATCGCTGCCACAAAGAAATTAAAGGCATATTTAAATGTGGAGAAGATGGACAGTAGGCTTGCCCAGCTGCTCGAGGCCAAGACAACTCTATTTTCTTGACGGAATAAGCAGAGGCACAACTGTATGCTACGGCAAAGAATATCAAAGTTAAACAAAGAAATCCAACAGCATTGTGACACACTGTGCAAACAGCAGTGGGATGAGCTGTGCGAGGCCGTTGACGGTCTGATCAGAAATGGCAAGTTCTGGCACCTTTTGAAGCACCTCTTGGACGAGCACAGCACAACAGCCAACCAGAGACACACTTTAGCCCATGCCCTTCACGAAGCCACCAAAGAACAGGGGGTTGACGAACTTGTTACCCGATTAGTTTCCAAGTACCTGCCGGCTGAACGAGAGGATGAAGACGTCGTGTTTCCAGACTATGGCGGCCCTCCTCTACCTGAACTAGACGAAGACTTTTCAGAGGCTGAAATCAGGAAAGTGATACTAATGCTCAATCGCACTTCGGCACTAGGGCCAAACAGAATCATGAACAGAGCCCTCAGAAACCTCAACGATGCATCCATAGAACATCTAACTGGTTTCATCAATGAAGCAAAGAAAACGGGAAGGGTTCCTGAGGAATGGAAGCAAGCTGACACCGTATTGACTCCCAAGCCAGGAAAGTCTCCTAGCGTTGAGAATCTTCGCCCCATCTCCCACACGTCGTGCGTTGGTAAGGTGGCAGAGCACGCGATTCTCAACAGACTGAACGACTACCTGGAGGGAAATGAGATTTATACGCACAATATGATTGGGTTTCGTACCAGCCTTTCAACGCAAGATGCAATGCTGCTCATTGAGCACCAAGTTCTTGATGGATACTCTGGAGATACAAAAGCTCTTCTTGGCCTAGACCTAGAGAAGGCCTTTGACAACATCAAGCACGAATTAATCTTGGAGACTGTGTTGAAACTCAAGCTTGGGCTGAGGCAGTACAACTGCATCAAGTTCTTTTTTTTCTGGAAGAAAAGCGAGGCTGCACATCGGGAACTTCTTCTCTGAGGACGTACCACTCGGACATCGAGGAATGCCCCAGGGGTCTGTGATTTCTCCGGTGCTGTTCAATCTCTACATGATCAGACGGTCGAAAAGACTGGCTAGCGTGGACGGAATCAAGCATACCATCTGCGCCGACGACATCACAATATGGTGCGTTGGTCACAGCGAAGGCCGGGTGCAGGATTGCCTTCAAGAAACAGTCGCGGAGGTGAAATCGTACTTGCGGCAAACGACACTCAGATGCTCACTGGCCAAGTCGGAGTTCCTGCTCTATAGAAAAGAACGAGGTGGCAGACCTAAGAGATGGAAACCCGTCGAAGAAAGCGATATACACATTTACGTGAGTGACGGGGAGAAAATCCCGTGGGTAGACACCATCCGGATCTTCGGCATGTTTATTAAAGCGAAGGGTGGCAACGGCACCGCTCTGCAGAAGATTGTCGCGCAGACTGACAACACTTTTCGGCTTGTCAAAAGAGTCACCAGGAGACAAAGAAGCCTTAAGGAAGACAATTTGTTAAGGCTCATCACTGCGTTTGTTCTCTGCCACTTTACCTACACCGTTGCCATGCACAACTGGCTAAGGTTGGAGTGGGACAAGCTCGACATGATTATCAGAAAGATGGTCAAGAAAGCACTGGGGCTTCCCGTACGCACACACACTGAGAACTTGCTCGCGCTCGGTGTGCACAACTCTGCTGCCGAGATAGCGTAAGCGCAGCAACGCTAGCATCTGGCTCACTTGTCCACTATGACGGCTGGTCGGTGCATACTTGGCGAGGTAGGTTTTAACCCTATGGAGCTGGCAACAAATAGCGTGCGTATAGTAAAACATATACAGAAAAACATCATTGTTGCCCCAATACCCCACAACACTAACCCTGTACACAATGAGGGACGTCGTCGGGCACAAGGGCGACGGCTCTGCTCAAGCAACTGGGAAAAAGTGGCGTAAATGCAAGTTTCGTTGACGCTTCATCATATCGAGACGGCAAAAAGTTCGCAGCAGTGGTCGTGGACCAGATGGGCTTGACTATGAACTGCGCCACGGTACGCACCACGAAACCCCAGGTGGCCGAACAAGTGGCCATCGCACTCGCTTTGCTAAATGGTAATTGCGAAGAGGTGCGCAGCAACTCCAAAGCCGCAGTCAGTGCCTTTCAAAAGGGCCGCATATCAACACGGGCAGACAGGATCTTGAACAGCTCCACCAGCAATACGATTGTCCCTCACACCATTCATTGGTTCTCCGTGCATGTAGGCTCCGCAAACGGCGTTGTGCTTAACCCGAATGAGTCGGCCCACACAGCAGCGCTCGCGCTCACTGACCGCCCTGCTCTCGACCTAGTTGACGGTTCCAGTGCCAATGACGTGGGACTTAAAGACGTACCTACTACACACAACGAGTTTACGAAGTAATACTACATGGCGAGGTGGGCATTCCCATTGCCACATTCAAAACTCAATAGAGCACAGGCCGTCTCGTTGCGCTTACTTCAAACCCATTCGTACCCGTCGTTAGCATACTTAAACGCAATTTATCCTCACAAATTCCCTGATGCCGCCTGCGCCGCTTACGTGCAGACTGCTACATTAGCACACATGCTCTGGGAGTGCGGGTCGCTTGGACCGACTTATAGCAAACCCAAGTGGGATGCGCTTCTGCACAGCTCAGAACTTCAGGACCAAATCCTGGCCATCCAGTGTGCCCGTGACAGGGCCGTCAGGCTAGACCTGCTGGTCCCCACGTGGGAGTTGCCGGGTGATGCGTGGTAACCTCAGCGTCTGCACTGGACCATAATAAAGTTGTTCTAACTCACTCACTTACTCACGTGTGAAACGCAGTTATGGACGCTACGTAATGCATATGCATTTCTTCACAATTCTGTTCGGGGTCGTTGGAACCTTTTTTTAGCCTTGTTTTTTTTTTTGCATTAAACACGCACAGAAACCAAAGAAAAACCAAATGAAATGTGCTTGAAAAGGGCGGGTTTGGGGTATAGAGAAGGGGGTGGGGTATGGATGTTTTTAAATGCGGAGCATGTTATGGTCACACCTGCTGGCAAATTCGGCCTTGGCCGCGTCGGCGGCCCTATAGCACAAGCTCGCCTCTAGTTCCCCATACTTTCGTGTTGTGCCTAATGTCGTTTCTCCCCTCATCTCTCACCTGGCAAGGCCGATGCAGGTACCGTCTGCTAGTAAAAAACGACTACTTGCACTGCACAACAATTCACTGGCCACCCCGTATATGTACGCTCTGGATCTTACATCTTCTTCTTGTTGTTGTTCTTCTTCTTCTTTTCTTTTTGTTATGGCTCTTATCCAACGTTAGGGATTGGCCGACTGTTAGGTGAATTTTGTTTGAGTGTTTTTTTTACTTCTCGTATAGCTATGAATAGGTAATACAACAAGCATAATTATGGAATAATTGTATCGAAATTATTACAAGGAAAAATACTTAAGCTCAATGTTCTTGTAGTGTGACTGATAAATTTATTCATGGCATAGTAAAAGTCCCTGTGACTGTAGCCCAGCGTAGAGGCACCAAAGAAAAATGAACAACTGGTTCGTATATTTCAAGACCAAAATTTTAAAGAGGTGGTGCGATGGATCTTCTCAATTACGTGTACCAGTGGCAAGTTAGAAAGTGTTAACTAATTGTTTCCTCCTCATTACAGATGCTACACAGAGGAGACACCGTTCTACTTGCTCTATGCAGGTATAGAGAGAGAGAGAGAAGGAATGTAGGGAAGGTAGGAAGGTTAACTAGACTATACGTCCAGTTTGCTGCTCTACACATTGGTAGGAGGAGAGGAGAGTAAAAAAAGAGATTGATCGATTGATTGATTTGTGGGGTTTAACGTCCCAAAACCACCATTTGATTATGAGAGACGCCGTAGTGGAGGGCTCTGGAAATTTTGACCACCTGGGGTTCTTTAACGTGCACCCAAATCTGAGTACACGGGCCTACATTTCCGCCTCCATCGGAAATGCAGCCGCCGCAGCCGGGAATCGAACCCGCGACCTGCGGGTCAGCAGCCGAGTACCTTAGCCACAAAACCACCGCGGCGCAGCGAGTGAAAAAAAAGAGAGAAGGATAGACACATGTCACATCACACACACAATGCCGAGTTTCACAGGCGTTTCCTCAATGAAGTTGCTGTCAGGTATCTCAGGAGGGCTCGTGTGGCTTTGTGTGCTGATGTCTGTGCTGATGTGCTACACATCTGTGCTGATGTGCTACACATCTGTGCTGATGTGCTACGTGACCAGGCTCCTAAGATCTTTGCTTCATTAATTGACCGGTCATCGAGTCTATTCAAGGCGCACTGGAGAGTCCGGCGATGTTCCCCTAACTAAGCAGGTAAAAGTTGACGAAGGTTACCCGGTAGCGAAGTGTGATTATTGCCACTTCTATTATTTTCGACTTTGGTAACTCACTGTTCGAGGGAAATTGTAGGTGCTTATATTCTGAATAAGCTGCCAAGACAGGGTCTGATAAGCATTTTTTTGTAGTTAGCGTGTGGATTCTTGTCATTGTAATGTATGCTTTTTTGTGGGCAAACCTCAATGATTGGCATCAAAATCACTGTCTTTGCTAAAGAATCAGCGCTTTCGTTTAAAAAGAAATGCTTGTGTCCTAGTGCCCAAATTAGGTGGAAACATTGAAGGCGCGCGGGAACTAGAATTCTGAAAAGCTTTGGTAGAGGCGTTTCACCAGATGAGGAGAAAGAAGAACACACAGATGAGGAGTCAGTGATCATTTCTACGACCTTAAATGAACTGGTGAACTTGTGGAGAGCCATAAATTCAGCTATAAAACTGAGATAAAGTCCAACATCCGTAAAGAAAAAGATCACTCAAGTTCAGGGCAGAATACTTCATTGCCAGCTTTTTGTTTCAGTTTGCAATGCATCTGTTGCAATAACTACTTCGTTCGTAGAATATTTAGATGCTCTTGTAACAATCCGTTTAAAAGCCTGTGAGTTAATAATTTCGCATAGTTCGGAAAAATATTCTGCTAGACAATGCGAATTATTTTGGTAGAATCGTCAAAGGACGCATATCCCGAACTTGTACATTTAGGGGTCGAGTAATTTATGTACAAATATGAGTTGTGGCTTGCGGAATCTGTACCAGTGCTTAGCCAAAATTAAATATGAATTGGAGATGAAATTTGTTTCAGTATGATTAGACAGAAATTCCTACAACCATACACAAGTCTGTTGCGTAAGTAGGTTGAATCATCCTAACAAAGGTGGTGTTGTCACTTTCAGGTAAAATTCTGCGTTTTACACATGTTTTGGAAGGCCTAAGCACAGCCGTAAAGCCATTTGCTTTATTAGCACTAGTGGCTGAAGCTTGTATGTTAGCGCACCAGAAAGAAAGAACACAGCCGAACTTTCATAGCGGTTACACGTACCATTTCGAGACCATCAAGCGTGCTTTTCTTCTCATACCCGATCTGCGGCTGCTAAGCCTGCGCAATACACCCATTTCTCAAGCTCCTTGTGTTTCCATTTAGTGAATATTAGGTTGCCAGTTTAGTCGTTCATTATATATACCTCCGAGGTATTTTAATAAATCTACTTGCGGGACATATTGCAGCTTGTAAGCAAGAGATACTCCCACTGGATTGTTAACAGTAAGAAACCGAAATAGCCCACTTATTGGTAATAAAACTGAACTGCACACCATCTAGCCAATTCTCGAGCTCACTCAATTACGACTCAAGTACATACTACCAATTGTGGAAATCAACGCTGCTCCTTTATTGAACAAATAAGAATAATACAGACAAAATAACAATTGAGCATTACCCAAACATACCTAATTATGCAACATTCACGGGATACCCGCCCCCTTACTCTACTACGCATTTACTCGGGTTCCCCTGGTGGAAGATGCGAGGGGCTTTTTTAGGAGCGAAGCGGCCGTGCGGACAGCCCAAATTATGAACGCTGCCAAGTGTGCGAAACGATAGCTCACATATTTTGTGACTGTGCATTATACGTGGCGCAAAGAAAAATGCTAACTGCAACGTTGGCAAGCATTGAACGAACACCATTAAGTGAAATCCACATATTGTCAGCAATGAACGACCAAACAGTGTCAAAAACTGCTACAAAGGCTGTTCTAGACTTTATAAAAAGCACTTGACTAGAAACTAGACTGTAGGGTACTATGCTAACTGCTTACTGTACATACGCACCTCCTCTTCTTGCCCCAATCATCACCCTTCATCCCTCTTTCCTTCCCCTTTTCATTATCCCCTGTGTAGAGTAGCAGGCTAGAGCAAACTAGCTCAGGCCGACCTCTCTGCCTTCTAAACAGCTCCGAGAAGACTGCATCGAAGACAAATACGATGCAGGCTACTTTGCTGTCTAAACAAAATAGCAGCTCAACGAATCGCTCATATAGCTCGTATCTCGCCGGAATGGTCGTCTGCACACAAGATTACGCTTCTTCAGGTACTCCATGTGTGTAACGTTTAATTTTTGTAAGATTTCAACACGAAATAATTAAGCCAGAAAATACAACTGTTACGTTTGTTTATTTTGGATTTTTTTCTTTTTGATGCGAGGTGGCGCATCGTCGCTAAAAACCATCCAGACCTATTCCAATTTTCGAACAGCATGGGCTTGGTTCTGTCTTCACGCAGTCTGCGTAGACTCTCTACGTGCTGCCTAAGAATTGGAATACAGCCAGAGTCTAAACCTTTCCTGCGTGAGGCGTAACCAGAAGTATCAGACAAACAGGCAAGCAGACGAACGGATGGATGAATGGACAGACGGAGGCACGCACAGACAGACGGAAGGACTGACAGACAGACATAGAAACCGAGAGACATACAGACCGACATACATACAGACATACAGACAGACAAGCACAGACAGACAAACAGGCAAACAAACAAACAAACAAACAGACAGACAGAAGAACAAACGGACGGACGGATGGATGGATGGACAGAAAGACAAGACAAGTGAAAGACAGACAGACTAACAAGCGGACCGGTAGGCAGACAGACTGATGGACGGAAAGACAGACAGATGGACGAACACACAGACAGAGGTACGAACGAGCAGACAGAAAGACAAGCGACAGACAGACAGACTGACCTCCAGGCAGGCAGATACACAGACAGGAGGACGGACACACAGACAGACAGACAGACAGACACACAGACAGACAGACAGACAACAGACAGACAGACAGTCAGACAGACAGACAGACAGACAGACAGACAGACAGACAGGTGGACGTTTCGCCCCAGTTGTCATTATTCACTTTATGAATACAAGTTTTTTCATAAGTGTGTCTTGCCAAGCCTCGTTTAAATTAACTGCAAAACGACGGCGAAGCGAAGACGTACTGACACGCTCCTCTGACTACTTCGCACCAAAACGAACGGTGCATTGGGGGTAGACCACTTGGACAGACGCAGCTGGCATCTAAGCAGAAGAAATGTGAATTGTTTCTCACCTATCACTGCTGTATGATGTTCATAAATAGATATTACATACTTGCGAGGGCAAAACAAACATGTTCGTTTTCAAGTCTTGTGAAAAATAAATCATTATTTCTTGATGCCAAATCTGCTGCTTATGGCATAGAAAGGCATACCATGGTGGTTACCTTGTCCAGGTTTGATTTCCACCTTATAAACGCGAAAACGTTTTGCAACAAGACCTACGTAAAAAAGCATGAAGGAAGCTTCAATTACTGTATGTAACTTCATATCACTTTGTGTTACACTCCTGAAACAAGCACTGCGAATCTCAAGAATGTACTCCATCCGAAGCAGATCCGATTCCCGTCTTCGCCATGATTCCCATGGGCGTACAAACTGCACTGAAGGAATCCGCCTAGACACTTGCGCCAGATTACCCTCTAGGCAGATTGTATAAAACTCTATGGCATATGACTGCATTCTATGTAATGGGTACACTGAGGAGCGTGAAATTTTTTTGAACATGCTATGCAACCACTGCGTGGTCATAAGAAAATATGCGCAGTAGTGTGTGTGCCTTTTGTAATCACTTGCCGGCCTTCAAGCAAACAGTCTTCACGATAATTGTTTTCACGCACCATGGCAATGTACGCTTGAAGTACGCAATATTACAGATATATCTTGTATTGTGAAGCCTTTACACATCACACGAGTGTGTGATAAACAGGAATGTTTTTGCACTGCATTATCAAGTAGACTAAGGTATATACACTATACTTCCAAGCGGTGCATGGTTGTTTACGAGAACACCTGCTTGCCACGCACATGACATGGGTCGAATCTTCCCTCGGGCTTAGACATTTTAATTAGTATTTTTTATTTTTTTCTCTCTTGATTTTTCAGTCACGCATTAAAATCATTTTTACTCACAGCCAGTGCCACCAACGTCGGCAAGAACGCTGGAATTCCTGAAAAACGAGCTCCTCACTATCGTGTTAATAAATTATCAGTGTACTTAAAAATGGAAAGGAGGTGCTGATATTCTGACAATATGAGATAGCGAAGAAGTAAGCCATGCGCTAGTCTGAAGGGTAGCTCGAGTCCTCGGAAGCACTTTCTCCACCATCGCCAGATATACGGCCAAAGAATCATGGAACAAAAGTACTTACTGCTTAAGTGGCGATTTACCTGTAGGTGGCTTCTTATAAGAAATCGTGTCGCTCAACTTATGGCACCGACAATGCAATATTGCCTCAACCTAAACGCACGCAATTATTCACTATTCTTTGAAAATATCCCATTAAACTGCTGCTGTATTATCGGTTATATTTTCAAAACTATACCAGTATTTTCATTATGCTCAACACTTTGTGGACAAAAATAATCAGGCAAAACGTAGTTGAGATCGTCCATTAAAAAGCGTGGTTATGCAGCTAAGAAACGTGCATAGAATTTCAAAGAGAACCAAGGATTCTTATGAATCTTTGCATTTTTCTGATATCTATGCACGACTCTTGCTAAGCAATGCACATTCAAAATTTTTCATAGGACTACCATGAATGCGAACAATAGGTCATTTTGAATCAAGAACCGAACTTTTCAGCGTACATAAAATGATTGCTGCTGATTCGCCTTGATAACTTAAGTGAAGTGCTTCAGATGCATTATACTCAATGCGCGAACTCTATTTTATGATCTGCAATATATATAGTAGAGAAATATTTGGTTTGACCTGCAAAATAAGCTCCTCACTAAACAACAGTGACATACCCACGAGATAAGTTCTTTGTAATCGTCACTTTTTTAGACAAATATCTTGTATCTCACTCAATGGATCTAGCGATATCAGCGTCATCGCCGTGCATCTGTCATTTACGGAAACAGCAGTACCTACTAGAGAGAAAGAGAGAGAAAGAAAACTTTATTTGCGCATAACGCGGAGCATTACAAATAGTCGGGCCTCTATTCCGGGGCTCCGCTGGGCCTCGCCATCATTTTTACCCGTTGGACCAGCCAGTGCTCATCAACAATGGCCGAGCTGGACAGCAGTGCCTCCCATTGTTCCTCTGTGTTGTTCAAGTTGTGGTGTTCTTCATTGTGATGCGTACACTCCCACGTTATGTGAAACAGAGTTGGTGTGGCCCCACACCATGGACATATATTTCTGTATGCTGTGGGGTAGAATACATGCAGCCTGTGTAAGTTCGAGTATGTGTTTGTTTGGATTCTGCGTAATGCCACCGATTCCATTGCTGTGAGTTTTTATGTGGTGCTGGATACAGTTTTCTGTTGTCCCGGCATTACTGAAGAATTGTACCAAAGTTAGGATCTAGGGGCGTTGGATCCTTTATTGCAGTGTGCAAGGAAGCTCAATGATTTGTGAAGCCTCGAGCCGCCTCATTCGCAAACGGGTTTCCGGTGACGATCTCGTGCCCTGGCGTCCAGATAATGGTTTGGGTGTATTCAATTGGAAAGTCTTTCTGAGCTTTGGTTAGAATTTGGAAGGCCTTCATACATTGTAATTTCTCTATTGTAATTTCTCCATGCAGCCTTCAAATCTGTGATTATTCTCATTGGGGCTTTTCGCTCCCTGCCCTCCTTGATTGCCAGCGCGTTCGCTATCTCTTCCGCTTCTGTGATAGAGGCTTTGGCTATGGAGGCACAACTTGTGACGTTTCCTTTTCGGTCTGTGACCACGCCCACCATGTTCTTTGCGTTTGCCTGATATTGTGCAGCGTCAGTAAATCTCACCGTATTCAAAATTTTTTTCTTTTTATCAATGTAAGCGGCTCTTGCTTTACGTCTTCCATCATGTAAAACTGGGTCTATGTTCTTCGGTAGGGGGCATATCTTGTACCAGGCTCTGACTGAGCACGACAATTCCATAGCTCTTTCATGTGCTCGAGGCCGATCTTCTGAAGAAGTTTTCTGCCGGTTGGCGTCTGTAGCAGGCGGTTAATTTGGGTGGTTACTTGCGCCTCAACCAACTCATCAAATATATTGTGAAGTCCAAGCGATAATAGCTTCGCAGTTGAAGTGCTTTGTGGTAGTCGCAGAGCCGCTTTATACGCCATCCTTATTATTTTGTCTGCTTTTTCTTTCTCCTCTCTATTCAAGTTGTGATAGGGTAGCGAGTATGTAAGTCTGCTGATGGCTAAGCTCTTTACCAAACGAAGCACGTCTTGTTCTTTTAGTTAAGCACGATTGTTCGTTATTTGAACTATCATACGAACAATTCGTTGAGCTGTTTGTTTAAGCATATTCAGTTTGTGGAGACATCGCTGACTGGACCGTAACCACATCCCTAAGATTCGCACGATCGTTTTCTTTGAAATAATATTGCCGTCTAGCTTGACCTCAAGGCGGAGGCTCGGGTCTGTCCTTCGTTTTTTACTCTTGGAGAACCGAATGAGTTCCGATTTGTCTGCTGAGCACTGAAGTTCCCTTTCTTTAGTGTACTCTTCAATGGATTTAGCTGCCAGTTGAAGCCGCGATTTTTTTTCTGCCAAGCTACCCTTGGTTGTCCATATAGTGATGTCATCCGCATAGAAGGAGTGTCGTATGTCGGGAATATCTTCCAGTATTTTGGCTAGACCAATCATGGCTATGTAGAAAAGCGTAGGCGAGATCTCAGCGCCTTGTGGTGTGCCTTTGCTCGGTGGGTGGAAGAAATTGGATTCGTCTTCTCCTAATCTGATAACAGCGGTTCTTTTAGTAAGGAAGTTTGTACATATTTGTACATCCTTTGACCGCAGTTTGTCGCTGCTAGCTCATCTAATATGGCCTTATGGCTTACGTTGTCGAAAGGGCATTTTATGTCGATGGCCATGACAATGTTTTCTCCAGCTTTTGGAACATTTGTTAGTACTTCTTCCTTTAAAAGCAGAAGGATGTGCTGTGTCGAAAGGTTCGAGCGGAAACAAAACATGGTGTTTGACAACAAGTTATTTTGTTCAAGGTGCCGTTAAAGTCTGACATTTAATAATATCTCAAATACTTTGCCTAAGCACGAGTTAAGAAAGATTGGCCTGAGGTTTTTTTATTGCCAATTCCTTTCCTGGTTTGGGTATCATAAGTTTTACAGCATGCTTCCATTTCTGAGGTATAGTGCTATTCACCCAGTGTTTGTTAATATAGTTTAGAAGCGCTGTTATGGCTTCGCCATTCATAATGCGAATCACAGCTTTGGTGATTTGATCCGCCGCAGGCGCTGTGTTGCGTTTCATGCTGACGATTGCCGCTCTGACATCGGCATGCGTGAAAGGTGCATCCAGTTCTGTGTTTGGGAGCCCAGTGTATTTAGCCTGGTAAGGGGCTGTGATGGCTCGGGCGCCGAAACATTTAATATAAATGTCTTGAAAGAGGTCATCTCGTGTGACTGGATATGTGGGCAATAATCTTTCTAGAGAATTTTGTCCTTCGCGTTCAGTTTTCAGAGGGTCAATCATGGCTCTGAGGATATTCCATGTCTTTGCTGTTCCTAAGGTTCCATTTAGTGAATCGCAAAACTGTTCCCAGTTGGCTGTCGCGAGACGATTAGCGTACTGTTCGGCTTGCTGCGCCATTTCTTTAATTTTCGCTTTGAGTTTCTTATTTCGCTTTTGCCTTTTCCATCTTTTAGTGAGGTTTCTTCTTGCTTCCCACAGGTGAAGAAGGTGAGCGTCTACTTCAGCGGTGTCATCTGTTCTGGCGACTGTTTTGGTGTGCATTTGCTTTTCATTTCGAATTATTTTGCACCACTCGTCCAAGTCGTCTATGGCAGTCACATGCGCTTTTAGCGATTTTCTAAATGTATGCCAGTCCATAATTTTAGCTGTGCCGATGTGTTTGCGGGTTCGCCCGGTGCGCATTGTGGTGCTTAGTATGTAACAATCACTGCCAACGTTTTCAAGAGTGTTGTACCAGTCCACGCTGTGGCAGTTTCGTACTATCGTCAAGTCCAGACTTGTGTCCATGGATACGCTGTTGCCTATTCTCGTTAGTTTTTCAGGGTCAGTTAATAGTGTCATTTCCAGTTTTTCTATTTGACTTGCGATATTCTTGCCTTTTGTGTCTTGCAACTTATTACCCCAGCTTGCATGTCTGGCATTAAAGTCCCCAACGATGACTAATGGATTCCCTTTCGCCAGTTTTGCTGTCTCTTCAAAGCGCTTGTCGATCGTTGCTCTCTTTTGTCTTGGGGGACTATAGATATTAAGTACGAAGGCGCTCTTTTCATGGCTCCCTTTGTAGGTTATTTCTCCTATAATATGCGGGATATCCACCTCTTCTATGGGCTGATGACATATTGCTGTAATTGAGTTATCTACTACTGTAGCAACTTTCCATTATGGGTTCCCAGTACTGAAAGTTTCGTTGCCCCGTGATGTTGGTTGTGTTCTGCCTTCCGGGACTGCTATGACAGCAGGTGGCTTTTGTTGCGACGCCACCAGCTGCAATAGTTGCCCTCTTTTCCGCCGAAAAACACGGCAGTTTCACTGCCACATTTCACACTTTTCTGGCCGTTGCGCAGATATTTAGCCATTATGCGTCTCCTGGTTCATGACCGACAATCCGAGCCTGTTGTGAATTTTCTCAGCTTTTCTCTGATTTCTCAACTTTTTCTCTTTTTCTCTTTTTCTCTTTTTCAATTTTTCTCTTTTTCAAAAGCATGCCTGTGGCATGCTTTCGAAAGACTTTCGTGTATTCAATGTGTTGTGCCTGGATTTTCTTGTTCAGAATCTCGAGCTTTTTATCTACCTTTATTATTACTTGCTCTATAACTGTCGGCATAACGTCCTTTAATGTTTACTTCAGCATCGACGACGTAATCATTGAGTCGCCTCCTGCATTCGGTTGCGTCTGCGATTTCTGGCCACTCTGGGCGGGTATAGAACTTTGTTGCGGGTGCTGCGTTTGTTGTTTTTTTAGTTCCCCATATTCGCATTCTAGGTCAGATATTCACACCCGCGTTATCTGTAATTCGCGTTCTAAGCGCGTGAGTTGTGGTGTTTGGTGTGAGTGTAGGGAGGATTTTGCTGCCCAGCTCACCTGGTTCTTTGCTTTCTTTTTCTGCGCCTTCTTGCCCTTGTGCTGTTGTTGCTTTGCTTGGGCCTGCTTGTGGTCACCATTCCTAGAGTTGGAGCAATCTTGAGAGCCGGACCTGGATCGGGATGTAGATCGATACCTCGATCGGGAACTGGAACGGGTCCCGCCTGGCGATGCAGAGTCCTCGTGCTCCGTGCTGAACCAGCGTCTCACCAGCACAAAACTGGTACAAAACCAGCACAAAACTGGTAATAATAGCGTTACAGCAGGCTTGCCTATGTAATGGAAGCGTAGTGGAAGCTGGCGACAAACGAAATCTGGGGAACCAGCTGAAATAATTTTGCAGTCAATACAAAATAGTTTTGTAATCTGTGCAAGAATAATTTATTCTGCAGCTGAGTGTAACAAAATGGACTATGATGACAGTTCTCATAAGAAGTGTTTTGCAAAACCTTACGTGGGCATGACAATTGGTGTGGCTTGCTGAACTCGGATTAAAAGAGGACGTTGCAACGCACTCCTTTCTACAAAGAATCAGAAAAAAGAAGCCACCAGTTAGAACAGTCCTCAATATACATTATTGGCTTAATATTTTAGTGGCACCTTGTCACTTGTAAAAATGGCAGCGGCCAGTTGTTGCTGCACTTCGCGCTTCTCAGTTACAGAGGTAATTATAGTTTCCAAGCTTTACAGCGCTTTAAGCACTTGAAGTAGAAGCCTTGCATTATAATAGTTACAATGACAGCTACTAACTGTCGTTGAATCCTGACCTCTGGCCTTTGTTCCTTAAAAATGTCATGGTGAACTAAAAATAAGACTGAAAAAAAAACGCCTGGCCTGCGTGGAAGGCACAGCACCGTCACAGTGAAAACTAGAAAAGTGGCCTTTCAGAGCCTTTTCCAAACACTTGTCTTGTCACCAAGAAGATCTGATTGGGTAACTGCTGGAAGCACACTTTCTTGTAGCCCACTACGGCATAATTGATATATATTTCTGGGTAGCAGGCCGGCATTCGCTATGCTATTTTTCCTAATACTTCTGGGAAGCGTGGAGTCCGCTAAACTTTTGGTGAGGAATTTTGTGTCACTTGTTCATGCAGTGGCTAAGACGATGAAAAACTATGCCTAAAGCGGGCATGCGGGACAGTTGATTGCACGACCCACTCGTTACACTATTCGCATTGTGCGACGACTGTTTGTCCTTTCGCTGTTTTAAACGCTTTATAAGTCGTATTACCGCGATTGTCTTGCCTACATCAAGCCTGCCTAAGGCAAGTTCGCCAACAAGTCCCAAGCACCGGCATGTCTGTCCGGTAGATTACTTAGCTAGCGCACAGCGGACCAGAGTTCAAGCGTTACTGTGCCATTGGTACTAAACACTCTAAAAATAGGATAGGGAGAGTGCAGAAACGGGCTCCATATCCGCTTCGGCGCAGTGACTTTCGGGTGCCTTACCCGTCGTGCCCTTTCGCGGCAAGGAGCAAAGGAGCAAAGTTTCTCCTACAGTGTTCAAGTTTCTCCACAACCACAGAGGTCTGGCGCACGCGCATGTGCACGCCGAGCCTAGCTGGCCATGGCCAATCGCGTGCTATTATTTTACGTGCGATTGATTCAAGCAATGCAGATGTGACGTTAATTCTTTTGTTTTATTGGTGTAGAGCAAAGCCTTCTTTTTTGTTGCCAGGCAATCGAACGATGCTTTCCACACATCTGAGTGTGTCTTGTGTTGTTTCATACTACCAATTAGTCACTAACACAAGGAGCTCTGCTTCCTTAAACACTCTTGCTTTATCGATTACTTTAGACTGTACACAAATATTGCATTTTTCTGGTGTCGACAAACTTGGTAACTATACGCGTTCTGAGATTCGAACGACACCAATAGCACTCATCAATTCAATGAGACGCATAAAAAGCACCACAGTTAATTTTTCATTATTCCAGGAAACGTGATACCACTGCACAGTCCATGCGTGAAAGCACGATCATATACAATTGCTGGAGTTATACCTGCTGCTACCGCAGTATGGTTCTCAGGGATGCCGTCGTGTTAGTTTGCGGATGAATTTCGACCCACTGAAGCATCTTGCTGTGAATCCCCAAAAAATGGGTGTTCTTTGCACTTTTACCCCATCCAAATATGGTCGCCGTGGCTGGGAGTCGAACTTGCGCCCTCTAGCATAGTCACACGACACCCACTGAGGCTATGCTACCACGGCAGGTGAAAGCACAAAGGGAAACGGGCTACAAGTTTCACCGAACGTTTATATACAAGGCTGGGTTATAATTATCAGAAAAGTTTTAAACGTTATCATAACTACACTCTTCTGAAAAGTAAACCAATGACTTATGTCAATTAAACGAAATTCTCAATGGCATGCGTTTTGAATTGCCACTGCCAAAACTGAGCGTTAGGACGGAAATATGCACACGTGTGGTATGCCTTTCTCTTCCACATGATAGTTCCTTTTCGTGTGAAACTCAGTACAAAATGTAGTTCTGGTAACAGCTGTGCACAGCAGGTAAGTACCAACCCTTTTACTCACCTTTGTGAAAAGAATATTGCAAATCCAGAGTAATAGTAACCACTACAGCTGCAGCTCTCACACCACAAATGTGGCATGCACAATGACCTCAAGTTGACGCGTGAGGCGAATCACGAGACACATATGAAGCAAAAAATTATGTATGCACACCTTGCTATGATGTTATAGTAAATTCGCGCACTGTAGCGCTAGTTCCTCCACTCAAGTAATCGAGCTTCCACGACGCCAACAGCCACTACCATCGCTCACCAAATCACACCGTCAGGTGCGAGGTCATCTCTTATTAAAGACGACAGTCTTTCTTGGGGACCTTCAATAAAAAACTTAGGTCTGTCTGTCTGTACATTTGTCTGTTTGTCCGTCCATACGATACCTCAAACAGCATCAAACGGCCAACACCATTCGCAGCGCCCACCAATACTGCTCAAGGTTTAGCGTTCATAGTTGTGCGATTGTCAATTAAAAGGCAGTTATTGTGCATATCTGAGGCCCCATAACAACACGACGAAGTTTTATATGTCTGCCTTTATACAGGAATAGGCACAACAAATAACTCTAAGCAATGAAGCGTTTATTCCGCTGCGCTGACAGTGCAACGCGATGCTCAAAAAGTTGTTTCCAACGCTTTGCTACGACGTCACGGTGGTGGCACCTGCCCGTCACTTTGCGTTCTACACCTTATCACTTCCGAGTCTGGCGCGCATCTTTCTCCGCAAGCTGCACGCCTTTGTTTTCGAAGATAACTGCCACAAGGGGCTTGTTTCTAACGTGCCTCGATGCGCTTGTTCGTCTCCGCTGCACGCTCGAGGCACTCTAACGCAGTGCCTCCAGAATACCATTCACCGATTTTCTTGCGCAGATTATCAAAGAATCGTTTTGTTCACTTTCTCCAGACGCACGACTATCGTATTTCGACTACATTTGCGGTGTAACGTGCAGATTCGGAACCAATTTTTTTTTTCTCGCACGACCCGCGTGGTAACCTACGTATACACCACTGAGACGGTCGTTACCACATAAAAAAACATTGTCATATGAGGCTAGCTGTGGACTGTATTCATGGCCAACAGTCACACTTGAGGTAAGCACGTAAATTGAATATAAGCGAGCGTTACCACGAAACAAGTAAACGAGATCGACGCGACCACAGACTACCTACCACGATGGAGAAAAAGTCTGGCCTGCATGCTGCGACTTCTTTGAGTAACAAGTGGAAGAATAAAAAAAAACGTGACCTCCGAAATGGCTAGCACGTAGCAATTTTTGCGTTGTCGGAGGCTCCAAGAAAAAAAAATAACTGTGGCAGTGGTCGAGAGATGGTGCAGCGTTCGGAATGCCGTTGGCATTGTATGCCAGGCTCGGGATCATAGTTTTCGCGAAAACCTGATAAGCACTAGTAAATATTCCGTTCATCATAATGCGACCGTTGATCAACTTCCGATTGTCTATGAATCAGTTATATAATATATTCATGCGTGCGCATATTGTGGTACGGCCACGAAACATAAAAAGTTGACCAATGCTTGTTTGTCACTTATGCCACTATGTTCAGTCGAAATTCATAGCTATATAAGCTTGCGCGTTTTGTAGTGGCGTGCGACTAAACATGTCGAAGTGTGTGCCACTGTGGCCAATTCTTTATTGGACTCTTGTTCGTTGAGTTGCCTTTATAGTATGTATATGTACCATGTGTCTTTATGTGCATGTGTAGCTATATGGATTACATCGGCATGTATTAGGTGACCGGAATCAGTGAGTAATCAATGAATGGGCTGACTCGCCAGCTATTTGCTAGGGAGCCGTGTGGGTGTGTCAACAACGTAAGCGCGTTGATAACGTCGCTACACTCGTGATAACGTCGCGAAAAATAAATACTGCCAGCCTAGCAGGCATTCACCGGGCGAGAACTCCGTAGTATCCGAGTCTTTCAAAGTGAACGTAGTCTCGCTGGGCCAACGAAACCTACTAGCTCCACCGTTCTGTTTCGCGATGTTTTCATCACCACAGGTTTGTCTGCTTGTTTTTATAATTATTTCGTTCTACATCAATCACAGCGTAACCATTTTTTGTAATTGCCAGTGCTGTGTACTCCTTATCATTCGAGAAGTGATGCATTTGTTAGGTCTATTCACTTCGCCAACCCGGGGTCAGCCATCTTCACTCTAATGGTGAGAAACAGTTTCTTAGTTAAAAAAGAGAGCAACGTTTCTCTATTTAAAGCGAACATTAGAGACATCGCCGTTTCTCTTTAAATGAAGGGAACGTCACTCTATTTCTTTAGGACTATAGGCCTTTTTTTTCTAATTTGGCGCGGTGTGGTTACAAACACCTGTGGCGGCGGCGGACAACTAAGGCGCTATGCGAGACTCGAGTTCTGATCTCATAACTGCTTTCGCTGTAAAAATCGGTTCGCTTCGAATTCAGGAATTATGTAGCTGCCGGTCCACTTGCATCAGAAAAAAAGGGGACGTACATTGTTGCGGGAGAATGCTTTGAGGTTTGCCTTTGTTATCATTAAAAGTAGCAAAGCGTAACCCTAAGTTAGTAAATTGACGCCTATTCTGAATCGTTTATGGTCGTCTGAGGAACAAGGTTCAAATGAAAGAGCCTCAATTACTCTATCCTAAATAAAAATAAGTGTTCAATGAAAGAAGGTTTTTTACAGTGAAAGCTGTTATGAGACCAGAAGTCGGGTCACGCGTGGTTGTACGCCACCGCTGATTTCCGTAACCACATTTTACGAAATTAAAAAAAAGAGTGTTGCAAGTGTTTAGCGGATGCCACGCTTCTTAGGAATATGACGAAAACTATCAGAGCGAATGCCGCCTACTACATTAAAAGTTTCATTAATACTGTCATAGTGGGTATCAAACAAATGTTCTTGAAGCAGTTACCGAATGAGTGTTCAGAAAAGGCTGCGAAAGGCCGCTCTTTCTTGCTTTCGCTGTGACTGTGCTGTGTCTTCCGCGCAGGCCTGGCGTTGTTTTTGGAAAAAATTTTCTAAAGCTTTTTTTAATTGCACAGATGCTAGTTTGACTGCAACTAGAAAAAAACGTCTGAAGTAGAAGTTCATCACGATTGTCACTTATTGAATATGATAATTTTACCTTGATTGAGTTGTGGGGTTTAACGTCCCAAAACCACGATCTGGTTATGAGAGACGCCATAGTGGAGGGCTCAAGAAATTTCAACTACCTGGGGTACTTTAACGTGCACCCCAATCTGAGTACACGGGCCTACAACATTTCCGCCTCCACCGGAAATGCGGTCGCCACAGCCGGGATTCGATCCCACGACCTATGGGTCAGCAGTCAAGTACCTTATCCACTAGATCACCACGGCGGGGCCTGATAATTTTTGCTTACCATCAAGTGAAGCTTTTTCTTCGATGTTGCGTCAATTGTAGGAGATGCTCATGCCTAATTCCCAGCTTCACGTCTAATGTTTCAACGTAAGCCAACTCGATAAGTTACACGGCTGTGTTTCTGTCATGTACCGCCATTACAGCAGTGGTTCAGAATCTACTTGATAGTTGAAAAATTTGTGCCTTAACTTTTCTATGTCCGCGTAATAGGATGCTTGCTGGATCTCTTGAGAATTGCTTCTTCGGTGCCCTAAGGGACCTTACGATAACTGAAGACATCATTTGGGAAAGCTATTGAAAAAGACTATATATATATATATATATTTAATATTCATGTTTGCCATCCATGTACAAAAGCACAATTGAAGTTCTAAGCAAGAAACATTTCATGTCTGAGATTTTGAAAAGGTGGTGTTTAGAAATATTTGTGAAGTAGTATTTACCAAAATTCAACCATGAATTCAAAACATGGAAGAGTGAAACGGCCATATTCTTCTGAGACGCTCTGTATGAGTTAGCTTCGTCGTATCAAATATCAATTGACTTCTTTTCGCGGGTGTTTGGGCTGTCTTTGCAATTATAGCACGCACGAGACACATAGATTGATGACTACTGAAAAAAGTAGATATCTGTACTCGGGGGTTTCTTTGAACAGTGACATCATTTTGGTCGTCTGATCGTTGCGCCCATCTGAGTTTCGAGTTCTCTTCCGACGTTGGGAATTTATTCAAGCCTACATAGCTACTTAACGCGAATGTACAATGTTTTTAAGATACCAAGGGTTCGTTCTATACTTCAGTTCTCCTATTTGGCACAACCGCTTTACTGCTCTAAATACAAAGTAAACTAACTCATGTTTCTTTATTTTTGTTTAAAATTGTATTTTCCGGCGTTCTAAGATGCGCCCAACTAAAAGTAATTTTGGAGACACAGAACAAGTACCAGACTTCTTTTCTTTTTGAGATCTTCGAGACAATTTTTGAAACACGCGGCATAGATGATTGATTGATATGTGGGGTTTACCGTCCCAAAACCACCATAAGATTATGACAGACGCTGTAGTGAAGGGCTCCGGAAATTTCGACATCTTGGGGTTCTTAACGTGCACCCGAATCTGAGCACGTGGGCCTACAACATTTCCGCGTCCATCAGAAATGCGGCCGTTGCAGCCGAGATTTGATCCCGCAACCTGCGGGTCAGCAGCCGAGTAACTTAGGCACTAGACAACCACGGCGAGGCCAGCGTAGAAGATACATAACGTTTAGTTTTTTTAGTGACGTCATTTTAACATCATTAGATACAGTGCAGCTAAAATGCTTGCAGTTACAGATTACTAAGCTACGCAGGAACAAATTGAGAATGCGATCCGCTAACTTAAAACGAAGATATTCAAACTACG
This sequence comes from Rhipicephalus microplus, assembly GCF_043290135.1. Classification (NCBI taxonomy): domain Eukaryota; kingdom Metazoa; phylum Arthropoda; class Arachnida; order Ixodida; family Ixodidae; genus Rhipicephalus; species Rhipicephalus microplus. The sequence continues at coordinate 671,868 of NW_027464601.1, read as the reverse complement.
GCTTTGTGCGTAACATAACGGGCTGATGCAGTTAGGGAACACAGAGAGCAAAGCGCAAGCCGCTATCACTGGCGCACGGGGCCCAGACCTAATAATAAAAGTATTCGTAATAAATTATAGCCCTAAATCTACCACTCATTCGTTCATAATGTCCTCCTTGCCATCGACACGTAGTAGGTCATCTAGTAAACCTAGATAGCGTTTCGACTAACAATAACTATGAAATAGAGACGTGAAAGCTGCAAGTGGGTAGCACAATATTCGTCCGTCGGTGTGAATGGTGTGGTGACTGTAAGGAATACCGACTCTTCTTGAATTTCACGTTTGATTACATACGCCTGGTATATTCGCCATAAACCAAACCCCCTTCTGCCTCCCCTTCCCCCCCCCCCAAAAAAAAGATCCTCTCATATTTAGTTTTCTATCTGGAAAAACTTAGACAAAGAAAGATTGAGGAGACGAAATGAAAGTGCCATATAGGTGAGAAATGATGCGCGAAACGCTACTATAGTTATCAAGGTGACCGGTGGGAATTCGGCAATGCGTTTCATTTTTCTTTTCTTTATAATTCTGTACGTGTACCGTGAATTCCTAAGAAGACGCAGGACTCATGTAGCTGTCTGGCTTTATTAACAAAAATATTGATAATATAATTTTATCAGTTTAAGTCAGTGGCTCTGAAAAAGCACTGTAGAACATCCACTTCTTTAAAAAACGCTGTTCAAACGGCCGCGTAAGACTTTTCAAGCCGCTATTTTTGACTTGTGCGAAACAAGAACTAATCGTAAAAGATGTTTGCCACAAGGACCAATATGATATTATCACAATGTTTTGCAAATTAGCCACGAAATCACATGACTCGGTTGTTGCCTAATGCATCAGGGTGCAGTGGCACTCTTCAGAAGCATTTCTTACGGAAGCGGCATTCCCTGGACTTATTCGCGATTGTTTCTACACAAAAGTCGCAGCTAATAACTTTATGCCACCGGTGTACATGACATTATTTTGAATTGTAGCGCGTGACTATCGTATGAAAGTGTACATGAAAGGCCGTGGAAAAAATAAACCTGTGAAACTACAATGCAAAGTAAGCGCACTCGCTGCTTTTTAAAGTGTGACCTAAGCGACTGCATAAATGCTCACAGAAGGTTGCTGCGTGCGATAGGCTCTATATTGAACTTGTAATACCGTGAACAACTTCGTTGTAAAGATGCAGTAAACTCGTCAATGTTGTTCATGAGGCCTATGTTTCTAACTTCGGCACACTCTTTCTGTGTGCTTTCGTTCCGAGTGGTTTGGTGCCATGCTGTTGGTTAGTAAAAAAATGGTGTAATACATGCTGTGGATTGTAGGAACGAAGATGTCTCAACTTCGACTATGTAGCTGTTTCTAGTTCTGTCTTCAGTTGTGATGTATTACATGGCGAACAAGAGAGGTTTGGACACGTGACCCGGCAACTTTCGATTTGTGAAAAGTCATTTTTTACGGCAAAGTTGTGTATTGCTATCCGCCTCGTGCACTGCTGCTTCGAGCAGTACCGGTGGTGCCACAAATGGCGAACGGTAGAAAAAAGAACAGATATATGCCCTACTAACCACGCATTGTGCATTATACTGACCATATTTTCCCTTTTTTTCAAATCAGTTTTTATTATTTTTTGATATCTTTGCCAACGCTCCTGTATTAGACCGCCAGTTTGTTTCTTACGTCGATTGTTCTATTTAATTTTTCTAAAAGTTACGGGCGAGAGCGGTTTATTGCTTGCATTTCAAACGTGCATGCGACGAATTTGTTTGCGTAGCCAGCTACCACAAACGAAACAAAAGCTGTTGCAAAGTTGAAAGGTCGTCTTGTTTCATTGAACACCCTGAACAACAACCTAGATAACTGTTGTACGCAAACGTACAAAACTCGAAAAAGACATACATTTTCACTTTCGTCCAGCTAAAAATGAGTAAAAACAACAAACCGGAATCTAAATAAAGCTAAAACAGTCATCACAAAGGGGCATAATAATGTGCGAAAGCACCAGAGCCAATGATCAACAAACGTTGACAACTTTTTTTAAAGACCACAGAAAAATATGAGAAACTTCAAACTGCATTACAATCACGTATTTCTAAAAATTTGATCATCAACATCACTGAAGGCGCAATTCTCTATCAATGCATTTTCAATTAGGCAGGAACAACGAAGTTTTATAGAGGAAGTTCAAGCGCGTGACATAACTCAAATAAAAATAGGAATTGAGAACGCCTGTAGTTTGTATACACCGTAAGCTAGATTATCTTCTGGTACATAAATATGCACAAGACATGAGGCTATAGAAGTTATGTTTTCGGACCAGCGAGCCTTTAGAAGGGCGACTTACAACCTCAGCCACCTTTTTAAATGCAGTATTTTAAATGCAATCTCATCAATGATCACAACACTCTTGTTACCACACACTGGTGTAAAATAGACGCGCAAAGCCGAGCGTCATGTTTCAACTGCAGTACAATCGTGCGCGTATATACAGTAATGTGTTGCCATCGTAACAGCGGTACATGCCTTTCTTATCGCGTCAACAAACTGTGACGACGCTGAGAGCTACACACACAGCTGAATGTGAAGGAAAATTGGCGGATTTCACGTACAGTAGGAATCGACGATATACGAAGCACGAATATAAAAAGGTTGATACGTCACTTTAGCATTAGCACAACGCTACGAGGTGCAGGTAAATGAGGCCGCACATGACTTCCGTGTCATCATTATCATGTTTGAATGTGTAGTTTACCTTCGTCATTTGTTCACGTCACGTGATACCAAATTTAGTAAATGTGGAGCTAGCAAAAGGGCTGTTAGCACTCAATGAGGGTGGAAAGTTGTCTTGTTCTTTCATGACACGCGTGTCTAGACTGTCATGTTTGCACTAGTCATATATGTCAGCATCCATTGACGTCATGTAACACAAAATTTAGTATATGTGGAGCTAGCAAAACGGGTGCGAGCGCATCATGAAGGGTACAATATACTCTAATGTAACGTTGAGGCTCCCGCATGCTGGGCAAAGCGATGCTAAGGTAGCAAAACGCGAGCACTCTGCAGTGTGACGCCAGGCGCGACCTGCGTCTGTCGGCGCGGCCCGACGGCAACTGGCGCGAAATCCGACATGCAACATTTCGCTCTGATGCGTTAACCAGACAACACTGCTCTCCGTTATTTTTTTTTTCGCGACGGAGGCATGCCGGATGTGCTGAAACGCGCATGCGTCAAAGCAACGCAGCGCGGCGCGCGCCTGCGAGTATATGTCAGGACCTGCGCATGGCGAGGCAACGCCTGCGTGACGCAACGAAATGAACAACAACGAGCACGCGCACCGCGTCACGTGTAAATTGGCACCTTGACTATCGCATGTAGTCATGATGATTATGATGAGTGGTTTTTAATGGCGAAAGGGCCAATTTATGGCCAAAAAGCGCCATTACGAAAGACGATATGTGAACAATGATATGATGCGTGGCTTTAAATGGCCAAATGTCTTCGCGCTAATGCGGATAAAAAACATGGCAGTAATAAAATCATAATAGTGGCCTCAGATATGTGCACTGAAAGTGAATGGAAAAATGACATGATAATAAAACCACGATAGAGATGTAGTCACCACAGCCACAACCACGGTACAGAGGTCGTGCTACGGAGAACCTCGAAATAAGGGGTGAAAGCTGTGAACTCCTTTTAAAAACGTGAATCGTGATTGCAGTTTAAAAAGCGGATCCCTACCAATCAGCATCACTGGATGTAGTGGGAGCTGCCGCCGGTAGGGCAGAAAAAAAGTGCAGTTTTCTTAGAGCATTTAGCTCATTGCAAAGGACGAGAATGTGGAAAGCCGTAAGTGGTTCTCTACATCTGTCACAATATGGTGGATTGCCAGTAGATACGAGTTATGAGTGTGTGGAGTGTGTATGTCCTGTTCTAAGCCTTGTTAGTGTCAGTTATGCGTGTCGTGGTTTTGATAGTGGCGGCCAATAACTATAGTTGCGGCTTAATAGCCTGGAGTTTATTATCTGTGTGTTTATACCACGTGCTCTGCCAATACCCCCTGAGCTTTCGTTTTAAAAAATTTTAAGTCAAGTGCAGGCATCGGTATTGGCGCATTGGAAGTACTGTCGTTGGTGGAAGCAGCCAGCTTGTCGGCCAAAAGGTTCCCTTGTATCGCACGGTGCCCTGGAACCCAGCAGACAACGACATGCTGTTTTGATTTGTACAGTGTGCACAGAAGTGAGTAAAGTGACACCAGCCTAGGGTTCTTGTGCCCTTTAGGAGTTTTCAGGGCTCTGACCACGCTTAGGGAGTCTGTGTATATCACTGCCTTTTGTAATTTTAGCTCTTTGATGTGTTTTACAACCGCCAGTACGTATTGCGTAAGCTTCTTCTGTGAAAATGCTTGCATAAGGATGAAGAAAGCTGGCCTCGGAAAAGAATTGGCCTACCGCTGCATATGATACAGAAGTGTTGGACTTTGAGGCATCGGTAAAGAACTTCGGCCATGTGTGTTTATTTTGTAGTTCTAGGAAGTCGTATGTATGTGTGCAAGTGGTGCGTGTTTTGTGACTTCAACAAAAGAGATGTCACAGTCTATAAGCTGCCACTGCCACGGTAGCATCTATGTTGCAGGAGCCATCAAACTGTGTCCAAGAAGAGGCACACGAGTTTCTTTGGCCAGGCCCCTTACACGGAGCGTGTAGGGCTGCCTAAACGAAGGACGGTTCTCGGACAAGCCAGAACAAGACAAATTATAATTGTGAGTTGTTAAGGGCGTTTCTTGTCTGCCTTCACCTTCAAAAAGTACAAAAAGGACAGGAATTATCTTTGTAGGTGGAGCGACCATTCATTCGAGTCCACGTACAGGCTCTCCACAGGGCTAGTTCAGAAAGCACCCCTAGAGAGGTGAATGCCTAGATGGTGGACAGGGTCGAGAATCTTGAAGGCTGATGGTGTTGCCGACTGATAGATTATAGCACCGTAATCTAGGCATGTGCGTACGAGGCTTTTGTATAAATCTATTAGACATTTCGTGTCACTACCCCATGTAGTGAGTTAGAACACTTTCAAAATGATTATTGTTTTTAAGCACCTGTCCATTAAACACTTGATGTGTGACATGAAGGTTAGTTCAGTGTCTAATATGAGACCAAGAAAAGTCCGCTCGGTTATCACTGGACGAGGTGGACCATTGAGGTCAATGCCGGGGTCAGGCTGGAGGCGCCTCTTTGGCTGAACAAGACACAAGTGCTCTTTTGCGCGTTGAGTATAAAACCATTCTCATCTGCCCATTGAGATTTCTTGTTCAACCCGAGTTGAACCTGACGTTGGCACACTGAGATGTTGCATGATTTGAAACGAATCTGTACATCATCGACATATATGCAATAAAAAATATTACGAGGGAGAGACAGGTGCAAGGCATTCATTTTAACTATGAAAAGTGTGCAGCTCTATACACCTCCTTGTGGCACTCCTGTTTATTGAACAAATATTCGAATTAAGAGAGTGCCAACTCGGACATGAAATGTTCGGTTGGACAAGTAGCTTTCGATGATTGACAGTATTCTGCCTCTCACACCAAAAAGTGACAGGTCTCGCAGTATGCCAAAGCGCCATGTAGTGTCATATGCCTTTTCCATATCGAAGAAAACTGAAATGGAAAATTGCTTATCAACAAAAGCATCACGAATTTGTGCCTCGATGCGGACAAGGCGGTCAATGGTGTACCGAGCCTCTTGAAACCCAAATGGTTTGGGTCAAGTAGGTCATTATTTCAAGGAAGTGCATCAGGCGCCTGTTAATCGTTTTTTAAAGACCTTCCAAAGACAGCTGATTAATGCTATTGGCCTGTAGCTGGAAACTGGGTCGGGACCTTGCCTTGCTTTAGAATTGGGAGAACGATAGCTTTCTTACAGGCTGAGGGTAGCTCGCCGGAAGACCTTATCGCATTATACAAAGAGAAAAGAGTTTTTTGAGTTTTAGTGGGCAGGTGTTTTAACATTGCATATTCTGCGCGGTCCGGGCCTGGGATAGATTTATTGCATCAGGTAAGTGAGGTTGTAGTTCTGCCAAACAGAAATGTTCAATGTATTCCTGATGTGTTGTGGGTTTGCGCTCTAATCTCTGTTTTTCTATTGTGGTTTTGTATCTTCCGAACGCTTAACTATAGACTGATCAGCTGAAGACCTGTTCGAACAGAACTCCGCGAGTGTTTGCCTGGTCTTCCATACTCTCCCCTTGTGGGTTCATTAGGGGAAGTGAACGGGCTTTTCGTCCTGCCAGCTTACCAACCATGTTCCAGACTTTCGACTCATCTGTGTATGTGTCTCATCTCGACTCATCTGTGTAACTTTCCCTTCTCGCCTGTCGGCGCGTCCTCCTTGCTTGCGACTTAACATTCTTAAAGTTTACGAGATTCTCGTCTGTGGGCGAGTCTCTAAGCAACTTCCATGCCTTATTTTATTTTTTTCGAACATCACGGCACTCATTATTTCACCATGGAACTCGTCGTTTTCTTGACGGTCCACATCTTTGGAAATACATTTTGTTTCTGCATCAACCAAGAAAGCTGTAAATAGCACACAGCATCCTCTATGCGCAATGCCACCATGTCCGTGCAAGGTAATAGAGTTATTTGAAGAATTTTTTTCCAATCGGCTTTGTTGGTGAGCCATTTGGGAACTTGAGCAGGACATGTATTTGTTATTGATGTGCTGATAACGATAGCAAAACGGTCACTACCATATAGATTATTAATGACTTCCTAATTAAGTAGATGCAGGAGTGATGGGGATGTTATGCTGAGGTCTATTGCTGAGTAACTATTGTTAGCGATGTTGTAATATGTTGGCTCTTTTCGATTCAGCAGGCACGTAACGGAAGAAAAATGTAACTGTTCCATAAGGCGACCTCGAGCATCGCAGCGAGAGTCATCCCATAGATTGCTATGTGCATTGAAATCTGCAAGTAGAATATAGATCTCTTGAAGTTCGTCTATGAGGGACTCGAATTCATGCGTTTCAAGACGGTGTTGTAGAGGTATGTAAAGAGAGCAGATGGAGACGATTGAGCTTATTCAAAAGAACTGCTCGAACAGCCACCGCCTCGAAGGTTGTTTGCAGTGGTAAGTGTGTGCATGCAATCTTTTGATGGACTATAATGGCAACACCACCGGATGGCACAATGGCATCATTCCGGTTCTTCCGAAAGGTAACGTAATGAAGTAAAAAGGTGGTGTGTTTAGGTTGCAGGTGTGTCTCTTGCACGCACAGCACCTTAGGGGTGGGTTTGTGAAAAAAATTGCCCGCAGCTTCCCTCGGGGGAACACTGAGGAAGATGCGGAGCAAATAATTGGTTAAAGGGGTGTTAAAGTGCGACTTACTTGGGTCGATGGCTAAATTGGTTAACGTGGTTGTGAAATGGGGTGTTAAATTGCGACTTACTTGGGTCGCTGGCTAAATTGGTTAACGTGGTTGTAGGAGGGGTGTTAAATGAGGGAACATGTACGACACGTATGCGAAAGGGCGGTGTTTATTTATTGCGACGAACTTTGAGCACGATGGCTTTTTGGTCGGTAAAGTGAAGAGTGAGTGGGTTGCGGCTCCGCCAACACTTTGGCCGGCGCTGGTCGAAGGGACGTCGATCATTGCGACCTCAGACGTCGACGCGCCGTACAAACCAACCGACGAGCGGCAACTGAGCGAGCGAGCACCGACCTTGAGTATATATACAGCGCGACGGCGCATGCACTGTCAGCTGTCGAATGTTCGAGAACGGGGAGAAGCGCAACGGCGCATGCGCGCGCGTCAGCTGCCGATGTTCTCGAAGCGCGACGGCGCATGCGCGCGCGTCAGCTGCCGATGTTCTCGAAGCGTGACGGCGCATGCGCGCTACAATATACAGCTAGCGAATGTTCGTGAAGAGGAGAAGCGCACGCGGTGTGTAGAGGAGGAAGGGTGCACAGATGGTGGAGGAGTGAAGCGCGCGCGATGTGTAAAGGAGGAAGAGATGCACAGATGGTGGAAGAAGGAGGAGGAAGCTTGCGGACGGCGCCGCACTACAAGCCTCGATTATTAGTTGCTCCGCATCTAAAAGATCCTGGATATCGGCGAGGTTTCGCAGCAGTCCTCTGACGTTCCACCGTAGTATTTGTGTCATTTTAAAGTTGTGTGGTGCTGTGTGCACCAAAGTGTTATGTTAGGCTACAGGGCCTTTTGGGTGCCCGTGATTCGAGATTTTTTCTTTTTTGGCGCGCTTAAAGGAGTTGCGCCTATCCTTCGGCGTCTGAGGCGCCAGAGGAGTGGGAGTTGTACACATCACCTCTTGTGAGGTGGTGGATGCTGCCTGCTCGGCAGGCATGGTCATAGAACTTTCGGACCTAACTGCGCTTGCAGTGATCTGAGGTTCACCAGGCACGGGGGTCTGCCGACTGTTACGACCGGCCCCAGCATTGGGTGGGATTCTCCGAAGGTTTGCGAACCCCTCTGGGAGATCGTCAACCCAATCCAGGGATAGCCTGCACCTGAGAGACTGTTATGACTGGCCCCAGCATTGGGATTCTCCGAAGGTTTGCGAACCCCTCTGGTAGATCGTGGATGCATTCCCGGGATAGCATGCACCTGAGACGGCTTTGCAGCCAGGCGAAAACAAAGGACAACGCACTGGTTTTTTCGCTAAGGAACCAAGCAAGAGGAGTTGCGGGGAGAACTGGTTCCTGACCGACTGTGTCGTCAACCCCCACCTCCCCATTCAGGTTCTTCCCCCTCGCCGGGAGAATTCAGGAATCTGCTGTGTGAAACGCATTGGTGCTGTGCGTTCATGACCATGTTTGGGCATCATTAGGGCGTGGTGACCATATTTGGGCATCGTGTTAGGTTGTGCCCCTCCATGTGCTTTGAGGTGTATTTCCCCTTCCGCGTGGCCGAGGTCCCGGGGCCACCGCATTGGCTGACGATGTGGAATGCGGCCAGTGTTGGCACCGCGGCGCTTTAAAATGCCAAAGACGTTTTGTATGTCTCTTTTTTCTCTCTTTGGATCAGTTGATCGCTTCTCAACATGTAAATAAATCTCTGTCGTTCGTTCGGGCGCCTCTTCTCGCTGAATTGTCAGACGATGGATCCTGCGACGGGGCCAGCTACCGAAAACAAGACCAACAGGACCCGGAGTTCCAACAACTGGTGGCAGCGGTGGGATGCCGATAACCCCGAAAGCGACCACTGGATGGAGTTAGCCCGAAGTCCAACAACGGGACGACAGGAGAAGGATGACACGAGCTCATCGACTTCCAGAGGGAACCAAACGGCACTTCTGGGAGGCACGATGCTGGAGGCATGACTGCGAACTAGGTGAGTGCCGGCTTTCTCTGTTAAATTTTACCAGGCATTTACTCTATGTGTTAAGTAAAAGCTCGTAGAGAGTGGCTCTCTTGGACTTTGGGTTAACAGGTAACTTGCGTCAGGCAGAAATTGTGTGATAGCTTGGTTAAGCTCTTTCTGTCAGTGGCGTCAAGGTTAACAGTGACAGGGCAGGATTCCGTGTAAGAGCTTTTGAAGCTTTATTTGTAGACTAAGTTAACGGAAAACTTGAGGCAAGGCAGTAATCTATAGCTGTCGTTGCCGTCAACGTTAATTAGTTGCAGGACAGGAATCTTGTGGGACAGACAGCGGTACTGGAGGCAGCCATGAATCTGAAATCTCTGCGAAAGTCCATGTTGTTGCTACTTGCAAGAAAGTTGAATCTGGAGGTGTCGGACTCTCAAAGAAAGCCAGAGCTGATAGATGCGATTCTCGCATTGGGGCGGAGAATGACGAGCTGTCAGAATGTGTCGAGGAGATTCAGGAGAGGCAAGCGGCAGAGGCCGAAAGAAAGGCGGCGGAGGCCGAAAGGAAAGCGGCAGAAGCCGAGGCAGATAAGATACGAAAGCACGAGCTTGAAATGAACCGCCTCGAGCTAGAGATTAGCTTTAATAGTTGAGCAGGAGACAGCGAGGCATCCAGCACAGCAGAGCGGGTCAGGTTCAAAATGACGGACCTAATGAGATCGTACAAGCTAGGGGAGGACATTGGGCTGTTCCTCGTCAACCTTGAGAGAACTTGAAAGGCAAGGTTTTAACCAGGAGACATGGCCCCAACGCTTGTTGTCCCTACTTTCGGGGGAGGCATCTGAAGTAATCGCGCGCCTGACGAAAGAAGAGGCCGACAAATATAGTAAAGTAAAATCGAACCTTCTTAAGAAATATAGGTTGTCGGCTGAAGGCTTCCGGCAAAAGTTCTGAGATGCCGTAAAACAGAAAAGTGAGTCGTACCCGGAATTCGCCTACAAGTTAATGGCCAACATGGGGGAATGGCTTAAGGAGGCGAAGCATATGGGGATCAGTACAGAGGGCTTGAGTCTGTTGGTCTGGGACAATTCTACCAAAGATTGCCAGAAAATGTGAAGTTCTGGGTACAGGACAGACCAGACGTAAACACTGTGGCGAAAGCCGCCGACCTCGCGGAAGAATTCATTACGCGCCGCGCTCTCGGGGCAAGCATAGAGCCCAGAAAGAACTGAAGGGAAGATTTCAATGGCCAAAGGCGGCGTAATTCAGAGAGGAGCCGACCAGTCTCGCGGAAACTTCTAAGAATGAGGGTAACAGGGTACCTCAACATGGGGCGTCGGCAGAGGCCAAGAAGAGGTTTGAGGCAAGGAAATCGGGAGCTTGCTTCAATTGCCAGGAAACAGGGCACTTTGCGGTACATTGCACGAAGCCAAAAGTGGTTTTCTTCTCCTTAAATGAAGGCGACGAGAGCATGAAACTGTTGGAGCCCTATACGTACGACCTCACCGTGAACCGCAAGCAGTGTCGGGTTCTCAGGGACTTCGCAGCCACTATGAACGTCATTCATCCGTCATTTGTGCAACCCGGACAGTTTTCCGGAGACTGTGCTGGATTAGGCAAGCCGTGGAGGCAAACAGTCAGTGCCTTCCTGTAGCTGAAGTGTTCCTTACAGGTGCATTTGGCACGTTGGAGACGGAAGCCGTTGTGTCGCCCAATCTCCCACTTCAGTATCATTACTTGTTCTCAAATTAGTGGGATGAAATGCTTAAAGAGAAAGGCCTCACGTTGGAAGAGGGCATAGTACAGGCACTAACCAGATCAAAGCCGAGAGAACTGGCCGCGAAAGCCGCAGTCACGGAGGCAACCGAGCCTCACACCGACAATAAACCCAGTCCAGAGTTAGACGTGGAGGTTGACACAACGATGATAGAGCAACTAGAGATCGCCGTGGCAACAGAGCCACTTCCTAGTAGCACAGAGGATAGCACAGAGGGTGACCCCTTACAGGTGGAAGAAAATACAAAGGAGTTGTGTGTCACGCCAATATCAGATAACCTAAATCGGATGCTGGGCGTGAGCACTTCCTTCTTAATAGCGGAACCAAAGGGGGACCTAACTCTAAAGAATTTCCAAGACAGTTCGAAAGAAGGGGTCGCTAAACGGAACGTGACATTCCAAGAAAGGGGTGGCATACTCTATGTAAATATCTGGACAGGAGAGAAGCGGAGTTTGATCAGCTGGTTGTACCTCAGGCGTATCGCCCGGACCTACTTTATTTGGTGCATGGAGGATCATGGTCAGGCCACTTAGGAGTAAAGAAGACGAAAAGTCGTCTCTTGCAGGAGTACTACTGGCCCGGATGTTTTAAGGATGTAGAAAGATTTGTAAAATCTTGTGATGCTTGTCAGCGAGTGGGTAAACCAGGGGATAAGGCAAAGTTTCCAATGAAGCTGGTGCCTGTAATGACGGAGCCCTTTCGTCGGCTGGTTATTGACACCGTAGGTCTCTTGCCTAAGACAATCTCGGGCTACCGTCATATCCTGACAGTAATCTGCCCAGCTACTAAATTTCCGGAGGCGGTTGCGCTAAAAGAGCTAAGTTCCGTAGAAATAGTAAACGTACTTCTGTCCGTGTTTGCCCGTGTAGGCTTTCCTACAGAGATACTGTCGGACCAGGGCACCGTTTTCACTAGTGCCTTAACTACAACCTTCCTAGAGAAGTGTGGTATAAAGTTAATACACAGTTCAGTCTACCATCCACAATCAAACTCGGTAGAGAAGCTTCACTGCGTGATGAAACGAGTGCTGAGAGCCTTATGCTTTGAACGAAAAACTGACTGGGAAATGTGCTTACCTGCAACAATGTTTGCACTAAGAACTGCACCTCATGAGACAAGAGGGTTTACGCCAGCGGAACTTGTTTACGGCCGCAAACTGCGATCTCCTCTCCTCATGCTGAGAGAGTCGTGAAAAGGTCATGGTGCTGATCCTGTAGTAGTGGAATATGTCCTCACCTTGTTGGATCGTCTAACAAAAGCTCAAGAACTGACCGAGAGTGCGATGACCAAAGCACAGCAGAAGGCTAAGCTTTACTACGATCGAACAGCTAAAGCGCGACACTTTGCTGTAGGAGACAGGGTCATGTTGTTGAGGCCCTCCCCAAAGAATAAGCTTGAAGTGCAATGGGTCGGCCCGGCCGAAGTTACTCAAAAGTTTTCAGACACCAACTCTGTGGTAAAATTACCAGGAAGTCGTAAGGTGCACCATGTGTATCACAGCGATTTTCTCAAGCCGTATAAAGAACGGGAGGCAATCGTGCACATGATGTTGAATGTTCCGGAAGAATTCCACTAGAATTTTCTGAATTGGCTTCAGAATCTGGTGAACTCAGGGTCGAGCAAATTATCGATGACTTACTACTGAAGGCGCAGCTGACGACGGAGCAAAAACAGGAATTGCATACTCTCTTGAGCGAGTTTCAGGACAGATTTGTAAACGAGCCAGGCCGGACATCCGTCCTCACTCATGACATAGAGCTTACCTCGTCGTTACCTGTAAGATATAAGACTAATCGGGTGTCACCTCGCCGGCTTGAGCTAATAAAAGCAGAGGTTAACAGGATGCTGGAATTGGGCGTGATTGAGGCTTGTGAAAGTGATTACACTTCCCCATTAATCCTTGTGGAGGTACGCGGCAAAGATGCGCGCCCTTGCGTAGACTATCGTAAGTTAAACCTCATCACCAAGGATCAGACATACCCAATACCCCACATTGAAGAACGCGTCGAGAGGGTAAGCAGCGTGGAATTTATCTCAACGCTAGACCTAGTGAGAGGTTACTGGCAGGTGTCACTCACCGAGAGGGCGAGCCGGTACGCTGCATCTATTTCACCATTGGGGATATTCCGCCCTAATCTGTTGAGTTTCGGCCTAAAAAACGCGCCTTACTGTTTTTCAAACTTAATGGATAAGGTTTTGCGGGGTCAAGAGGACTTCGCATTGCCTTACTTGGACGACGTCGCCGTGTTTTCCTCGTTCTGGCCAGAACACTTGGCGCATTTGAGAGCAGTACTGACACACCTACGCGAAGCAGGTTTAATGGTAAAGGCGCCCAAGTGTCAGCTAGCACAAGCAGAAGTACTCAATCTCGGGCATGTTATCGGTCGAGGGCATCACCGTCCCTCTGAAATGAAAGTTACAGCTATCCGAGACTTTCCCCAGCCCCGAACGAAAACTGATATTCGGGCTTTTCTTGGAATAGCTGGTTACTATCATAGGTACATCCCTAGATATTCTGACATTGCCAGCGCTCTTACGGACGCGTTGCGCAATAACGAGCCCCAAATGGTCGACTGGGATGAGGAGAAAGAAAAGGCTTTCCGTGTTTTGAAAGCGGCCTTGTCGAGCCAACCTTTGCTTAGTTCACCGGACAACTCGAAGCCTTTTATAGTCCAATGCGACGCTAGTGATAGAGGCATGGGGGCACTTCTTAGTCAAAGGGATGAGGGGGATGAAGAGCATCCCATCCTTTGTATTAGCCGGAAACTCACCCTTCGCGAGCAGGTTTACAGCGCTAGCGAAAAGGAATGTGCGTGCTTGGTTTGGGCAGTCCAGAAACTGGCTTGTAATATTGCCGGAAGCAAGTTCATTGTGGAAGCGGACCATTGTCCTCTCACCTGGCTACAGACCATGTCCTCTAATAACGGCCGCCTGCTGCGTTGGAGCCTCGTTTTGCAACAATATACGTTTGACATACGCTACAAAAAGGGTGTATTTCATGGCAGCGCTGATGGCTTGAGTCGATGCCCCTGACGCGAGAGGATGTCTCGAGAACTCTGGCATATTTTTTTTCCTGACCTAGACAAGGGCTAGTGATTGTTTTGTTTTACTCTTCTAGGTGTACTTGTTTGAAAACGTTGAAGACACGGCTATCCACGGTTTCGGGTTCGGTGTGCTTCCAGTGTTGTTGTTTTGTGTCACCTTAACGTATGAGTAACATTTTGAATAAATTGTGTATTTCCTTTATTATCTGTTAAAGGGGAAAATTGCCTGGTGGAGTTTGGCGGAATCGTCCGGTGCTCACCGGCTGAGTAGTTTTGTTTTCATGTGCGTATGTGATGTCTGTTGAGCCGAAAATGAAGCAGGTGGTGCACTCTACTTCATCAAAGACGGTCGTCACCAAACCGACTGCCGGCGCTTATTTCTCCGGACTGTGGCTGCAAACCTCAGCCCATCGAGATCTTTATCCCCCGTGCGAGAGACTGTTACGACCGGCCCCAGCATTGGGATTTTCGAAGGTTTGCGAACCCCGCTGGGAGATCGTCGACGCATTCCCGGGATAGCCTGCACCTGAGAGACTGTTACGACCGGTCCCAGCATTGGGATTCTCCGAAGGTTTACGAACCCCTCTGGAGCCCCGTGTACATGGACGCGATGGGGGGCGGGCTGAGTTGAGTGATGGGTTCAGCTTACCTCGACGCGCCCGGAGTTATACGAACTCGCACGGACGAGTTGAGGTGAGCGGTGATCGCAGCAGGCGAGCCGAAAGCCCGTATTTCGGTACCGGTTTCCGCTCCTCCAAGCCTGCGCTCTCGCCTCTCGCCGCTGTGGACTGCGGTTGTTTACGCAGTTGTCGCTCCGCCACCGCGATGGCTGTCTTGGTATTTTTTCTCAGTTTGCACCAGCTGTACTTTATGGTTGTGTTGGTGTCTTGGCTAACACTGCACAACGCGATGGCAGCAGTGGTTCTGTTGCGGCACAGCGCTCACCGCAGGCGTATCCGCAGCCTTACGCACCGTCCGCTGTTCACCCCTGGCTGGTCTCTCCAGGAATTCGCCGTACCGACTATAAATAATATTCTCTCGCGTAAAACAAAGATTCGTATTAAACTTACAGAAATAAATATCGTTTCTGCACCCTTTGAAATGATCCAAAATGTATATTTTTATATGGAGCGCGACACAGACCGATAAGTGCCTGAGCATGAACAATATTGTAAATTTTTCAAAGTTCATGTGCCAGCTCTTCCAAACTACTGTCTTCGCGACTCGTGTTTTTCCCCCACTTACCGTTAACAATGCAAGCAAGCTATGCAGCTGCGTTGTCTCTGGAAAAGTTAAAAAGCTGTAAAAATTTCTGACTTTGGTCAAGAACAATGCATTGCTTCCCCGCAAAGCACATTAACATACACTAGTGGTGAATGCGTTTTAACAAGCAAATGCGGTTCTTTTACTACCGACTAGAATCGTTTTACCGCGCTGCGTATAATATTTCACTTTTTCGAAGTTTCGTCGCAACCTAACTACCACCATATTTAAGAAATTTAAATTTTTTTTTGGAAAATTGGTTCCAAAAATGAATAGTGTAGTAAAGTGACCAACCATTACTTTTTAGAGTGTAATCGTAGATGGTCTAGCGTACTGTCTGGGATATTTGGCGTGGAACGACCCTCATCTCCTCCAAAACCCGAACACTAAACCCGAAAAAACGTTCGAAATGCCCAAGTCCATTCAGGAATTCATGGAACACGAATTAAAAAGAGCGAAACTAACCCGGGACTACGCTTTTTCTCTGGGGGAAATTACATGTATTGGTAAAGGCACTTAATATTTGTGAAAAATTCAATTTACACCACTTGCAAAAAAACCCAAAACAAAACTTACAAAGAATAAACTACCCGAAAGTATTTGCCTTTTAATAGTCAAACCTGGCTGTGAAGAACGCAAAATAAATGCAAGCGGAGTTGGAATGCTGCGCATTAGTAGACAGTTCTGTGCATTTACGCAAATAAATTCTGATGGCGAGGTGACCAGAAACTTTATTAAAGCGTTCATGTGCACGTATTTGAGATTTCTGGCGCACAAGCCGATTTCCTGCTACGGGCTGAGCAAAATAGCCGGTCGTGAGAACGATAACCAACAAGCTCTCGTAGGACGTGCCAAGCAAGATTTAAACGCAAAAGTGATGTGCATTTACCGCATAACAGAACGATGTCCTCCGCGCGTACCGGCCGACAGAGAAAGAGCAACGTCGGAGTGATGGGGACAGGGGAAGCAGAGACGGCGACGGGCGGGAGAGGTCACGAGCCGTCAACTCAGCGCGACCCGTTATACATGCCCCTCTGAGCGCGGCGAGTACGGTGCACCTACCCCCTGTCTCTGGGTCGACGGGACTCGCCGCGACGACTCTCCGCCCCGACGCGTCCGCTTATACATGGGGAGGGCGAGTCCAGAAAACCTGTTTATTTCGACTCAACGCGCCCTCGTCGGGTCAATGTAAACGGGCCTTGGGAGATCGTCGACGCATTCCCGGGATAGCCTGCACCTGAGACGAACTTGCAGCCAAGCGAGAACAAAGGTCAACGGACTCGTTTTGCGCTAAGAAACCGAGCAAAAGGAGTTGCGGGGAGAACTGGTTCCTGACCGATTGTGTCGTCGACCCCCTCCTCCACATTCAGGCTCTTCCCCCTCACCGGGAGAATTCCGGAATCTGCTGTGTGAAACGCATTGGTGCTGTGCGTTCATGACCATGTTTGGGCATCCTTAGGGCGTCGTGACCATATTTGGCCATCGTGTTAGTTTGTGCCCCTCCATGTGTTGTAAGGTGTATTTCCCCTCTCTCGTGGCCGAGGTGCCGGGGCCACCGTATTGGCTGACGATGCGGACAATGCACCCAGTGTTGGAAACGCGGCGCTATAAAATGCCGAAGACATTTTGTACGTCTCTCTGTTCTCTCTTTGTGTCAGTTTATCGCTTCTCAACATGTAAATAAATCTCCGTCGCTCGTTTGGGTGCCTCTTCTCGCTGAATTGTCGGACGATGGATCCTGGGACGGGGCCATCTACCGAAAACGAGACCGGCAGGACCCGGAGTCCCAACACGACCCCGTTTGCCAGGTGGCGGAGCAGTACAGGCTGCTCCAGCCGGGAGTGTTAGTGGCACAGCCGCGGCCACACACTGTGTGACATTCGTGGGTGCAGAGACATGTGGCGTAGCGCCCCGGCGCGTCACATCTGCGAAGGAAGGATAAGATGGGTTGTGTAGTGCGAAATTTTGGCCTGCTTCTTCGAATGAGAGATTGAATGGGACCTTAGGTTCTACTATTTGTTTCTCTTTTTTTCATGCGGGGCATGGTCGCGAGTAGATAGCGTGATCTCCTTCACAGTTCCAACAATGAGTTGTTTCTGAGGTGCAGTTGTCGGATATGTGTTGCATGGATGCACACTTTGCGAAAGTGGCGCACCCTCTGCTACTTTGTGATCCATGACCGAAACTTTGACACTTGAAACATCGACGAGGGTTGGGAATGTATGGTCTCACACGAAGCATACAATAGCCGGTTTCGATTGATTCTGGTGGGTCACTTGTTCCGAAGGTAATTATTACCTGTTTTGTTGGGGCCAGTTTGTTGTTGCGCCTTATCGTTATTTTTTGAATTTTTACCAAGTTCTGGTCCTGCCAACCTTCGAGCAGCTCACTTTCGGAAAGCTCAGTAAGATCATCATCGGAAATGATGCCATAGACAGTGTTCGTGGACCTGTGTGGGCCCACCGAAGCAGGGATATCCCCAAACGCTACAAGCTTAGACAGCTTCTCATACTGAGCTTTGTCACGTACCTCCCGAAGAAGATTGCCACTTCCCATCTTTTTCATTTTATAACCTGGGCATATTGCTTCTGTGAGAGTTTTGGAAACGAGGAAAGGTGAAATGGCTCGGACTGTCTTCTTTTCCTTTTAACTGTGGATAACATGGTACTTTGGGAATGTCGGCTTTGGTGTATTGAGCATAAAAGCGTCTTTGGTGCACCACGTTTTCCGGGAGCAATCAGGAAGAGGGAAAAGGGGGGGAAGCTTTTGCCATAAAAATACTATGAAGTTTGTTAGCAATGGTGGCCACCCACCATTGAGCCCAACATGGGGACGCTACATGGTTGAAAGGAAACACTTGGAGACACGGGCCAAACATCGCCGCTAAAACAACTTATAAGTATCCTAGGCTAGATAGGTACACCAAGTTAAGCCTCACCGCCAGGAAGTTCGGAAGTAAACGGAAGAGACAAAATGACAAGACAGATAGAAAGTGAGAGATAAAAACGAAGGTTAGGAGGAAAGAGATAGAAAAAGGGGACGGCTGATTTCCCTGGATGGGTCAGCCCAGCGGTGCCGTCTACGTGAAGCCGGGGCCAAAGGGGTGTGTTGCCTCTGCCGAGAAGCCTCAAAGGTCGAATCACCCAGCGTCAGTTCAACCCCCAGGATCCCCCTTTTCCCGGACACGGCAAAGCCACGCACGGCTAAGTGTGCGAGGGAGCCAATACTGCCTCGTTAGCTCGGGTCCGTGGTGTCGCTACACACCAAACGCCTACTTGCGCAGGCGCCCCTGCGGTAGTGGCATGTAGTCATGTTATCACATGACTCGCATCTCATGATCATCATGTTTGCACCAGTCACATACCTTCATCATCCATTGACGTCAACTAATACCAAATTTGGTATATGTGAAGCTAGCGAAACGGCCGCAAGCGCTTCATGAGTGTGGCATGTAGTCATGTTGTTATTTGACACACATGTCGTGATTATCATGTTTGAATGTGACATTTACCTATGTCGTTCATTCGTTTCGCTTAATACCGAATTCTGAAGATGTGAAGCTAGCGAAACGGTCGCGAGCGCATCATGAGCGTAGCATGTAGTGATGTTGTTGCACGACACGCTTCGCATGTTCATCATGTTTGCACCAGTATCATACCTTTGTCATCCATTCGCTTCCCGTAATACCAAATTGGGTATAAGTGAAGCTAGCGAAATGGCCACTCGCGTGTCATGAGCGTGGCAAGTAGTCATGTTATTACATCGCACGCGTGTCTTGATTATCATGTTTGTACCAGTCACATACCTTCGTCATCTATTCAGGTACCGTAATACCAAATTTAGTATGTGTGACGCCAGTGAGACGGCTGCGAGCGTATCATGAGCGTGGAATGTAGTCATGTTGTTACATGACACGCATGTCATGATTTTCATGTTAGGGTCTCTTACTCTTATTCGGCATGCAATCATGTCATACCATAGCAGTTTTGCAACATGCCAAGTGAAGAAAACCACCGCAAGCGCTGCAAAACCATGAATTTTAAATTATGACATTCACGACATACATGTCATAATTTTCATATTATGATCATTGAAATATGTTTTTTATACAGTCATGTTAGGCCATACGAAGTTTGGTATTGATATCATTATTGAAACGGCCAGGAGAGATAAAAGTCATAGGCGGCTAGATAGATCGATATATAGAAAGATACGCTCAAAGTTATCGAAGTTCGCCAAAAAATGCTTCACATTTACTATGTTTTGATACAGTCTTATGGTTCTACATCAATTTGTTATCGATACCATTATTATCATATTATTGATACGTTATCGACCCTGAAGTCGTGTACGGCCTCATTTACCTCCGCCTCGTAGCGTTGTGCTGATTTTAAAAGACACATCAATCTTTCTCATTCGTGTTTTGCATATCACCAAATTCCACTGTACGTGGGGTCTGCCAATTTTTTTGTGTGTGTGAAACCTTATCGGGTGATGGTGCTCGTTTATTTTTATATTAGAAGAAGCTCTTCGATTACCTGTGTAATGTCCCTTCACACCGGGTGGTGCCCCAGTAGGCTACGCCTTCTTTCGCAGTATGCTCGCGTGACGTCACTCTTTCTCCCTAGGTGGTCGCCACGTGTCATCTCACTTACTGCAACCTCTCCGCCACTCGCAACGCTCAAGCCCATTCTTTCCGTCGGCGTCATTGCCTCCCCGCACCATTTCTCTCCACCTGTCAGCGAGAAGGGGCCACGGGTGGTGCACCGTCGTCTAGCCCAACCGTGGTCCCACTACAGTGAACTCGCTCTTCTATTACACTCCAGCACGGCCGCTAAACAAAGCGCGACCTTCTGCGTCGCCGTCAACGGGCGAGCGCGTCAGGACAAAGTTGACAGTTTCGGACGCTTTTATAAGAGGGCGCTGACTCTCCACTCTCTAAAGGGGACGGCACTTCGTGTTTTAATGTGGGTGCGTGAGGATTTGTGCATGACGGTGTGCTTTTTCGAGTGCTTTATCGTGCTTTTTTGTGTGCGATCATGTGTGAGGGGCAGTTTGCGTCATGCTTCTCGCGTTTCAGCACAGGATTTATAATGTGCGCGTGTGCAGATGTTTTTGTTTTTTGAGTGGTGTGATGCAACGAGTCTGTTGTACTGCTGTGTGTGCCACTCTGGAAGTCAAACGCGAGAAGAGACGCTAGCTTGCAGTATCACTAATTTCTTTCAAATGTACAGCATCGTGGAGACGCTAGGTGGCGCCGACAAGAAGAGCCGTGTCCGCAAGTGCTCCGTGAATTTTCCGGCTCCATTGTGGAAATTCATGTGTGCGGCCGATTTCGACTATTGCCTTGGCTTCCTGAAGTTGTTCCGCATCGACTGACACCAACCACAGCTGTAAGTGACAGGAACATTTTATTTTAGAAGCCCAAACGCACCTGCCTATCGTGCCAGCTCAACAACGCCATCCCCGCCATGTAGGCGGCTGCAGGAACGCTACCGTGCGCCTTGCGCGCGTACACGATGGCTCTCGCGAATGAACCCTCAGACGCTATTGCGCGTCCCGGACCCTCGTGGATGACGGACACGCGGCGCCAAGAGCTTGATAACATGGATTTCCAAGACTCTACAGCTAGAAGCCTCTCAACGCCAACTGAAACTAACAATGAGAACGCCGAGACCGACAGCCAAAACCAAGCGGATGGAGCCTGGCAGATGGTGCTCATTTTGCGGCAGAAAAAGATTCTTGCGAAAGAAAAGAAGACCAAGGCCACGAATTTTTCAACGACGTCGTACCACCAACAAGTATCCCCTGCTGGAGCAACCAGGAAATCTAAATATAGGCCTGCCCACAGGCGGCTACCCTCCTTGCCCAAAGACGACTTCAATATAGTGGTGCAACCACACCAAAGGCTACCGGTCAAGACCTTCGCTAGTCCAGTACCGGCAGACGCCGTGATAGAAGCTTGTAGCGGAAAAATATCTGGGGAGCAATTTTTGCTCAGAATCAAGCAAAGTTCCAACATCTTCATTGTTTTGACGCCGCACGAGACAGTGGCAGACCACGTGAGGTGTATTACCACCCTAAAGATCAACGGCCGGTCACACTCAGTTAATGCCTATGTAGCTACAAGTGAAGGGACAACTAATGGTGTCATTCACAGCTTAGACCCCCACTCGACGCCTGAAGCGCTAAAAGCCAATCTCCGCATACGCACCCAAGGTGTCGAAATTCTGCAAGCACGGATGTTTAAAAACACCAAGACGGCCGTTATAACATTTTTGGAGGACGTACACCTCAGTACGTCTATTACAAAGGCGGATAACTTGCTTGCTACATCTACAAGGTTACCACCCAGGAGTTCAAAGTGTGCCATCAGGTTGGTCACCGTTCGGACGTTTGGCCCCAGCCGGATACTCAACTGTGTCACGTTTTTGGACCACGGGACCTTGCAGCCGGACATGAGTGCTCTCCGAAGTGTGCAGCTTGAGGCGAGAGTCATTTGACAGGCGACTGAAGTCGCAGAAAACGACTCAACTCTACGCAGAAAAGAACCTCAAAGGCTAGTGTGCACCAGTCTACACTGAATGACACCTCACCAAAGCCACCTCAACGCCCCCGCTGTTTCAGTTCTGATGATGTACAATCTCCCCTGGACCCCTGTCAGGAGTCGCCAGAGACTCGCCCAAGGTTCGGCTCTACATGCAGATCTAGATCGAGATCGCAGACCCGGAAGGACTCAACTCACAAGCCCCCACACCAATTTCACTCACACAAGTCACCTTATTCCGGGGCTCCACGCTCAGCGATCAAGCAAGCGCCCGAACATGGCGAAGTGAGCTATGCATGAGTTGCTTCTCCCGCTGCTTTTATAACGGCTAATCCAGAATATCGAAAAATTATTAGCGAGAACAAACTCCTCCGTGAGAGCTTGGCAGCAATAAAACGAGAGTTGGCCTCCCTCAAAGCTAACTGCGGTAAGGAATCGAGCCAAATAACACTTTCTAAAGCAACCGGCACATCTGGCCAGGTTACGATTGAGTTTAATTCGATGGAATGTACATTAAAACAAGTAATGCAGCAACTGCAAAGCATGCAAAGTTTTCAGCCGCAAATGTTTGCCGAATTTCAGAGCCTAGAAAGTTATGTCGACGAATCCATTGCCAGCATAAGGGCCACTGTTTATAAACGGCCTAAAAGCAGCGCGGGTGATCCGTCTATCCGTCGTCGGAAGCAACTTTCATTCTCTATCCATGGCGAGTAAAACACGAGCACACACCGAATATCTCGAAATTTGGCGATGAAATTGCCGCACCTTCCACTAATATGCGGCCGCTCTACTACAATTTCTTAATACGGCGCTAGTCAAACCTGATGTCATTTGTCAACTAGAGGTTGACAATAGGCCAGTCAAATTGAGTGGCTACTACACGATATCAAATCCAGACTACCCTAAAGTCGCCACGTTGGTTCTCAAAGAAATATCGACTAGTGTAGATTATCTGGTAACTAGCAGCATTAACCACCAAATCATAAATATACTACCGCACAAGCGCAGCAAAGCCAAAACCATAAAGACGAACATGTATAGCTTCCCTAGGGAAAAGAGGGCCGATTTTGACTCGTTCATTTGGTATGCCAGGAGTAATTTCAGAATATAGGATTGACTACTGCTTCTCGGGGACTTTAATGCCCCTCACACTACCTGGGAGTACCGAAAAGATACTCCGAAAAGCCGGGAACTCGAGCGAGTTGTTGATGCGCATGGGCTCCAACTTCTCGTACTCCCGCAACACCCGACAAGATTGGGTAACAGCTTCAGCGCAGACACATTTCTTTAACTTGCATTCATAAATAATGCTGACGAGGTGTTCTGGAGCAACATAGAAGAGAATCTCGGCAGTGCCTATTATATCTTGAGCGTGTCGATTGCCTCCCCCAAAATTCGGAAGTCTCATGGCCATGTGGTATTAACAGATTGGGTAGTTTATCGTAAAATCCCACTGCCCAAAATTTTACCTGATAGCACTGAAGATTGTGCAACGCACATACGAGAGGCTCACAGAGCAACTTATAAGCGGATTGTGCTCACATTGATTTGATTGATATGTGGGGTTTAACGTCCCAAAACCACTTCATGATTATGAGAGACGCCAGGATTGCGCTCACAGCGGAAACCCCGGTAGTCGATAGCCATCTGACACATGTGGGAATCCAGGAGAGGGTTGACCAAGCGATGGAAATAACAGCGACTCAATAGAAAATTGCGCCACAGAATTGCTGAGCGGGCAAACGCTTTCGCGCAGCAGTTTGAGACGACGAGCTGGGCGAACTTTTGTGACTCACTCCGAGGAACCTTACACACCTCCAAGACATGGGCAATACTGCGCAGCATAATAGAACCTGGTAAAACCAGAACGGCAGCAAACCGAACTCTTAAGAAGCTCGCTGGGGAATACCCAGGAACAGATGACGCCCTCCTCGCTAAGCTCCGAAAGAAGTACATAGGCCCGTTCTCAACTCCCCTGTGCCCTTTAGCATACCAAGGCCAGGAAAACGCAGTGCTCGACGCACCGATCACTAAGGCAGAACTATTCGCGGCCGCGCAAGCAGCAAAGCGCAATACTGCCCCCGGACCTGACAGGCTAACAAACGCGATGATTCGGAATCTGAGCGATGAACACCTGGAACAACTTACTCGGTATTTTAATAAACAGGTATGGGAGAAGGGCGTCGTTCCTCAACATTGGAAGGAAGCCAAAATTTTTCTTATTCCGAAGTCAGGAAAAACACTCGACCTACAAAATATAAGACCAATATCATTAACATACTGTCTTAGCAAATTATTCAAAAAGGTGATTCAGACACGTCTCACGACTTACATTGAATATCGGATCCTTTTCCCAACAATCATGTTTAGATTTCGCCAACACTTGTCAACGCAGGACGTCTTCCTTTTACTTCGGGAAGAGGTACTCTGCAATACCACGGTTGGTGCAGAACATCTTGTCGTAGCTCTTGATTTGAAAAGTGCATTGGACACTATGTCCCAAGAGCTCATATTATCCGAGCTGAATGACATCGGTTGTGGGCAAAAGATATATGACTACGTTCGCTATGCAGGGCCCAAGCTGTTACTCTCCGACTGCTACAAACAAACACTTACCCGAGCCCTGCGGCACTGCACACAATGTACCCTGAACAGTTTCCAAGCCCGGACTGCCCCCTGTGTGGTGGTTATGCGGACTTCGAGCATGTACTGTGGGGCTGCGCCTCTGCCGGTCCCCCTTTCACCCAAGAGGAAATGAAGCGACTCATTAAGGCCTAGGACCAGACCTCTCAAATCCTGGCCGTCAGGAGGGCCCGCGCGAGGGCCGTAAGGTTTAACCTGATGGTCCCCGAGTGGGCCTAGCCAGGTGACGCTGAGTTTACTCGCGTCTATTGTGGACCGAATAAAGTTGTTTCACTCACTCACTACGTTCGCTCTTTTCTAGCCTCTCGCACTGCTACAATAGGCCTAGGCAATACACGCTCAGATCTGTTTCCTATGCGTAATAGAGGCACACCACAAGGGGCGATACTATCTTCTCTTCTCTTCAACATGGGCATGAGACGCTTAGCAAAAAGACTAGACAGCGTTTCAGGGCTAGGGTACGCGTTCGATGCGGATCATAATACCCTATGGGCCAACAGTGGCTCTTTGGGACAAAAAGAGCAAATCCTACAAGACGCAGTGACCTGCGGCTAGAAAGCAACAAGCGAGCACTGTGGCTAGAAAGCAACAAGCGAAAGACTGTGGCTAGAAAGCAACAAGCAAGCGGACCACACAATAAAAACCTCGGAACAACGGTGAAGGAGATCTCCCATATGATTTATAGAGTAATGTGTCACCGAAAAGGTTTCAAGGAAGCTGAGACGCTCCGACTGGTTCAGGCTTTTGTCCTCATTCATATAACATATAGTATTCCTTTCCAGGAGACCAATAAAACTGATTTAAAGGCCTTAGATGCGTTGATACGTATATCGTACAAGGCGGCTTTCGGCGTACCACTTGGAACGTCCACTGAACGTCTCTAAACCCTCGGTATACACAATCATTATGAGGAGTTACGCGCAGGGGTGCTCATTTCTTAACGGGAGAAGCTTGACTTAACCACTACTGGGAGAAAATTGCTACGCCGTGTTGGTTACCCAGCTCGTCCTCAGTATGCGGGAGAGGAACTAGAGTCCATGGCTAAACAGCTACGTGAAAAGATTCTAGTATCCCCTATCCCCAAAAACTTGAGCCCCCGATATCACAAAGGTGGTAGGAGTGCACGAGCTCGCAAGTTACAGCGGCTATTCGGGAAAAATCTGGATACGGTGTACACGGACGTCGCCCTATGCGGCACGAACAAGTACGTGCTCGCAGTCGTAGAAGCGGCCCCGGGTCAAGGCCTTATGACTTGCGCCACGGCACGAGCCGCGTCCGCGAATAACGCTGAGGATTTAGCTATCACGCTTGCTAATAAAGATAAAGATATTCTGGGACCATCGTCCCTTGTTCTCCCCAATTCCATGGTCGCATGTAGACTCTTTTCACGGTAAGACTACCACACAACACCATTCGCCTATAATGACCGGACCTAACGCAGGACCATGCTATCATCTGGTGCCCGGGTTCCGCAGGACTCGATGGCAATGAGAGAGCGGACGGCAAATCTCATGCTTTAACCAACCAAGCAGCCTACCACTCCGACGACCGCCACTCTTTAGTGCGAGATATCCTTGAAAACCAACGGCTTGAGAGACGAAGGTACAGTGTACCACACACAGCTTTACCCGGCCGGAATTCTTACGACTGGTGCCGTATACAAACTAACAAATATCTAAATCTTTCGTTGAAGCATGTCATTCACCCGGCGATGTTCAGCGATGGTTGTCCGTGGTGCGGAGGCAGCCCCACTCTCGTCCACATAACGTGGCATTGTCAGAAAAGGCCAACCGAAATTCACCCACCGCAAATAGCCCACAAAGTTTTCGCAATGGAGCAGTGGGAGACTTTGCTCGCCAGCGAGGATCTGGGAGTGCAACTAGCGCTCCTCGACCAGGCGCAGCGGGCCGCTAAAGCCAGGGGAGCCCTGGAATAGGGGCCCCACCCACAAGCTCCTCGTATCTGCTTTTTCCTAGTTTTTTAAATAAACGTTTTGATATATATATACAGCATCGTGACGCCTGAATGAAGAATAATTCCAGTCAAGGACAGTCAGGGAGCGGAAGAACGTCATTGCTCCCGCACGCAATGTAGACGCCGGTGCGTGCCACATTGCGGTTTCTGCAGAATTGATGAACGCTTGTGTGCTTTGTGGTGTGGTTTGTTTGTGCACGGCCACTGCTTGTGTGTGACCATGTGTGTAGGCACATGTGTGTGGGCACACGTGTGGGCACATGGCCGTCGCTGCATACCTCCTGTTTTTTGGTAAATAAATGTTTTTACCACCACCACGTTAGCGTGATTGCCGTGCTGTAGTTTTGCCAACTCAACACACGCCTCCCGCAGGCGTGTTCGTGGGCGTATGTTCTCTTTCCAGGTTGTTTTGTTCTGCCTGCAGCATAGAAATTTCCTCTCTCGTAGGCTGCAAGGCAGGATACGAAGCACTCTCGTTCTGCTCGTTTCACTTCTATCAAATAGTGTAGATAAATGCAAGAGCGAGTGCTCACCAGGGGTGCTCACATCTTGTCGGCAACGAGGCTGTGATTGGATATGTCATGAGAGTGGTGAAATTGAATACGAGATATAGAAGGTTTAGAGTAACTGTCGCAAGTGTTGCGGGCGTTGCTTTAGTTGCGGGTGTCATATGCGTTTTAGGATAGCGTTTGCTGCCCCCAGGGAAAAAGTCTAGAGTCTCCCCCCCCCCCTGAGCACGAACCCAAATGCATGGAAGCTACACACAGCACTTCGCGGGCCTCTCGGGCCGCGATCGCGGCACGCGATTTCAAATTTTTCAGACGGGCCACGAACGTGAACGGCGGCTCTCGTAGCGACGCATGCGCAGTGGCAGTGACCGCCTTGCAAGGGCTCGTGGTGCGCTATTCGAAACCTCCCTTATAGCAGCTGCATGGTGACATAACCTTTGCTTCTGCGTCCATGTGTGCATAGTCTGCGCGATCAAGCTGATAGAAGAACCATGCACTCGCTGGCGTTGCGGCGTGAGCACTGCTCCTCGGCAAGAGCAAAGGTGGTGGGCGGACTCGATATTTGCCACGAGCGTCTGCCAATCAATTTGATGGACGCGTGAGCTCGGACACTAACTCGTTTATTCTTAGAAGGCCCGAGTTGAACTCGTGACAATGGCGGTGCCGGTGTGACTGCTAAGCGTTTGATGCAGTGAACGATACACGGCCACAGAGAGAGAGAGCCCCCCTGCGCACATGCGACGCGCTTTTTAGGGCCTAAGCTTCTTATAGCGGCACCCGTTCGTCCCTCGTAGTCCTAGTGTGTAACCAGTCTTACGCTTTGACCTCCAATGTGGTGCCGGTGGGAGATTTCTCCTGTGCGTTGTTGAACAATAAAAAAAATTCGCAGCGTGCGCGTTAACTAAAAGCCGAATTCTTCTGT
Source organism: Rhipicephalus microplus (assembly GCF_043290135.1). Classification (NCBI taxonomy): domain Eukaryota; kingdom Metazoa; phylum Arthropoda; class Arachnida; order Ixodida; family Ixodidae; genus Rhipicephalus; species Rhipicephalus microplus. The sequence continues at coordinate 643,840 of NW_027464601.1, read as the reverse complement.
CTCTCATTCCCCATTAGCAGCCATTGGCATGTTCCAGTAGGAAACGTTAGTAGAAGTAGAAGTGCTAAAAGCCGACTTCTGTTGTATCTCGTTCCCAGTAGCAGCCATTGTTTACCCCCCAATGTGGTGCCTGGTGAGATTTCTCTTGTGCGTGGTTAACCAATGAAAATTTTTTGTTCAAAATGCCATTGGTTGATCGAATAAACCAACGAAAAATGCCAGATTTTTTTAAAAGCAAAAAGAAGACGCCAGCTGCCTAACGAAAGACGTCACGTGTTTTATAAAGCAATGGTTTTATAGTCAAAACCATATCGATACAGGTTTGTAGTTGCCGATGCTCGTTGACGTCGGTGTGTGCTCGTATGGATAAGGATGCTGAAAGGCGGACGCGCAGGGCAGCGGCGGCGCGAGCTTGCAGACAGGACCCTGAAGTGAGAGCGCGCAAGGCCAAAGCGCGCCGGGAAGCTGCGCAACTTCGCCGCCAAAATCCTGCTGTACGGGAACAAGAAGCCACATCAGCAAGGCACCGTCGGCAAGATCCCGCCGTACGTGAACAAGAAGCGGCAGCGGCATGTCAGCGTTGGCAAGATCCTTCCGTACGCGAACGAGAGGCCGATGCATCACGTCAACGTCGCGAAGCAGATCTTGAAAACGTTCGACAATGTGAAGCAGCGAGGAAGCGCGCATATCTCCAGGCGAATTAACGGAAGAAAATTTCACGGTATTACTTCCAGGGGATTCGCCCAATCTCATCACCATTCACCTCGTAAATCTGCCGTCAAATTTTATCCCCCTCTGTCCGTGCAGGCGCTTCTGAAAAGTCGACTGCGTTTCACAGCGTTCGAGTGCGACGCAGACCGCGTCTCACTGGCACGTCGGTGCGCATTCCTTGCAGTGCACTTAGGAGTGTTTCCATGCTCTTGTGGGACGCAGACAACGTTTTCGCCAACGAGCACCATTGAGAGAGCTCAGCTGTTGGGCGTTTCTTGCACTGCCAGTCCCCATTCATGATAGGGTGCAGACCTGCACTCAGTATAACGACAAACAAATGAAAGAAGATACTTCTGGTTTGAAAACACCACCCAACTTAGTTGACCGCCCAGACTGGTTTCATCGTGACTAATGAAACGCAGCACGCTGACGGGTGGATTGAATGTTTTCGTACTGTTGGCTCGTTCGTAAGGGGGTGTCACCAGAGCTCGAGAAAATATCGAGTTTTGTGAAATTCGGCCAATCCTGCGTAGCGCCTCAGGTGGTGTTTTCTAGCAGTGTGATGCCACAAAGGTGTTGTGCGCCGCTGTGCAAGTTGAACGTGGGAAGATACGGTACCCTGCAGTACCATAAATTTCCATGAAATCTACAGCGTCAGAATGCTTGGCTGAAGAATATTACTCGGCAAAGGCCGTCAGGGATAGGGAGCAAGCAGAAGCTGAGGGAGTGGTCGGTAATGTGCTCTATATATTTTACCAAGAATCACTATAAAAGAACTTTTAGGATTGGGCTTTTGCACCCAACGGCAGTTCCTACTGTATGTCGTGATTATCCGCACTACCTGCAAAAGAACAGCACGCATCCCAGGAAACGCTGGTGAATGAATTCAGCTGATGACGCAAAAAATAACGTAATATACGCACAACTGAATTGTCGACTGAGTCATATTCAATAGCCTACCTAATCGGCCGTAGTTGCCATATTCCCTGTAACAGAGACACAGAGGAAAATCTAATTTCAGAATGAAGGGCGTCCGGGCCCTTCCGCCGCTATCCTCAGTGCTTGCATAGTTGACTGGTTTGCATTGAAGGAAGACAAGCTGCTAAAAGTTATTTTCGCAATAGAACACTTATTTACAGTTCCATTGAAGGAAACGGGTAGCATTCATTTTGGCCTATATTCTACGAATAATTGGCCTTCCTAGAGCAAACTATTCACATATGTGTTGCAATAGGCCATCCTAATAATGATTCAACACACACAGGAGCATTCGGCTTTTAGTTAACGCGCACGCTGCGGTTCCATTAGCAGCCATGTACATTGAGCACTATCTGACAAGAAAGGGTTCCTAGGTTATACTCGCTGGGTGTAATCTCTTTACTTTTCAGAAAAGTTTAGCGAGCGTTGAGCAGCAGTGCCATGAATACAATGGACTAGTATATACCATAAACTCGAGGTGGTTAAGGGTGGGAAGTAGATACGAAGCGCAAGCCGTAAGAAAGTGAAAGCCGAATTCTCCTGTCTCTCATTTCCCATTAGCAGCCGTTGGCATGTACATTGAGCACTATCTGACAGGAAAAGGTTGCTACGTTGTATTCGCTCGGTGTAACCTCCATGGTTTTAGAAAGGTTTAGCGAGCGCTAGGCCGCAGTGCCATGAATACAGTGAACTTGTATTTACCATCAAATCGAGGTGGTTAAAGGTGGGAAGTAGACCCGAAGCGCAAGCCGTAAGAAAGTGTGCATGTGCCACATCTCGTTTAGCCCTTGGAATGTCTACTGGATGGTGGTGCTTCTGTGGGAAATATATCATGAAAAGATGCGAGATGGTGGTACTTGGAGTGTCGAATAGATGGAGGAACGCTCACACAGACAGATGCATGGGTGGACACACGAACGGACGCAGGGGCAGATGCATGGACGAGCGCAGAAATGAACGCACGATCAGACGCTCACGCGGACGGGCGGATAGCTGCATGGATGGTCACAGAGTTGGACGCATGAATGTACGGAACAAAGAACGAATGAGCGAACGAATGCTTCACTCCACTCTCCATTATTCATTCCCTAGATACGCTGCCACTTTCATTTTTTATATGCAAAGCATATAAAAATCTATCTATCTATCTATCTATCTATCTATCTATCTATCCTTGTAGCCACCTACGAATTTTAGCTCTCTTGGCCCTTTCAATAACGGTATCGGTACCAAACTTGATATGACATAACTTGACTGTATAAAAACATATTTGCCAAGTCACAACTTTAAAGTCATGACATGAATCTCATGAATGTCATAATATACATGTCAAGGTCCTGCAGCCCTTGGGGTGGTTTCGCTCACATGGCATGTTGCAAAACTGGTATGGCATGACATGATGGCATGGCGAACACAAGCGACAGACCCTAACATGAAAATCGTGACATGCGTGTCATGTAACAACATGACTACATGTCACGCTCATGATGCCCTCGCAGCCGTTTCGCTAGTGTGCCGTATACAAAATTTGGTATTACGGTACGGGAATGGACAACGAAGGTATGATGCTGGTGCAAACATGATAATCTTGAGATGCGTGTCTTGTAACACCATGAGTACATGCCACGCTCACCATGCACTGGCGGCCGTTTCGCTAGCTTCACTTATACCAAATTTGGTATTACGGGAGTTGAATGAATGACGAAAGTATGATGCTGGTGCAAACATGATAAACATGCGAAGCGTGTCATGTAACAACATGGCTACATGCCACGCTCGTGATGCGTTCGCGGCTGTTAAGGTAGCGTCAGATATACATAATTTGGAATCACGGTACGTGAATGGATGACGAAGGTATGTGACTGGTGCAAACATGATAATCATTAGATGCGTGGCTTGTAACACCATCGCTACATTCCACACTCATGATGCCCTCATAGTCGTTACGCTAGCTTCACATGTACCAAACTTGGCATTACGTGACGCGAACGGATTACATTGGTAAACGACACATCCAAACATGATAATTACAACATTCGTGTCTTGCAACAACATAACTACATGCCACGCTTATGATGCGTTCGCGGCCATTTCGTTAGCACCACATATACAAAATTTGGTATTACGGTACGTGAGTGGAGGACGAAAGTTCGTGAGTAGTGCAAACATAATAATCACGAAATGCGTGTCATGTTACAACATGACAACATGCCACGCTCATGATCCACTGGCGGCCGTTTCGCTACCTTCACTTCTACCAAATTTCGCACGGGACGTCAATGAATGACGAAGGTATGAGACTGATGCAAACATGATTAACATGACATGCGTGTTATGTAACAACATGACTACATGCCAAGCTCATGATGCGATTGCCACCGTTTTGCTACCTTTACATATGCAAACTTGATATTACGTGACGTCAATGAATGACAAAGGTATTTGACTGGTGCAAACATGGTAATCATGAGATGCGTGTCATGTGACAACATGAATATATGCCACAGTCAAAGCGCGAATACATTTTGACGTGACACTGTGCGCGTTCGCGCCGGCGTTTGTTTTGTCGCGTCACGCCGTGATTGCCACGCCAGTCGCCGGTCGTGGCATATACTCGGAAGTGCTCACTGCGCTGCGTTGCCTTGACGCATGCGCGTTTCAGCGCGTCCAGCGTCCCTTCGTCACGAAATAGGCAGGCGCAGCGATTTCTGGGTAACGTAGTAGGTGTGAAATGCAGCATATCGCATTTCGTGCTGGTTGTCGTCGAGCCGAGCCAACGGACGCTGATCGCCCCGGTCGTGCCTGGCGTCAGATTAGAATGTTCTCACGTTTTGCTAACGTATAGCGTAGCTGTGTCCAACGTGCGCGTGCACTTGTGGCAACGTTACGTCGGAGTATATCGGGCCCATAATGATGCATTCATGGCCGTTTCGCTAGCTACGCATTTACCAAATTTGGTGTTACGTGGCGTGAATGATTGACGAAGGTATAGGACTGGTGCAAACATGAAAATCATAACACTCGTGTCTTGTAAGAACATGACAACATACCGCGTTCATACAGTGCTCGCGCCCATTTTGCTAGGCTCACATATACTAAATTTTGCATCATGAGACATACGTAGATGACGAAGGTAAACGACACATCCAAACATGACAAACATGATACGGAAGTCCTGTATGGCATAATTTACCTCCACCTCGTAATTTTGTGGTGGTTTTTAAGTGATATATTATCCTTCCGCATTCATGCTTCTCATATCATCGATTCCCACTGTACGTCAAATCCGCCAATTTTTTACAGCCTGTAGGTTGTGAAAAGAATGTACTTAGTAATTTAATCCTTATTTGAATGTTTTAGCACCCTTTTATTTAGATGTACACCTAAAAAGAAAGCTGCGAATGCAAAAAGGGGTTAGTAATATTTTTGTTGTGGCGGGGTTGATAGATTCGGTGCAGGTTGCACTGTTATAATTGACGAATTACGTGCATTTAACGCATCAGTCACCAGGCGCGTTTTGTTTGAATCAAGTGGGATGAACGCATGAAAGGGACGCGGGTTGTGTGGCGCAAAAACACGACCTTCAATGCACACACATCTCAACATAAAAAATTTGGCAGATCGCACGTACCTGTGAATCCACGTTATCCGAAGCATGCGGAGTAAAGGTGACTGTGTTGCAGCTTTTTTTTATTATTGAGCGACACGCCATGAAATGACGCTAAATATATGTACAACTGTTTCACGCACAGGCATAAGTTGACAATTTGCAGATAATTATATAACCAGTTGTTTGCACTTACGCAACGATGCCAACTGGAACTTGCGTATTACCAACACCAGAAGCTGACATGAAGCGCTGATGGTCGCGAGGATGCTGGCTCTGGACCCCGGTGTAAGGTACAAACACTTTAGGTGGGGACAGTCGCGAGACGCGACCGACTAGATAAAGTAACAGCGACGCGCGTCCGTCAAACCGCTGCGGGCAGCGTGCCTACACAGTAAACCGATTCTGACCCTTAAGGGTGCAAAAAGGGTGCCGACACCCTAAGCACACCCTTTGAGCACCCTATTTGCGTCTCAGCACCCTACAAGCGGAACCTAAAGGGTGAACACATCAAAAGGGTGGAAACTAGGGTGCAAAAAGGGTGCAACAACTAATGGGTGCTGATGAGCACCCATTAGGGTGCACAGTCGCCGACATAGCTTTGTGAGTAACGTGGTCATAGAGCATAACCAACAGCTTTTAGATGTCTAGTGGTTAGACACCATGGTCTCATTAATAGCCCCACCGCAGTAACTTATATCTGAATAGCGTTAGTGCCTGGCTGAACGTAAGTTCTGCACTGGTTCTTGCATTCTTGCTGCCTCTTTCTCGTCGCCTCACGGCCGGCGCTGACCAAGCCATGTGCTACAACTCACTAGCCAATGGCGGAGTACGCAGCTTGTAGAGCTACAACAGGATTGTGACTTACACATAGCCTCGTTTGCACCTAACACTGAAAACAAAGCTTCGTCCATGACAGTATATATAAATCATACATTTGTTGATGCAAAGAAATACAAACCAACAAGACCGTGGTAGATAAAACAGTTTTTGTGTTGTACAAATATTTGTTAACCTTACAATGTATCAGTTGACACGTGTTACCAATTTTTATGCCGGGCTATGGACTTTGACGTTCTAATATTATAACATTAAAGAAACGTTTTCTTGATTTTGTTCATAGAAATATTCTCCAAAGCAAGTTAAAATGAGCCTTGACTGAAACATTTTCCTAAAGAAAATTCACTAAAAACAGCTAAAATATTGTTTGCCAACTAATACGCTTATTTTGATGTGACAAATTTTGCTTGCTGCCTGTACTTTGTATTAATATACAACCGCTTTGACACTGTTTTTAACAGCCAGCTTAACCACTCAACCAATGTACAGATGTTAACAAGGTATCGGTATAAGAAATACACAAGCAAACAAACGTTTCAAATTTCGCGCGCTCTTTCACATTTCAAATTTCGCGCAATTACGCGTAATGTGATTTTGTCATTTTCAAAGGTAAAAAATATTCTATGCAATACGCACTAGCGTATCTTCTATCTTCACTATTTTTTACTTAAAATTTAAGCAGAAATAATCTACTTACTTATCATATAAAAAGGTATGTGCGCAAATGCGGGTCGGTAGCGTCAGCAGGACATAAATGGCGGTATCCTTCTGGAGGCCGCAACGGCCGTGTGCCGAGCGTTTAAAGTCGATTTTTTATGTTGTTAAAAGTGTGCTTGCGCTGTCTTTCGTGTTCTGTCGGTGCTGCTTGTTACGAAGATGCACTATACTCAAGAGAGGACCGGCTGCTTTGTGCCGTCGAGCGCTCGCCAAACTAAAAAGGTAGGTGGATGTTATGCTGTCGACGCTTTGTTTTTTGCTTCTCCGGCCAGGCCGCGGCGTGCCCGATCCAGGCTGTTATGCTCCTCCCGCGGTTAACACCGAAAGCGCTATAGTATAATAACGTTGTGAACTAAGGTTTTTCTAGCTGGTAGACAAGTGAGTTTTTATTAACGTAGCGAGCCTGCTGGCGTGTCTGATTTCATTAGGCTCAAGTCTAAGCTCAGGGACGTTACGCGCGGATGAATTTTTTTCTGTGGGGAAGGAGGTTAAAGCAATGTGCGCTGTGATGCTGTGAGTCGGCGGGCGATGCTCTTCACGCTATGAATCACTATATTTTTGCAACGCCGTCGGACGCCGTTCGGGGACGGCGCATGGAAGCCGTAAGCGTCGTCTGTGTGTCGCGTGCGTTGGAGTATTCCGGTGATTCGCGTTGAATTAGATCTTTCCGTATTTAATTTAGAAGAATGGAGAAGAATAAAGTGGTGTCCGCGTTGGTATTTAAGCGGCCTTGTTCGTTTTCTGTGCCAAAGAAGTATATGAAGAAAGTTTTATATGTTACTCGTCCTCTTTTCAACAGCTACATGATCATTAAATGTGTGTGACTACTATAAGGTAGATGTGTTTTCCTGTGTGACCAAATGTGTTTGCATCCACCGGGCACGTATAATATTAAATTACCATGATATTCAGCTTAATTAAGTGTGCGTAAACTTGACACAGCGTGCTGTAGGTGCGGTTCTCGAAGCGTGCAATTCCGCCTGGGTCAATACATTTTCTCTATGAGTGGCCGAATAGCCGTACCTTAGCTGTGCAAGCGCTAGGTTGAGCAGTAGTTAACTCGTTCCGGTGCAATTTTGGTGGTACTGCTTGTTCCCCCCTGCTCACATATCATTGCATTCTTCTGGTTTGTAAAAGAATTGGGGGCGCTGCAGCCCGCTTTAGAGTTAAAATTTTGCCGAATACCTATACGTCTACAAACATTCTAAAACTAAGTTATACCAAAACTTCCAATGACACTTTCGAATACAAGTGTAATGCTTTATCTGATATCATAAATTCTTTATGACCTCGCTGCAGATTTACAAGTGACCTGTGATATGTGCAGTGTATGAATGCCTAAATTATTGCTCAAAACACAATAAGGTTATACATCACAGTATGCGTGCATATGTTGCTGCTGACATGCAAACTTAGACATTGTATTTATCTAAGAATGAACAAATCTAAACTGCCGTTTTTTGAAGATGTACGCATCAGACCAATTGAATAATATCAAAAATAATGTTCACCAAGTGATTGTTGTTTACTGCCTTGCACCAACGTCACTAAAACCGCCTTGTTGGTACTTAGACCACATGGTAGGATGCAAGATTCATGACGACATATTGAATGTTAATGTCACATGATATGCAAGGTAAATTGTTATTAGCATACAGAGGCCAATAACGTTATTGTCTCATTGTTATCATAATGAAGCAGGTTAGTCAATATGTGATTCTGCTGCCTTTACGTCATGTTGGGAAACCATTACGTTATGTAGCTATCTGCAGTGTCTGAGATCCTGGTTGCCGGTCAATATTGCAGAAGCTTGCCTGCTTCATTGTGATGGCATGGGGTTCAAGATTGATGTTTTGTCTTAGCGTTTCCACTTTTCCTCCCCTACGGTCATTAGACAGCTTGTGCTGTTTGATTAAAAGTGAGGAGTAGTGCCTTCTTAGCCAACCAGAACAATTTAGATCAATGATCACTATGAAGCAGCACACAATATTCATTTAGTGAACTCAATTTCAGGCAAATTATAAACGTCCGAATGTTAGCCGTTTGAAGGAAGCTTTATTCGTTGAACTCATGAGAATAAATGGTAGAGAAGGAAAGGCAGGGAGGTTAGCCAGACCAGCAAAGACGGTCTATCACCCTACACGGGGGAACAGGGAGATTGAAGTCCTGTCGCTAAGGTACTCGGTTTCTAACCCGAAGGTCGCAGGATGATATTCCGGCCTTGCTGGCTGCTTTTTCGATAAAGGTGAAAATGCTGTAGGCCTGTGTTCTCAGATTTGTGTGCACGTTAAAGAACCCCAGGTGGTCGAAATTTCTGGAGCTCTCCACTACCTTCGTAAAAAATTCATGTGTCAGTATTGCTTTAATTTTATGCTTTATCTGCAGTGGATGGATATGCGCATACGGACATGTATATGTAGTGGTATTGCAATTTTACGGAATAAAATATTCATATGGTGCATGGCACTTACTTAAGAAACACATCACATGGGTATCATAACTACAGAAATGCATATGTGCCTCTATGGATGCACTCGTGCATATATTTCGTCAGCCTCAAGAAAAGAATTTATCGATTGCAGGCAGCAGCATTACTCACGCATGTTTATCTCTTAATTACGTGCAGTCGATACAGCTAAAAGGGGGTGTCTTCATCTAAAAGTTCTAACTTCATCTTCGTGCATGAGTGAGCTATAAAGGTGAATGAAAATTCACATGTATGACATTGACATGAAAAGCTCTGCAGCTGCATGTTTTTCGTTGTATTTATACTGCAGCATGCCCTTTTTGTATTTCTCAGTTGCGTGCCACTAAATATATGTTGGCCATGCGTTTCTAGCCATTCACTGCAATTCGGCAAGCAGCGCATGCAGTCTAGACAAACCTCACTAAAATAATTTTTTTGCACTGGTGCAGAAATTCTTCGGCACGGTCTGTCATTTCATTTGAGTGAGGCTGCTCAAGGAAATTTCCTGACAAGGTCAAGGAGCCCAAGCACCAGCAAATTCTGAACCATTGTTTCAAGCATCAGCTCTGTTCAACCTGCTTATGCGCTGTGCCTCACCAAGCTACTGTACGCTGCCTATTTATATGAAGTGCTCTTCATATTCTCCTCAGTTTGGCAGCAGTGTGTGTGGTCTTCACAGTGCTTGCCAAAATCATTATTGCACAGGTGAGACACTTATTTCCTGCTTTAATTGTGTTAGTATTACTGCATGCACTCCTGCCAAGCAAGAGTACTAATGTTTCCTGTGAATTGTATGTCATGGTAAACAGAGGATTTCAAGCACGAAATTCATACTGAACTTTGGTCGTTCAAGAAGTGTGGAATGAAGGTGGTGACAGTGTCAACGCGCTCTCTTTAGAAATAAAGGCTTTGCGTGAAAAGCCTGTCGCACCTTGAAACAGGCACAAAAAACTTCCAGGTGAAAATAAGCAACTTCAGATGAAAATTGAAGAATTTACACTGTATTCAAAGTTGAACTATCCGACATCAAAGGCGTCTCAGATGAGGGTTTTCTTTTGACGCTGTCCGAAATTTTTGGGCGATGTTGGAAAAACCATTACTCGTGATGATATTGACACTGCAGACAGAGTAGGAACAAACAAGCCTAGTTTGAAAAAAAATAGTAGTGCATTATGAACGATGTTACAAATGAAATGTTCTGGATAAGACAAAAAACTTACGTCTGTCTACAGGGGCCTTTCCTTTTAGATCAAGTAGTCCTATTTATGTCAACGAACACTTGACAAGACAAGGTAAGCAGTTAGTGAGAGCACAAATGCAAAAAAAAACAAGTTGGATGAAGGTACATTTGAATGCAAAGCACGAAATTTATAGCAAAAAAAAAATTGGAAACATTAGCAATTTTAAAGACTGCCTTCTTAAAAGATCTGGCAAAACGCTGTGTTGATGCCTTCAGAGCCACACTTTTCTTGAGCTTGCAATGTCAGTAAACTATGACTGACATGGCAGAATTTTGATACCTAGATAGTGAAAAAGGCCACTAGCTATCTTCAATGCCTTTACTCTAAATGCTCTTAGCATTATAAATAAGACTAGTAGCCTGTGTCTCTATTTCGATGACATGCTGGTAAAATTTGATGCCATTCTTTTGACATAATCCTTGTATTTTTTGTGCAATATAGCCCACCAAAAATACCAGGGTACAATTATCATGGCATTGTGTAGTTCATGAAATGGGGAAATGGAATAGCGCTGTACATCTAACGTTAATTTTTGGCCGATGTCAATAGACTTCCGTGTGTTAAGCCCTGTGTTGAGTGTCTAGTAGTCAACTTGGGGGTTTTGTTTTGCAGCAATTAGCGCGCCTCCATTAGGTCATAAGTAGGAATTTTGAGTTTCTGGAAACTAGGTAACTTGATTTTTCGGTCACAGATGCACAGACGATTTTTCGCTCACAATCAACGGGGCAGACGCTGGCGGCGGGTTTTCTGCAACACGAGCTCTTCAACGCTATCATGTTAAAAAGCTGACATAGGCAGCATTGACCAAATGAATGCAAAGAATAAAGTCAAGTGTCCTAGCAGGGATCCAAACCTAGTATTCTGCTTGGTAATTAAGTATTCTACCACAGAGCCATACCCGGCCTCGGTTATACTTTCCGAATAGTCTCAAATGTTTGTGTAACATCAACTGCCGTTGCAGTAATGGCTATCAAATTTGATAACTATTACATGTGCACTCCTATGATGCAGCCGTGAGGTCGAGTCAAAGTCAATTGTAGTCAGGCACCATCCTGTGAAGTATTTGTGTAGCAGGGTTGAGGGCTACCATCGTCGCGAGTGCCAGCGCAAACACCAGTGCTTCATACCAGCCTACCACTTCTAGTGTGGCTAATATCCATGTTTCTGTTGGCATCGTTACGAAACAGCAAATAACTGCAGATGTTGTCAAAGGTGTGACATCTCCCCATAACAAATGAAACATATGCGGCTGTTTAACGTATGTGTGTGCAAGAATTTGTACTTATATTGAGCTCCACTTCATAAGATCGCTCAATAAAAAAATTAAAATACATGTTATGCGTGTTTCGCATAACATCAATTCCCAAAGTATGTGGGGTCTACCAAATTTTTAGCATCAATTTTGTAACCTAAATGCCACCATAAACAATTATTTATTGAACATGAACAGCTGGACTGCAACATAATAAGTTTTAGGTATTAGGAAAACTGAATATGTTCATGACTGCAGCATACCTAACAGGCAAATACTAGTACTACATACATGACACACTATTGTAGAGCTAGACTAGAATATTGCTTATTGGCACTTTACAATTCTTTAAAAACCCTAATTAACTTCAGTGCCTTATTCGATTTGTTCAAATCGGATGTGCGCAATCACTTGATGAATAGCTTTTTTACTCAAACCTAACTCATGTTTCACGTGTGCATCATGCTGAATCATGCTCAGATGTTTCTTGTGTATAAATTTCCTTTCTACTATGCTGTTTTTTTTATGTGAAATCTGTTGTACGTGCTACCCTCTGTAGGCCCACAGGTACTGTCAAGTTGTTTACACAGTTTTTTGCCTGGGGGACCTCCAACAAGCATGTTTTCCGTTGAAAACAAAGCGAATTTTGATGCTGACTTCTACTCACATCGAACTAAGAACACTCCAGCATGACAAGGCTTATTGTATCTTGGACAGTCTGTCTTGTGAAACTCTTAGTGATTACTTCTGTCTTTATTTTAGGCTTCCAAATGCGGATGTGCTGTAGAGAAGGAGCGCCCTGACCACACTTTTGTAAAAGGAACCAAAGTCGCCTGGGCAGCTGAAGATGGATTGTGCAAGTGTTTGAATGATCACATTATATTAATCCAACACCACTTGCATTACTTTGCCAATATTTGTGATTTTGTAACACACAAGTTTAGAAACACACACACATATATAAAAGGAGAGCTGTAAATAAGCCTTGAGCAAGTTTGTAGTCAAGGCTTTTAGCATGATGACCAAAGCATGTTATATAAGCCCACATGTTTTACCACACACCTACTCTCCTATCTATTTTCTTTTTCAATTTTGTGGGCACTGGCAACACCCTCAATAAGCGCCTTTGGACTGCTGGTGCCTCTAACTTATATTTTGTTGTTCTAAATAATTTATTTGTTACCTACTATGCAAGGAGGGAAGTCAGAATGTTAAAAGTTAAAAAAGAAGTCTCGTCACAAAAAAGATGTTTACTCGTAAGAAAAAAGATTTGAAAAGACAGAAGATTGATCCTCACTCACAAAGATCTCACCATTACAATCGATGCAGAAGGTCATAGCCCATGTTTACTATTGTCAATCTTTTTCGGTTGTATGCTATGTACAATAAAATAGTGACTATTGGCATCATGTTAATTTATTTGTCATCAATTTTTTGGGGCCTAATATCTTGCATTCTCACATGCATAAAAGCTCACGTCTGCTACACATAATTTAAAAGAGCGCAATGTGATAAGGTTCTGTATTTAGTGCATATTATCTGTGTGTCTTTCAAAGTGAGTATATGGCATTTGAAATATTCACCAGTATTCGAAACTTGTGAATTTTTCATTTGCAGGCATGCATGTCTGTATGATGACCAAGCATCCATAAATTGTGCATGCATGTGTGCAGCAAGGGGCCTTGAATAGATTACATTCATTCTGGACCATAAATGGGTAGCACAGGCCATATACGCACTCTGGGATCCATTTCATGATTATTAAAACACACATATTTATTCAATATAGCTTGCTTTAAGGTATATATTTACATATTGTCTACTTTCACGTTGAACATTGCGCCATGCATCCGGCACTCTGCCGAGCGCTTCTCGAGGGCACTTTGGTAACTAGTACACAAACGTACAGACAGCTGTAAGTGGGCCTCCATTTTGTTGACTGCTGGAGAACAACGGCTTCGACAAATCACACTTCCTTTGTGGTGAAGCTAACTTTGCTCTTGCAACAGTACCAGCTTATCTAAAATTTGACACTATTCTTTAGAAGTGCAGCTTGTTCTATCCAGAGCAGCCAAAAGCGAAAACATGAGGAACAGCACCTGGACAGGGTATACAAGGCACAATTGCAGCACTTCTCGATAACAGTGCCGGATTCTCTATTTGCCTACACATAGAGAAAGCAAAACACTGGAGCCAACTTACCAGTAGCTTCACTGCAGAGACGCTGTGTTTTAAAAGACGATGCAAAAGCCCCACCTAGAGCTGTCACTGTGTTTCAGTGCTAGTTTCATAAGCGCCTGCGGAAGGCACTCTGTGGAGGGCCGGCCGCGTGCATGGTGCACGTGTTCAGGGTGGAATGGACGACTTAGTACATGTGTTCAAGTACTAACAAACTGTATGTGGGCTGTCACTCACCATGGTCTACAGAGTATACAGCAATCTGCATTTTTAGCCATCTCCAGCGTCAGTCCTAGATTTGGCCCACTGGTACGTCGATGTGGAGCACCCTTCCAGCACCCATTTGAAAGGGTGTTATGACATCACAGCACCTTTTTTTAAAGGGTGCACTCATTACACCCTTCAAAATTTTTGCTCTGCACCCTTTCCTTAAGGGTGCTGAGCTCTGCACCCTTTCTCAGCACCCTTTTTTGAACACCCAATAGGGAGCAAAGGGTGTTCGTCTGGCGACAAGCTCATTTACACCCTTAAGGGTCAGAATTGGTTTAGTGTGTATCGGTGGGTAGACGCAACTTTAAGATAGAAAGGGGCGTTGCTATAACAACCGGTCCTTCGCAGGAAATTTTTATTAAATGGCACAAGAGCGCTGTTCTTGCCAAAGAGTGAAAATTGATTACTGTTGTCTGCAACCTTGATGGCGCCTTGAGTCACGTGGAGGGCACAATCTGCATGCCTCTCTATGAAACGCATGTCGATATTTGAAGCAGTTCTCACACCTACTGTGAACAAAATACTCCTTGGGCCGTAACAAGTACGCACGTAACTGAGATGCTTTCCGAATATTTGTATGGAGTGGTTATTTATTTAAATGCGCTAGTTTTCATGCTTTCGCTGATATTAGGTGGCGCACTCGTATCGGCAAGCTGGATCTGTGAAGCACGCGGTCAGCGTTGGGGGGACGCGCATTCCTTTGATAACGAGCAAAGCGGAACTTGAATAAGACCACATGACAGATCGTAAAAAGAAAAGCGAACATTTAGATACCTTGGCCAATTTTTTGGCGTGCAATACATAGATACCGTCCAGTGTTGTGACAAATTCTACTTACGTGGCTCTAATGATAACTATGCGGCGAAAAGTTCACGACCGTGTGATGCCCCGCTCGGATACAAGTTTACGGAGGACCCCCACACATATATTTTTGTTGATTTTAACATACCTTCTTACCGTGCACGGAAAGAGGCTTACAGTAGTTTTTTTGGCATTGAACTATCAGCGGACATTTTTAGGATTGGCTCTTGAAGCATGCTCACAAAAGGCAGTGAATGCACAACACAATGCAGTAAAAAAAGCGCACTACATGTGTAACAGAAAAAAGAACACGATTCATTGCACGTATCATCGTGTTGCAAAAACATAAAACAAATGGTCATGCAGCGCAAATTATTCATATCCATGACGATTCATCTCATTTGTGAAGTGTCTGCTGCAGACAGTATCCTTTGCGCTGAGCGGACAGTCCTTTTCGCAAACCACCTTGAGTCCATGCTTTGTGGCGTCCGGTATCACAAGGAACATTGGATAATATTAGTTTTTCTTGGTGCGTAGGATAAACTGACCAGCAGCTACTAATGAAACACTTTCTTCCCATATTCACTCACTGTGGGGAATTCTTCTTTCAGAATGTTTCATTCATGGCTGCTCACCACATCACAAGTTCATTACGCGAACGGGAATGATGAAACACCACTTATTCATGAAACGCGTCAAAGACACGATAATAGGGAGTTTTAGTACTGCGTACGCTGCGTACGTGGCGGCGTTGCGTACGTAAGGACGCCACGTTCTGCGTAGTGCGCATGCGCAGACTGCAACGCGCACGTGTCGCATTACCTACGCAGCCGCTACGTACGCACGCATGAGATGCGTGCGTGCGTACGTATGAGGTGATCGCGCCGCTCTCGAACAAGTTCGCGACAGCGCGAGACTCCGTTTTGCAAAATGGCGGCATCGAACGCAAGCACCAACCAGCTCTGTGGCTTAAAATATGGCCATAATCTGGCTATAACACTTGGACTGGCTCACATTGGCTGTCAACAACACGTGCTTCTATTTTGACCTACCAGATGGCGCAACACGTTTCTCGCTCGTTACGTACGCGGGTAATACGGCGTACTAAAAGCCGATTAGTGGCAAGGCGTTTCGTGATGCGTACGTAGCACCATTCCGCAGTACTAAAACTCTCTAGTGACTGAAGCGGCAGAATGAGATTTTTTTTTGTGAGTGAAAAGCGCAACGCTTTCGGAACGCCGGCGTTGCGATCAGCCTCACACGTCCCTATTGCAACGGTACCCGAAAGTTTCCTTCTTTTTTTTAGGTTGCGATGGCTCGCTCGTAGGTGCCAGCTGCTTCCAGCAGTGGTCTGACGGCCGCACGTCTCTGTTACTTTACTTGGTCGATCGCATCCCATAGGAAACCCTAGAAGTGTCCCCACCTAAAGTGTTTTTATCTTACACCGTGACCTGGATACCGCTACATAAATCAACTTCAGCGCATGGCAACTAACCACAATTGATATTGACCCGATGTGACGGCTGTATCAAAGGAGTACATATGTATTGTTTATACAATTGGGTAGGAAGCACTGCCATCACTACTGATATTTCACGAAGATTAGCATCTACTTGAAAAGTATAGTTCTGAGACCTGGTGTAGCTTTGTCGTGAAATGCTTCATTGCCCGCAGAATGGTTGGGTTCGATTCCAGCTGAGACCCTGACATTTACTCTATGCATTCGTTCGGTCAATGCTACTGATTTCGTGTATTTATCAGCGCTCGTATGGTAAAACTGCCCATGTGTGTTCTCGTCCTTCCGGTGTAGATGCTAAGCGTCCAATAACAAGTGGCGCATACACGCATACCAGAGGCACATACTCGCCTGTGGGTGTGTGCCACCGTCTAGCGGAAAGTGTTTGACGAAGTACACGACGGGATTGTGACACTACACTCTTAGTCAAATCCTCGCTACACTACACGCCCGCAGGCAGGAAATCAAGTCAAATTATTTCCATAGCCGTGTTCCAGAGAAACCGGCCCAATTTGAAGTGGCCTTCAGAATAGCCGGGATTTCAGGTCAAATTTTTTCTCGAAAGATACGAACTGCGGTTCGGCGTGACTTTCCGTAGGCGGCTCAGCCCTGATGCGGTGGCGGAAAAAGTGTATTTACGCTTTTCTGTGTGGTTTCTCGCTGAAAATGTGGCGAATATTACGACTACAGGTAGTTAGAAAACCATTAGTTTCACAATCACCTATATTTGCGAGATTAACATGCATAGCACAGCCCTGGAATCGAACTCGTGACCGCATGCACGTGAAGCAGATGTCTTACCAATTGCACACAGCGCTTTTTTTTTTCTTTATTATAATTGCACCACAGCGCCACCGCATGACGGTGAGTCTTTTTGCGAGAGCGATATATCTACCAATGGATTTTTACAAACCGTCTTCGGAACCTTGAACTGTTTTTGTGCCATGTACATGCATTTGATCAGCGAATAGTTTATAGGGCTTCATGCATTCGAGAAAACCACGGAGAGCGCTTTCGGCTCCGACTTCGGTTCATGGTGCACCGTTCCGCAAGAACGATTAACGTGTGTGTGTGCGTCGTTTTAGTGCTTTCCCGTGAACTGCAGCTGTTAAGCTCACCGAAATTCACGGACGAGGCTGTGGCGCCAGGGTGGCTTAACGGAGACGGCGGCTCTCTCCTTTTTTTTTCTTTTTTTTCTTCTTGCGCTTGCTCTTACCGGCTGTGTGCGTGACCTCCGTGCCGTGCGGATTCCGCGGGTGTATTTAATTGCTGGGCTCCCTATAGACATAATTTTAGCACACAGGAGCATGCCGCCTGTGTGCCGTTTGTTATCCAGCCCCTGACTGGTAGTTTGATTTTAATTGTAATTGACACTTGAGTGTAATTATGTCTCTACCAGTGCATCATATTCGTCAAACCATAATTTTTGTTCACACCATGTTAAGGGGGTTACCACGACAGCACCCAAATGTTAGCAACTAAATTGATAAATACATACACTCAAAGTGCCAACGTTCGCTAAGAATTGCTTCGCATTTATAATAACACATGATCACTCCTGAATAGCTTGGTATAGGGGATGATTAGCGTGTTGAGTAGCGAACCGACGATATTGCCGGCAAGTTTCCGTAAATCTCATAGCATGGAAAGTCTGTTGACGAGACTCCGCATTTACTAAAGCATTGGCAGACGCTCGCGTTACACCAAGACATATACGAAGGCTTCTGGCCAACAATCTTTGAATCCTCTTTTCTAAGTTACGTGATATCCCATGTAAAACTGGGGCAAAGTAAGCTATTTTTGACGAATTATTGCTGAATGTACACGCAATAAAGAAGAACATGAACTTCCTCATTTCACTCCAGTCAGTCGACGTAACATATAGATTAGGGAGTTGACTTTGTCCTCTATTGATTTTATCTGTGGTGCCCAGGACAGACGTCTGTCTAAAATAACCCCTAAAAATTCGTGCTGCCGCACAAGTTGTAAGCGCTGAGAGTCTATCTGAATTTTGAATTTCTTAAGGCATTTCCTTGTGAACGGAAGTACAGATGTTTTCTCATGGGAACGAATCATGCCTCTGCTCTTAAAAAAACATTGATTATTGTCTGCCCATCTAGAAGTTTTTGCTGAGCTGCTTAAATGCTCGTGTCTGATGCCCAAATTCAAAGATCGTCTGCATATATGGAATATTTCAAACTAGTAGGTAAGATATGGGATATTTCAGCCATAACGCAAATAAATAAAAATGGGCTTAGTACGTAACCCTCTGGGGCTCCTCGACTGACTTCATGCTCTTTACTTTTACCGTCGGCTGGTCAATGAAGATTTTCCTGTCTCTCAAGAATTCTGCAATCTATCTTAGTGTCCTGCCTACTATTCCCAACTGAATTAAACCGTGTAGTACATGAGCGTGGCTCGTTGTGTCAAATGATCGCTTTATATATAAAAATACTGCAACGACGATTCTTCCACAGCTCCTCTCATGATCTACATAAGTTACAATGTCTAGAATAGCATCCATGGTGCAGCGGCCATGGTGCAGCGGCCATATTTTCTGGTAGCACGTTCATACATTCCACCCACCACTGAAGTCTAGCGTCCATCATCTTTTCCATAAGTTTACAAAGACAGATAGTCAGGCTGAAAGGACGGAAAGAATCTATGAATAAAGGCATTTTTCCGGGTTGGAGAATTGGGACCACTTTTGCAACTTTCCAGGAGGGTGTAAGGAACTCTGTTGTCTATGCATCATTAAATATCTTCAACAAAGTATATGCGGCCACAGGACCCAGGTTTGTTTATTGCTGCATATGTTATCCCATCATGACTAGCTGCTGTCCTCTGTCGGCGCACTGCAAGAGCATCATTTATTTCTTGCAGTGAAAACGGATGATCTAGGTCATCATGATGTCTATTGGGAGAAAAAGTAACCAATGCTTTAATATCCCCAACAGACCTAAGGTATTCAGGTGTGTGCCCGGCGGCACAAAGTCGTGTATTATGCTGACAAAATTCATCCGCAACGATTGTTTCCGGTAGATTCTTCACTAAAGCTAATGCTCTAAATGTTTGTTGATGTGTTACTGTCCCACTTAAAGAGGTAGAACATGCGATAATTTTGACTCGGGTGTAAATGGCGTTAGCAAAGTGCAGAATTCCCGCCAGCGCTTTTTGCCTAGTCTATCCAGTTGTCGTCTCATGCGGTCATGCGTTCTTTGACAGTCGCGGTAATCTTCAAGTAGACCTGTGCGTCTGTATTTTCTTTCAGCTCCGCGGTGAATGGCCCTAAGTCTTTCGTATTCAGCGTCTACTCCAGCGTAACCTTCAAGAATTTACACGAACTTGGAACACCGATGTAATTTGTTTTCTATGAGGGAGACTAAGCTGTCAGTGTCAGTAACAGTATCTACTTGATGTGATATATGATAACGAAATGCTTGCCAGTTAGTTATCTTCGCTGAGGGCCTATATTTAGTGAAGCGTAGTTTTGGATGCTGTATTATGATAGGTAAATGATCACTACCCCTTTTTTTAATGTCTGTTCGCCATGACGCCCCAGATGCAATATCATGTGAGCAGAGCATGAGGTCTAGGCGACTCGAGTAATTGTAACCCCGTAGGAACATCACTGAACCGTCATTTAACAACCATAATGAACTATCCTCAATTGCTTTTTGTAGGTCCTTTCCGTGACGATCGCAGTACGCACTTCCCCACATGACATTGTGAGCATTGAAATCTCCGTAATATATCACAGCTTTTGTGTACGTCCGAAAAAGTGCTGTCAATGCAGAACGCGAGATATTTGTGGAAGGCTGGAGATAAACGCTGAATACTGTTATATTTACTCGACCAAATCTAACTTTACATGCTACATATTCTGGATAATCCGATGATGTAGCATTCAGCTGTACTGATGGCAGATCTTTTCTCACACATATCACCACTCTGCTCGGTCCTGTAGATCTAGAGGACATATACACAACGTAGTTGGATAACCGAAAAGTGGTGTCTACCCCGGCCTCTGTAATACATAACACTGGAAAGGAGCTCTGAGCCACAAATTTTCGGAAGTCTGCACACTTAGGGCGAATACTATTCGCATTCCATTGGAAGATCACAACATTTCGATAACAATTGATCATGTTTTGCCTGCGCAGTGACTGTTGTGTCTAATTGTAACACTACCTGTTCCATCTACAAGATGGCTTTGACCTCAAGAAGGTTGTTAGCCTGTGGGATTGTGGATAGTATGGCTTATAAAGCCGAGAATAACATTGGTATGACAAGATGAGCTATCGATACAGAGGAGTTTTCTGGTTGCGTTACACTTACTGGATGCGATGTGCTAGTGCTTTCTCGCATGTTAACCACGTGGTTACTTTTCTCTTGAGGTCTCTCCTGAGACTCTTGTCGAGCTTGCTGCTGACTTGTTGATGTCCCTGCTGTTGCTTATGTCACTGTTTACAGTGACGCCTCTAGTCTTCTAAACATCAAAACAAAGAAACACATCTTACACCATGTAATGACGTACGCGCAAGCTGCAAGATGTATTGAAGAAGAATGGCGATTTGGGCTAGTTGGTTTGAATTCATAGTAATAAGGGCTGCAGCGCGAGCACGAATGTGCTAGAAGAAACAGACAAAGCCGAGGTACGGAAGGCAAAAGAGGAGCGCTCGTGTTGTCCTCTTTTGCCTTCCGTACCTCGACTTTGTCTGTTTCTTCTAGCACATTCGTGCTCACGCTGCAGCCCTTATTACTGCAAGATGTGTTTCCTTGTTTTGATGTGTAGAAGACTAGAGGCGTCACTGTGAACAGTGACTATGAACGTTTTACCTTGGTGCGTAGTTGTCGAGAAATAATTGAGGACCAGTTCGCAATTTCCTCTTTTAATGTTAGAGCAGAACACAGTGGTCACTTGATGTCGCCACGCTAGGAACGCAACTCTGGCAACTCTTGCACACACTATTGCTTGAGCCGTACTTTTAGGTTAACAAATTGCACGCGAATAAATATAAACTTGCACTTCCGACATGCGTCGAGACGAGCCCCAGCGAATTTGAGTTTCACCGCTCTGTTCTTGCACCATAATTTCTACCAAAACTTAGTCCTACCATCGAAGCCCGTACAAGTGATATCGGCACTGCTAGAATACAGAATACAGTAATTTGATGAGTAAAACTGACAATACGACACAGCTCTTGCATCATTTATTCTAAAGGAAGCCTTTTTTATTGTTTACGGTGTCCATGCAGAAAGCGGCAAACATCTATGCTACGCGCTTGCAGCACTTCCACCGAATGTACTCCTCCCCTTAGCGAGAGCCACCGGTCGCACTCGGCGGCACTTCAATGGCTCTTATGCAAGAATACAGACTCGTCAATTTGTATGCTAGCTGAACCAGTATGATAGCATAGTGTTTCGGGCGCACTTCATTCGTTTTGGTCAAGCCGTTATGTAGGTATTCCTAACGACAAAGCAACAGCGGTGTGCTGGCACCACTGCGCTGTGCGTACTGCGAAAAACGTCACAATCAATTCTGTGGGCCTATCTATCGAATGAGCATAGAATCGTCATAAAGCTTAACAGATATTCCCCTTTGGAAGGAGCGAGGAATGGATATTAAACTTGGCAGAAACCGCCATTAAACTCTACCAGCTCCTCAGTCCACTGAGTTGTTTTGTTTTCTTGCGGCAGTAAATTGTAACGAAAACATTGCGCTGTTGCCATTATCACAGTGACAATTGTTACAGGCAGCAGTTATTCTTGTTTATCAATTGTGCAAATTTTGGTAGCAGGTGCAGATCCCGTCAGTCTTAAATAAGTGAGAAACAGAACTGATGTTAAACATTCAGCTTGTGAGTGCACTACTTCTTTAACAGCGAAGAGTCCATCTGTTGGCATGGCCGAGTTGTTAGTATGCTCAATAGGAAACTGGAAGATGGCAGGTTCAAATCCACGCTGTTGCACCTTTTTTTATATGGGCGCTTGCTACATCGTTTTTATACAATTATTCTTATTGATTTTGGAGTGGCAGCTCGTCACGGTGATTCTGACGCTGCTTCGCGCTCCAGCGTTTCCGGCAGGAGCGCGCCATCCACCATACGCTTCACTATACGCCACAATACACCAAGTGCCACCAACGTTTCCAGCACCATAATCCACAAAATGGTGGATGGTGGAATCTACCATTCTTATGGTGGACGTTTTTAAATAGGGTATTCACGTCACCTGATACCAAATTTGGTATATGCTGAGCTAGTAATACGGCCGCGAGTGGGGTATGAGCATAGCATGTCGTCATGCTTTGCATCACAAGCATATTATCATTATCATGTTTAGGCCAGTCATTCACATTCATTTTTCATTCACGTCCCGTAATTACAAATTTGATATATGTGAAACTAGTGAAACAGCCGAGAGCACGCTACGCTATAAGCGTAGCATGTAGTCACGCTTTACATGAGACGCACATCATGACTATCATGTTTAGATGCATCATTTACCATCGTCGTCTATTCACGTCACCTGATACCAACTTCGGTATAGTGGAGGCAGTTAACCGTCCGCGAGCGCATAATGAGTGTGGTATGTTGTCATGTTCTCACGTGACACGCGTGTCTGATTATCTTGTCTGCACCAGTCACATACCTTTGCCGCCCATTCACGTTCCTTAATACCAACTTTGGTATATGTGAAGCTAGCGAAACGGCGGCGAGTGCATCATGAAGGACCCAATATACTCCGACGTAACGTTGACGCGCGCGCACGCTGGGCGCAGCGATGCTACGCTAGCACGACGTGAGCACTCTATAGTCTCACGCCAGGCGCGACCGGCGCGACAGCGTTCGTCGGCGTGGCCCGGCAGCAACCGCTGTGAAATGCGACATGCTGCATTTTGCGCAGATGACGCTACCAAGGCAGTACTCAGTGTGCCTGTCTTCGTGAGGGAAGGACGCCGGGCGCACTTAAACGCGCATGCATAAAAGCAACGCTGCGTAGCGCATGCTTCGAGTATATGGCAGGCATAACGGCACCTCGCGTGGCATCGCTGGCATGGCGCAACGAAATGAACGCCAGCGTGCTTGCACGCAGGGTCATGTCGAAGTATATTGGCGCCCCGACTGTGGCATGTAGTCAAGTTCTTATATGACACGCATCTCATCTTGGTTGCACTAGTCCCATACCTTCGTCATTCATTCACGTGACTCAATACCGAATTTGGCAAACGTGAAGCTGGCGAAAAGGCCGCGAGCACTTCATGAATGCGGCATCTAGTTCTGTTGTTATAGGACACGCAGGTCTTGATTATCAAGTTTAGACGTGCCCTTTACCTCTGTCGTCCTTTCGCGTCACGTAATACCGAAGTTGGTACACGTGAAGCAAGCCAAACGGCCGTGAGCGCATCATGAGCGTAACAATGCAGTGATGTTGTTACATGACACGCATCTCATGATTATCATGTTTGCATCAGTTACATACCTTCATCATCTATTCACGTTGTTATTTGCCGTGTCATCCATTCACGTTGTTAAGTTGTTATTTGCGAATCTAGCAAAACGACAGCGAGGTCATTATGAATGTGGCATCGTGTCACGTTGTTACATGACGCGCATGTGATAATTTTCAAGTGAGGGTCTGTCGCTTGTGTTCTCCATGCAGTCATGTCATACCATACGAGGTGTGCAACATCTCATGTGAAGCAAACCACCGCAAGAGCAGCAAGACCATGAAATGTAAATTATAACAATCATCTCATGTTATGATTTTCATGTTATGACTACTCAATTATGCATGTCATATAGTCAGGTTATGTCATAATAATTTTGATATCGATACCGTTATCAAAAGGGCCTGGAGAGATAAAAACTGGCAGATCCGATGTACAATGGGAATCAACTAAATGCGAAGCACGAATAAGAAACGTGTATATGTCACTTTAAAATCAGCACGACATTACGAGGTGGAGGTAGATGATGCCGTGCATAACTTCCGTGTCATGATTATCATGTTTGCTTGTGTCGTTTCCCTTCGTCATCAATTTACGTCACGTGATACCAAATTTAGTATATGCAGAGCAAGCGAAACGGCCGCAAGAACGCTATCAGCGAGATATGTTGTCACATTCTTACATAACACACATGTCACGATTATCATGTTTCCACCAGTCATATATTTTGTCATCATTTGACACCACGTAACACCAAATTCGGTATATGTGGAGGTAGCAAAACGGCCGCGCACGCATCATATACTCCAATATAGCATTCAGGTGCGCGATCGCTGGGCACAGCGTTGGTACGTTAGCAAAACGCTAGCACTTTAAAGTCTGGCGCCAAGCACGACCGGCGCAACCGCCGTCCGTCAGTGCGGCCCGACGGCAACTGGCGTGACATTCGTTACCCAGACAACCCTGCGTTTTCTTCTTGTCATGACTGAGGGACACCGGACGTGCTAAAACGCGCACGCGTCAAAGCGACAAAGCGTGGCCCACGCCTGCGGATGGATGGATGGATATGGCTGTACCCTTTAGATTGGGCGGTGGCTAGCGCCACCAAGCCGTTATATTTAATGAACCAAAAACTAGATTTATTATTTTTTTCTTTAAAAAGTGAGTTTAAGGATTCGTATTCTGCAGTGAAGAGTTTATTTTCACTTCTGCCTTGACCTTAGCCACTGTGATGAGTGATGAAAACGACAACGACGGAAGTGCGGGGGAAGGCGCGTGTAATCTGCGCGTGTGGTCAGCCAATCAGCTGATGACCTGTGGTCATTTTCACTTCGCTTACCGAATTTTATTCCTGGCTTTCTGGCTGAGTTCATGGCAATAATGTTAGCTTTTCGAAAGCTAAATATTGCCATTCCAGTCGTAGCAGTCATAACTGATTCATTATCAGTGTGCTCTTCTCTGTCTGCATCTGGTCACTCACCTATAGTGAAACTTTTTAAATCATTGATTCCCTGTCATCTCCGAAGTATTCATTTAATCTGGACACCAGGGCACAAAGGTTTGTTGTTAAACGAAACAGCTGATTCTCTTGCGAATGCATTCTTTCGACACCAACTATTCCTATTTTCTCTCATACAGTATACATTACGGTGGCGCGATTTCGCACACTTAAAATCAGGCAATATTTATCTGACCCTGCACTGACGGCTTCTCCAAAGTACAAACACTTGTTATTTGCCTGGCGCAAAGAACTGACTAATTCAAGGATGATGGAAGTTGTCATCACGAAATTTCGTTGCCGCGTTACCTCCCTCAATTTTGACTTGCATAGATCAGGCATACTGAATTCCCCTATGTGCATTTACTGTAATCAAGAGGAAACGATCAGTCGTTTTTTATTATATTGTCACCGTTTCGATTTATTCAGGCAAAGCATACTAGCACCACCTCTTCAAAGACTGGGCTTGCAACTATCGCAATCTGATCTTCTTTCATTTGGAGCCTCTACACTGGGTTTCAGCCACAGGGATGTTTCATTCGCCGTTCAAAAATACATCTCCGCGACTAAACAATTTTCTTGCTAAATTACCTCTCACTATATTTCTTCTTTTTTTTCTGCAAACTTGATATCGGTATTTCAAATCAAAATTAAGTTACAAAAAATTTGTGGGAATGACGCATTGCTGAAAGTTTAGGGCAAATTCACATTATAATCGGCCAATCCCCTTCTTTGGGTACGAGCCATTTGCACAGGGAAACAACAACAACAACAACAACAACAACAACAACAACAACGACCTGTGGTGGCCCATAGAGGTGGTGTGCCATGATTGGGCCACGTGTGACCGTTACGTGGCGGTAAGCTTTGTGGCTGGGGACGAGCCGAAGCAGCGGGAGCCGGAAGACAGCGGGCCGAAGCGTCGGACGCAGGCGATCCAGGTTCCGGCCAGGGAACGCGGCTGTCCACGCTACTGCCGTCCAACCACCAGCTGCGGCGGCATTGCCGGCACGAGTACTGCATCTCGGGGCGCGGCCTGGCCTGCTGTTCTCTTCCTTGCCGAGGGCATCGCGGATCTAGGCGAGGCGTCTCCATGGTCAGACGTTCGGCACAGCGACGTACGTGACCTGGCTAATGGTGGCGGTTGCGCCGAGCATCGCGTCTCGACACAAGCTGTTAGCTGGACGGGCTGGCCATTTAAACGCATGGAACATCGCGTCTCCGATGCGGGTTGACTGCTCCGTAGTCGCACCCATGCCATCAAGCGCCGGCGTCACCAGGGCGTCGCATATCGGCCAGGTCGAGCTCCGGTGTGTCTGTTCGAGGTCGAGTCCGTCGGCCTGTACACGGTCCAAGGACGGGGCCTGCTGAACGGCTCCTACCTGGGTGCAGTGGCCGGGAGCAGGTTCGTGGGCGAGGCCTACCGGGTGTGGTCGACGTGAGCCGTGGCCTGATCCTGGACCTCAGGAGTTACGACCCTGACTGCTGGGTTAGCCGCGACGTCCGACTCAACGGCGCAGCACCCGGTAGCACATCCGTGTGCCGTCAGCCGTTCCAGCCGTGCCACCTTTGCCTTCGTGCGCGTCGACGACCGCATCATGTCGGTACGACGGGGACCCAAACTGTGAGACAGCGGTTTCTTCTTACGAACCGAGAACTATACGCGCTGGACACTGAGTTAGCGTAGCCGCGAACTCTGCGCAGAATAATGGCGGTCTGACTCTCGTGCATGTTGCGTGATGCTTGTCGTGTAGGGTTGGATATATATAGTTTTATTTTCTCCTGCCACTTCCTTATCTACTGTACAATATAAAGCTTCTTTTGTTCGCTTAAATTGCTCATGTTAATTCTTTCTCGTCCGCTATAAACAAACATAGTGACAAACGTCCTTAACAAACACAATATCTGGCGTCCGCACGACAGGACTAAGCTCTCGCGTTACATCTGAGAGCCTCACATTGTTTGTGTGTGGCAGACGAGAATGGACGACAAGAGAAAGCTAGTTGAGCTAGGGAAGGAGATAGGGCTGAGTGAAGAGGCTTTGCTGGCATGGGTGAGCGCTGAGGAAAAAGAAATGAGGGACCAGAGAGCGAAAGATCGAGAGGAGGCACGTCTAGCAGCACAGGTGGAGCATGAGCGTGAAATAGCTCGCATAGAGACATTTCTGAATGGACTAAGGCTCAATTGACACCTGTTTTTAATCCTCATCACTGTGTATTGTCAGAAAAGTTGTTTGACTGAAACAACTTTCTTGTGTGGGGGGCTATTGTGATGAGTGATAAAAACGATGACGGAAGTGCGGGGCAAGGCGCGTGTAATGTGCGCGTGAAGTCAGCCAATCAGCTGATGACCTGTGGTGGCCCATAGAGGTGGCGTGCCACAATTGGGCCACGTGTGACCGTTACGTGCAGGTAAGCATTGTGGCTGGGGACGAGCCGAAGCAGCGGGAGATGGAAGACAGCGGGCCGAAGCGTCGGACGCAGGCGATCCAGGTTCCGGCCAGGGAACGCGGCTGTCCACGCTGCTGCCGTCCAACCACCAGCTGCGGCGGCATTGCCGGCACGAGTACTGCATCTCGGGGCGCGGCCTGGCCTGCTGTTCTCTTCCTTGCCGAGGGCATCGCGGATCTAGGCGAGGCGTCTTCGTGGTCAGACGTTCGGCACAGCAACGTACGTGGCCTGGCTAATGGTGGCGGTTGCGCCGAGCATCGCGTCTCGACGCAAGCTGTTAGCTGGACGGGCTGGCCATTTACACGCATGGAACATCGCGTCTCTGATGCGGGTTTACTGCTCCGTAGTCGCACCCATGCCATCAAGCGCCGGCGTCACCAGGGCGTCGCACATCGGCCAGGTCGAGCTCCGGTGTGTCTGTTCTAGGTCGAGTCCGTCGGCCTGTACAAGGTCCAAGGACGGGGCCTGCTGAACGGCTCCTGCCTGGGTGCAGTGGCCGGGAGCAGGTTCGTGGGCGAGGCCTACCGGGTGTGGTCCTCGTGAGCCGTGGCCTGATCCTGGACCTCAGGAGTTGCGACCCTGACTACTTGGTTAGCCGCGACGTCCGACTCAACGGCGCTGCACACGGTAGCGCATCCGTGTGCCGTCAGCCGTCCCAGCCGTGCCACCTTTGCCCTCGCGCACGTCGACGACCGCATCATGTCGGGACGACGGGGACGCAAACTGTGAGACAGCGGCTTCTTCTTACGAACCGAGAACTATACGCGCTGGACACTGAGTTAGCGTAGCCACGAACTCTGCGCAGATTAATGGCAGTCTGACTTTCGTGCATGTTGCATGATGCTTGGCGTTTAGGGTTGAATATATATAGTTTTACTTTCCCCTGCCACTTCCTTCTCTAGTGTACAATGTAAAGCTTCTTTTGTTCGCCTAAATTGCTCGTGTTAATCCTTTCTCGTCCGCTCTAAACAAACATAGTGACGAACGTGCTTAGCCATCACAGCCACCAATCAGATAACCTTCTTCTAGTCAAAACTACCCGCTTAAAGTCTATTTTGCCCTCCCTGTCCCTAAACCCCAGTGCTTTGAAAAACTCTGCGCCATCATCCTGAACTATAGGGTGAAGCCCTTTACAGAACATTATCAAGTGTTCGGCAGTTTCTTCTTCCTCTCCACATGCACTGCTTAATGTGTCTACCCTTCGTATTTGGTACAATATGCCTTGGTTCGCAGTACTCCCGTCCTGGCCTCAAACAGTAGAAAACTACCCCGAGTATTATCGTAGATCCTTTCGTTGCAATTTTCTGCTTAAAAGTTCTATAGATCTCTAGTGCGGACTTCTTAATCATGCCCATTCTCCACATGTCACTCTCCGTTTCCTTCACTTTCTTCTTAACCGATAGTTCTCTTTGGTTTGGCCACCTGCTGTTTTCTACGTATTTACCAGTCCATTTCCTGGTTCGCTTCCTTCGTTTTGTATCTACATTCTTCATGTACAAGTAGCTGAAAACCTTCCTAGCCCAACGCTTCTTCCCCATTTCTTTCAATCGCTTCTCAAATTTTATATTGCTGCTAGCTTCCCTGCCCTTAAATGATGTCCATCCCATATCACCTTGTACTCCCTGATTTGGTGTATTTCGTGAGCTCCTCAAGCAAGCCTACCTATACCACGTTGCTTAATTTCTAATGTTGCTTGAACTTCCAATCTCATGCACAAGACGGCATTGCCGAACGTCAGCCCAGGAACCATGACCCCTTTCCATATTCCTCTCAAAACATCATACCTATTGTATTTCCACAGTGGCCTATTTTTCATCACTGCTGCATTCCTGCTACCTTTAGTCGTCACGTATATTTCGTGTTCCCTCAGGTACTCGGTCTCATTGCTTAGCCATACGCCCAGATATTTGTATTTATCTGTTATCTCTAGCGTGACCTCCTGTATTTTAAGCCCACCTCCTTCGTTGTCATTGAAAATTATGGCTGCTGATTTTTCTTAAAGAATCTAAAATCTAACCTATCTTCCTCATTACCACAGATATCCATCAATCTCTGCAAATCTTCCTTGTTGTTGGCCATTAGCACTATATCATCTGCGTAAATTAATGCTGGTAGTGCCTGATCAATAAGTTTTCCTTGTTTGGCTAAAGAGAGGTTGAAGCCCAGTCCACTTCCCTCTAATTTGGCCTCTAATCCTTGTAGGTACATCATGAATAACAAGGTTGACAGAGGAGACCCCTGCCTAAGCCTCCGTTTTATCTCTGTGCGCTCGGATACCTGTTTTTCCCACTTTATAACTATCTTGTTACCTTTATAGATACCCTTTAAAAGATTAGTGACTACATTTCCACGCCTAGTGTGTCCAGTATTCCCCACAATTCCTCTTGAACCACGCTATCGTGCGCTCCCTTGATATCCAAAAACGCTAGCCGCAGGAGCATGTGTTCCTTTTCTGCTATTTCGATGCACTGCGTCAGTGAGAACAGAATGTCTTCCAACCTCCTGTGTTTCCGAAACCCATTCTGCAGTTCTCCTAGCACCCCCTCATCCTCTATCCATGCCTGTACTCTATCCTTTATAATCTGCATCGCCTGCCTGTGGAGCACTGATGTCACTGTTATAGGACGGTAGTTGTTTATGTCAGTTTTGCCCCCCTTTCTTTTAGAGATCATGCTCATCCTGCTAAATTTCCATCCATCGGGAACTTCACCATCGATTGTTGTTTTGCTCACTGCCTCTCTCAAAGCCTACTTATACTTTGAACCTAATGTCTTTATGAGCATAATTGGAATGCCATCTGAACTTGTTGATATACTACTAGGAACCCTTTTCTCAGCCCTTTCGCACTCTCGTTGTGAAAATGGAGCCATTGCGCCACTTAACTAGTCCTTGTCTATTGTGGTGCCTAAAGTACTTCTTTGTTGAAATTTTTCTGTCACTCTTGTTTTTATATATTCCATAGCTTCGTCCCCTTCTAGCCTAGCACCTTGGGCTGTAGTTGTAAAACTCTGCTCTAGACTTGTCTCATTTCTTAGGGAGTTTAGATGGCTCCAAAATTTTCCAGCTGCCTTTTTATGTTTTTATTTACTTCTGCAAGCCACTGAACTCCCTGTCTTCTAATCTTTTCATTGATCAGAAGGGATGCATCCCTTCTATAGGTTAGAAAGGTTGCCCATTTTCTTTCAACATCATATGTCGGTTCACCCCGCTGCCTAGCATTTCTGCGTTCCCTAGAGGCTTCCTGACGTTTTGCCATGGCTCTCTTGACTTTCTCATCCCACCAACTTTTGGGTTTGTGTCTTCTTTTCCGGGATGACTGGTCACGCGTCTTAGCAAGCTCTAGCTCAGAGTCTAATTAGATTCATGTATGTCCACACTGTCTTATTATCCTCCATGATTACTTTCTCAATTTGTTTAGTGGCCATTTCAATTTGCCTTTCTGGATAAAAATTTTCCTGTAGTTGCTCAACTTGTCTTCTTGGCACTTTCACTGCTCTTCCAAAACTTAGCTTGATACGTTTGTGATCACTACCCAGACTTCTGGAGCCACCTACATCTATGTGCATTCCCCTGAGCTTATCATACATCCTATGTGACATCAGTGCATAATCTATCGTTGACTGCAGCCTTCGTATACCTCCCATGTTATTTGCCCTTCACACTTCTCGGTACTGTTGCAAATGATCAAATCAAGCCTTTCACACATATCCATTATCACTTTGCCTGTCGGTTCGGTATACTCATCTATATCTTCTATGTGCGCATTCATGTCTCCTAGTATAATCCTCCTAGTTCATGTCTCCTAGTTCATGTCTCCTAGTATATCTCCTAGCATGTCTCCTAGTGTCTCCCGGCCTGCGAGTATATAATAAAAGCGCCACCTGGCGTTGCAACGCCAGCGTGACGCGACCAAGTGAACCCTGGCGAGCACGCGCAATGCCTCACGTGGAAATGTATCGCGCGCCTCGACTGTGGCTTGTAGTCATGTTCGAACATGATAGGCATCTCTTGGTTATACTGTTTGCACCTGTCACGTACCTTCGTCATCTATTCACGTCACGTAATACCAAATTTGGCATATGTGAAGCCAGCGAAACGGCCGCGAGCACATCATGAGTGTGACAAGTAGTCATGTTGTTATATGGCACGCAGGTCGTGATTATCATGTTTGGATGCGTCATTTTCCTATGTCGTCCATTCGCGTCGCGTAATACCGAGTATTGTTACGCCTGGGAGTCCACACCGAACGTCAACGCCTCTGCAAAGGCGATCTGTGTCAATGCCAGCGATCGAGTCTGCATGACGCGATCAACTCAACGACGTCACCAAGCGGTGGAGCTGGTCTGTCACGCAGCGCGCAGCTAGCTTCCTCACCCCACGAGCGCGATGAAGCAATTAGCGCCTTCTAGTCTGGCGAATTTTACGCAATGCGTGGCAACACTTCTCGTTCTTGGGTGAAACCACGTGCAGCGACGGGTCCCCGTTGGAGGATTCTGACATCACGGCCAGCACCGCTTCAGGTCGGACGTTGGCGATACAAAGATCCACATGGTGCCTCTAAAAAAGCCAAGCGGCGCTCGCCAGCAGTTGACCTAGGCGTCAGTGAAGCCTCTCGTTGCTTCGAGCCCTTCCGCTGTCGGTGTGGCCGGTGTCTTAGTAAGCGGCGAGTTTCGTGGTGCCCTTCGTAACCTCATCGACGGTGCACTACGTAAGAGTGAATGGCAGCTGCGGGATTTGCCGGCGTCAGTGACATCGGTGCGGTGAGTGCCTGATGTTTTCCCTTCTGTTCACCAGACTACTTAAGCACAGGTTATAGTATTTTAGTGAAGATCTGTGAGAAACATTGGTGAGTGAGCTTTGATCGCTTCAAGCCAATTCTGAGCGCTTTGAAACAAAAGGTAATGCAGAGGGTGTAAACACGGCAGTAATAAAAAGTGTTTGCGCGTCTTGCTAGTAGACTCATAGTGGGTACGGCAAGTATATTCTTACCAGGGGCAAACAGGAAGAGGCTAGTGAGAACGATGGAGAACCTTGAAGTGAAGGAACTGATCAAAGTTTGTGAGGAACTAGGCCTTACTTTTGGCCGTGCGAAACGAAAGCAAGCATTCTTTGAGATCATCAAGGATGAAGGAGTGTTGACTGAGGAAGTCGATGAGGCCTGGGCGGATATCAAAGCACGCAGCGAGGAGGCTGAAAGGAGAGATGTTTGCGAACGAGAAGAAGCTGAAAGGCGTGAACGTCGCGAGCGTGAGGAGGTGGAGAGACAGGAGCGCATCGAATTGAAACGAATAGAATGGGCAATCCTACAGTGGTCACAGGCACCTAGCGTAGCTTCTGTGACAGTTCAGGTCACCGGTTATCAAATTCGGGACCAACTGCCGCCGTTCGTAGTCGGTGAGGACATGTCGAAGTATCTCATCTAGTTTGAACACGTCTGTGAGCAAAATGCTTTGAAGTGGTCTCTTTGGGCGCAGAACCTGTTAGCTCTTCTTCCCGACGAAGTGTCCGACGCGAAAACGTGCTTGTCGAGGGAAGCGTTTGAGAGCTATGACGAGGTTATGAAGTGCTCTTGAGACGTTATAAGTTGTCACCCGAAGCTTTCAGGCAAAGCTACCGGTATGCTAAAAAGGGGAATGAGTCATACGTTGACTTCGCAATTAGTCTTAAAGCCGATTTAATTTAATGGCTCAAGGGCGAAGGTGCTTATGACGATCGCGATAAAGTGGTAGAATGCATTTCATTTGAGCAATTCTACCACTGCACCGAGGAGGATGTCAATCTTTCGCTGCAGAACCAACTTGGTGAAGTACAACGAAACAAGGCGGCAGAGTTAGCTGAGGGGTATTATACTCGCCGAAAGTTGCATATTGAAAAGTATGCGCGTTGAAAAGTATGTGCGTTGAAAAGTATGTGAAAAAGAGGCCGTTTCAAAGAAACCTGATCAACGGAAACCCGCTCCGCACCGTAATTTCAGGAAGGACCCGGCTCTTACGAAGGACATTGTAGGGGAAGGACAAACGGAAGCGGAGAAATCGAGTGAGGTTCCTAAACAACGCACTCATACCACAAGGCCGTTTGAATCGGGGAAGCCGCTAATCTGCTACAACTGTAAAAAAAAGCATTTCGCGATTAACTGTAAGCAAAAGTTTGCTTTGGCAACAATCCGATAATCGGAAAAGAACATGCGGTTGTTAGTGCCGTATCTCCAAGAAGTTAGTGTAAAAGGGAAAATGGGTCGAGCACTTCGAGACTCACTGGCAACCATGTACGTTGTCTATCCTTCGTTGGTGTCTCCGGACGACTTTACAGGAGAATGCACGTGGATAAGGCAAATCGCCCAGGAGCAGAGTGCTTGCTTAAAAATCACTGCGGTTGTCATTGACGGCATGCCCGTACAGTAAGCTTCGCAAGAAAGCGGCTGTTTATGCTGCACTTGCCGATTGTTTTTCTTATCTTTTTTTGAATAACTCAGAGCAGCTTTTCAAAGAGCAGGGTAAATGGTTCTTCTCCAACTTAGCGTACATGGCCCTCACGCGATCGGAAGCGCGGAAGCTACCGCAGGAGACTGATCTCGTTCAATGTGCTGAAGCACCAAGTGAAAAAGCTGCTGATCTGTGTGACCTTGGCGGCGAATGACGAAACCTAAGACAGGAAAAGAATTTCTGAGTGCATTGCGTAACGGTGATTTAAATTCCCCTTGTCTTTTATTTTAAAATGAATCCGTCTGTCGCCATGTTCATATCAACAAGTGCTGTATTCCCTCAAATTTACCTCGCCCTGTATAGCCTAAAATGTGATCTCATTTATACATATATATATATATATATATATATATATATATATACTTTTTCGTTGTTCTTGCACTGATCCTGCGTGTAAACTGTTCGTTACCTGTCTGTACCATTCCGATTCCTCCCTCCTTTACCCAATGCCCTGTTCTGGGGCCTGTAAGGTTTTTTTTAATAAAGATTAAAGAATAAAGAAATTCACCATGAGTAATTTGAGCTGACACTCGAGTGGCACGTCGCCAAAGCGACTGGCGCAGTCTCGGCTGTAGGCAGAGGAAACGACATGGCGCCATTGATTCAGAGTGAGAGGGGTGCAATGCTCTCACCTGAAGCGGAAAGTTGGAGTGGGCTGGCGACGGTTGATCGAGAAACGCTCATTTTAGAGCAGCGTGAGGACCTCTCGATTAAAGCGCTAGTGGAAAGCGAAAACTTGAGAACAAGAAAAAGATGTGCAACGTAGCAAGTATGAGCAGCTCTTGGTACCACATAAGTATCGTCGCATAAAAGTGGTCTGGTTACTGTGGTGGAGCATGATACTCTAACAGCACAACTTTTACGTTCGATACAAAACAAGGGAAGCTAAACGCCATTGCAGATGCATTGAGCCGTGCGTTTTAGTTAGTACTTTTTCTACCTTTCGGTATCTCGCTGGCGATTCGGGGCAAAATTTTATCCTCATCACGGCCTTAGCTGAGCGCTCTTGTTCATAGTAATCTCAAGGGGCCATTCTCTATTTAACGTTGTTGTACGTCTAAAAATTTGTGTTCTCATTTTAAGTCTCATGTCCCGCATGTGCCTCTTGATGTAGAGAGAACGATATTCCGATAGACACGTAGCTAGGTATATGTTGTACTATACTTTGTATGGTGTTCTCTCGCGTAACCAAGGTCACTTGCTTGTGTCGTGTGTTGCCTGCTGTCGAAGCGTTCTTGACAAGTTGCAGAATCATCGACAAGTGCTGAGACCGAAATCGTCAGAAGAAACGAGCGAAGCTAACCGACAGGTTGTTGCCACAAGCCAGCCGAGCTGGGATCCGTCCTGAAAAATGGGATGTGTTCACCGAACTGAACCTACAGCCTCATTCTCCCCATGGCCCCGGAGGCAAACCTAGAGGGACCTGGCGAACGAGCACGCCTGACATCCGAGCCACATGAAAACAGCTCGTCTTTCCGGCGCATTGTCTGGCGGCGGGAGTGCTTACGCCTGGGAGTCCACACTGAACGTCAATGCCACTGCAAAGGCAATCTGTGTCAAGGCCAGCGCTCGAGCCCGCATGATGCGATTAACTCAACGACGTCATCAAGCGGCGGCGCTGGTCTGCCACGCAATGCACAGCGAGCTACCTCACCCCGCGGGCCCGACGAAGCAATCGGAGCCTTCCAATCTGGCGAGTCTTACGCAATGCATGGCAACATCTCTTGTCCTTGGGTGCAAGCACGCGCAGCAGCGGGTCCTCGTTGGGGGGTTCTGACATCACGGCCAGTGCCGCTTCTGTTTGGACATTGGTCACGCAAAGATCCACCCGATGCCTATAAAAAAACCAAGCGGCGCGTCGCCAGCAGTTGACCTATGCGTCCGAGGGAAAACGACGGATGCGTGCGAGAGAAGACATCTCGGCTCTTCGAGTCCCTAAGCTTTCGGTCCCAGTGCCGAATTCTTAAGGTCTCTATTTCTATGCTGTACGTAACCCTTGCTGTAACTCACCGTCGTCTCGTCCACTCGTCTATCAGCTCCGTGCAGAAGCAGTCGCGAGCTGTGTAACACACGCTACCAAACAGCTGGTGACCTTGGTGGTGGAGTTTGGAGCAGTGGCGCCTTCGGGACCGTGTTGGCGTGGCGCCTTCGTAACAGTGGGGGCAGCAGCGAGTTGCTTGGCGGCTTTCATGACCTCGTCGGTTGTGCGCTTTCTAACAGTTAGTACATGTGAAGCTATCGAAACGGCCGCAAGCGCATCATGAGTGTAGCATGTAGTCATGTTTTGCATGATACGCATCTCACGTTTATCAT
The DNA here is from genome assembly GCF_043290135.1 of Rhipicephalus microplus. Classification (NCBI taxonomy): domain Eukaryota; kingdom Metazoa; phylum Arthropoda; class Arachnida; order Ixodida; family Ixodidae; genus Rhipicephalus; species Rhipicephalus microplus. Next base: position 607,066 of record NW_027464601.1, on the reverse strand, counting down.
GTATGCACAAGTGCCACACCTTCGTCATCTATTCACGTCCCGTAATACCAAATTTGGTATAAGTGAAGCTTGTGAAACGGCTGCCTGTGCATTATGAGCATGGCATGTAGTCATGTTGTTACATGACACGCATCTATTGATTACCATGTTTTCACCAGTCACATACTTTCGTCACAATTCACGTACCGTAATACCCAATTTGGTATATGGGACGCTAGCGACATGGCATCGAGCGCACCATGAGCGTGGCATGTAGTCAAGTTCTTACATGACATGCATGTCACGATTTTAAGTTATATTCTGTCGCTTGTCTTGCATTCATGTCTTATCATACCAGTTTTGCAACATGCCACGTGAACAAAACCACCCCAATAGCTGCACGACCATGAAACGTATATAATGACGTTCATGACATACATGTCATGATTATTATGTAATGACATATCAATCATGTTCTTCATACAGTCATGTTATTTCATACTAATTTGGTATAGATGCCCATATTGAAATGGCCAGGAGAGATAAAAGTCGTAGGCAGCAAGACAGATAGATCGACAGATAGATTAAATAGATAGATAGATAGATAGATAGACAGGTAGATAGATAGATAGATAGATAGATACGCTCATTGTCGCCGAAGTTTGCTAAGAAATGCTTCGCATATAAAAGGGCAAGTTACTTTACTTGTTCTTCTACTCTCACAAAAAGTCAGATAGAGTGAAATCCATTTTCACTCTCTATGAAACGGGAGAGTGCAACAGCTTTCTACTCTTCCGCTGTTTGCGAGAGTGAAATGCCCATATAGTCTTCAGGCATGCATCGGCACACCGCGAGTGATTAGCAATGTTTAATTACCACACATACATGCAGTGAAATGTACTGCTTTTGCTTGTTGAGGCGTTAGAGACGATTAACAAAAAAACTGCGTTTTGGGCGTCCGCCAGTGGGTTTCACCGCACTGAAAAGCAAAAGAAACCCTTAATATCAACGTTTTTAGCTTAGGATGTGTGTAGTGCATTAAAGGAATACTATCTCGTTCAATAGGTTACGATCGAAACAACGCAGATGGCTATGACATTTGCACTATATCATTATTCATGCTTTTCGCTATGACCATCGCACCCGGGCGATGGTGCCGTTGTGAGGGCTGGGCTGGGGCGAAGAACAACTCAGGGGCAAGGTAGATCAATAAAAAAAAACACACACACACGTCCACACGGCTCATGACAGCAAAGACTCTTTGTGGCTCTGACTGCGGCTGGCTAGTCGACGAAGCCACGGAAATGGAGAAATGCCGGACAAGTGCTGCCATCCATTGGGCGTCTGTCCAAGCAAGACGGGCAGGATGGCTTTGGAGACTGTATGCTCACACCCGGCCCCATTTTTTATTCAAAGCCCTATTTGATTAGGCTGTGCTGGCAACACATAAAGCATTAAAAAAACACAGGAAATGAACAGAGTAAAACACTAACATGACAGCAAGGCAACAGGAAAACAGTCAGGCGCACATGAAAAAGTACGAATAGAAAAATTGGCAGATCCCACGTGATGTGAGAATCAATATTATGTGAAGCACGAATGAGAAATGTTGATAGGTCACCTTAAAATCGCCACAACCTTACAAGACGGAGGTAAATGGTGTCGTGCATGACTTCCGTGTCATGTTTATCATGTTTGGATGTGGCATTTACCTTCGTCATCTATTAACGTCATGTGATACCAAATTTTGTATATGTGTAGCTCACGATACGGCCGCAAGCACGCAATGAGCGTGGTAGGTTGTCATGCTCTTACATGACATGAGCGTTAGTATTATCAAGTTTGCACCAGGCATATATTTCGTCATCCATCGACGTCACGTAACACCAAATTGGTATATATGGAGCTAGCAAAATAGCCAAGAGCGAATTCTGAAGGGCCCAATATACTCCAATGTAGCGTTGACGCGCGCGCATGCTGGGCACAGTGACGCTAAGTTAGCGAAACGCGAGCACTCTATAGTCTGACGCCAAGCACGAACAGCGCGCGTCGGCGTGGCCCGACGGCAACCGGCGCGAAATGCGACATGCTGCATTTCGGTTCAATGCGTTACCCAGACAACACTGCGTCTCCCTTTTTTCGTGACGGAGGGATGCCGGACGCGCTGGAACGCGCATGCGTTAACGCAACGCAGCGCGGCGCGCGCCTGCGAGTATGTAGCAGGACCGGTGACTGGCGTGGCAACGCTGGCGTGACGCGACCAAATGAACGCTGGCGAGCACGCGCACCGCGTCAGGTCAAAATGTATAGCCACCTTGACTGTGGCACGTTGTCATGTTTTCACATGACACGCATCTCATGATTATTATGTTTGCACCAGTCACATATATACCTTCGTCATCTATCGGGGTCACGTAATACCAAGTACGGCATATGTGAAGATAGCAAACTGGCCGCTAGCGCCTAATAAGTGTGGCATGTGGTCATGTTGTTACATGACACGCATGTCGTGATTATCATGTTTGGATATGTCATTTACCTATGTCGTCCGTTAGCGTCGCGTAATACCGAGTTTGGTACATGTGAAGCTAGCGAAATGGCCGCGAGTGCCTCAAGAGCGTAGCATGTAGTCATGTTGTTCATGACACGCATCTCATGTTTATCATGTTTGCACCAGTATCGTACTTTCGTCATTCATTCTCGTCTTCTAATTCCATATTGGTGGCGCCTTGCGGCAGACTATAGAGTGCTCGCGTTTTTCTAACGTAGCGTCGGGCTGCCCAGCGTGCTCTCGCGTCCACGCTAGATTGAAGTATATTCGGCCCTTCATGATGCGCTCGCGGCCATGTTGCTAGCTCGACATATACCAAATTTGTTGTTACTTGACGTCAATGGAAGATGAAATACATGACTGGTGCAAACATGATAATCCTAACACACGTGTCATGTAAGAATATGACAACCTATCACGCTCATAGCGTGCTCGTGGCCATTTCGCTAGCTCCACATATACTAAATTTGGTATCACGTGACGTGAATAGATTACGAAGTTAAACGGCACATCCGAACATAATAATCATGACACAAAAGTCTTGTACCTCCACCTCGTAGCGTTGTGCTGATTCTAAAGCGACATATCAACATTTTTCCTTCGTGCTTCGCATATCATCGATTGCCACTGTACGTGGGATCTGCCAATTTTTCTTCTTGTCTTTTTGTACCTCGGAGAGGTGGTGGCAGTGGTCGGCTTCGAGGTTCGCGGGCAAATGCAAAGGAGTAAGTTGAAATGGGAACTTGCCGTGGCACGTACGCAGACATTGGTTTCATTGAGAGCGCAGCTGCGACAGGTTCTGCGGCTGAAGGGGACTCAGGAGCAGGCGCTGGCAGTGGTTCTGGTGTTATGGCAGGCTGCAATGCCTTTGGAATGGTGGCGGACACATCCGTAGTGTAGTACACCGATGGAAGATCAACTGACGGCACTGCCTGTAGAAATGCTTGGTTTCCTTGAGCATTTTTGATGTTGCACCTAAAGGGGTGAACAGCTGCAGTGCCAGCTTTGTAGTTACTGTCAGATGACGAATAGTCGGTGGCAAGGTCCATGCCGTATGCTTCGCTCGGGGGTGGTTCGACCGGATTTCTATAGCGGTGCTGTGAGGGCTGGCTTGTGCACGAAGGTTTGCAAAGATGCTCCCTTTTCGGAACAAGGGCTTTTTCGAGGGACAAGGAACATGGCACAACAATTTATTGAGCGAGGCAAGACTGGCAAAGAAACACTGCATGGGAGGCGCGTGGATACAGTTTTTGGTGCGCTTGTATGACAGTACCCGTGGCTGAGTGGTGGAATTCAGCTGGTTTGAGAGGTTCAAACATGAGTTGGGTATTGCTGGCATAAAAGAAATCTTCACCGAGTTTTACCAGTACAACATTGTCGCTGATTACCGCTGCTTCTACTAGTCCTGTCATGGGGCCTACTGAAATTTTCAGGCAGACTATGCCTTCAGTTAACACACTTGTACCTCCGACAACTGTTAAAGGCTCATATGACCAGGGCATGAGGTTAATATTCCTGACTGTAGACTTGGGCACGGGTTATTTTGGATCCTGTATACGGGAAGACTTCGTAGAAGCTCGAGAGTGAAATGTGAGCTGTGAAGAAAGAGCACTTCAGCTGGAATTCTTGGGTGGCTTCTGATGGGCTGACATGAAATGCAGGGGTTGCTGCAAGGTGTAATGTGGAAGCCGTGGCTGACTGCGATGTGACAGCCTTTCGGTTTGTGGGACTCTTTGACGCCTAGTGACCCGTCTCATGGCAGTTGAAGCAAACAGCTTGAATTAACGACTGTTCAGCACGGAAGGCGAGAACACCATAACATTTAACAAAGCTCAATACCGAGCTTTCTTTCCTGCAGGTGGTAGACCCACTATGCGATGGCTACGTGAAGGACTGGTGGGACGAGGCTGAGGCTCATGGCTGGGTCTTGAACTGTACAAAGCTGGAGGTTTTGCTGGAGGGGCTTGCCTGACATGGGTACTCTCGTTACTGTGACCACGATGAGGCTGCTCGACACGGTCATGCGGCTCCTTTGCCGCTTGTCTGTGCTGCATTGCCCTGTCCAGCTGAGTGCATATGTCGATAAAACTGGACACTGACGATGGACGCTATACCGCTATGCTCGTCATGATGCTCGAGCACAAAATTCCGTACAGGAGATATTCTACTTTTTGAAGTTCCACGAGTGGTGCTGGACATTTATGACACGGAACACCGCATAGGCGCAGTCACGAAGTGACTGGCAGCTGGACTGAATTTGGGAACCGACTTGCTGCGGCCGCTGAAACAACGTCAGTTCGTCCACGGATGCTTCGAGAAAAGCTTTGCACCACGTATCTCACGTAGGGAACTGCACGCCGAGAGCGAGCGTCTAGTTTTTTGCTGAAGTCTTCAATTTTCTCGTGGTGATTAGACGAGTCCTTTCTGGCGACCACGAAGCGAGCTGTTCAGCGCAGGCTACTTCATACGTCAGGCATGGTGGTAAGATGTACCTGAGGAATGCTGGCAACTGGATACTGCGGGCCGATAATGGGGAAAAACGCACTTCATATTGCGGCTGAATGTTTCGGGGATCCGCTGAAAAACCAGGGTTTGTCACGAACGCCATTGGAACGGTTTTCCTTGGTGCTGAAAAACATTCTTGAGTAGTGGGCGGCTGCGAGGAGAACGTGCAAGGTGGCTGCAGATGGGCGAAGCAGAAGTGAACAGGCGCGCAGCTGCCATCTCGATAGGCGGTGTAGAAGGTGCTGTAAAAAATTGGCCCCGTATCTGCATGTAATCTGCAATTGTCGTCGAAAGATGATAGTCTTGCGTGTGGAGGAAGTGCACAAGACATTTATTTGATGTTCTGTGCAAGAAAATCACTGAATGGTATTCTGAAGGCGCTGCATTAGAGTGCCTCGAGCGTGCAGTGAAGGCGAACAAGCGCATCAAGTCACATCACACGTGAGATATAAGCGCCATCTGGCAGTCGTCTTAGAAAACAAAACGCGTGGCTCTGAGACGGGTGATCGCACCCATCTCAGGGGTAATAAGGGGCAGAACGCAAGGCGACGGGTAGGCGCCACCACCGTTTTGTTTCAGCAAAGCGTTAGAAACACTCGCCTTTCTGTGCAAGCGTTGCATGGTCAGCGCAGCGTGATAAGCGCTACAGTCCTTAAAATTACTTATGTATGCCTTTTCTTGTGAGAGACGCACATGCAAAATATATAAATGTTGTTATGATGCGCTGGACATGTGCAAAAATTGCTTTTTAATTGACGATTACACAAGCATGAACGCTCAACCTTGAGTAACATAGGTGGGCGCTACGAATGGGGTCGGCTGTTTGAAGTACCCGATGCCGTTAAGATTGGTCAAACAGCAGACAAATGTACAGACAGACAGACCAAAAATTGGGCGTCGTAGGTCCGCAAGAAAGACTGTTGTCTTTAACAGGCTTGGCCGGGAATGCAGGTGCCGACGTGGGTCCGGCGGCTTCGCTGAACTCTACTGCACAGTCCCTTTCGAGCAACTCGGCTATAGGCGTTGAATAAGCGCCTCTTGAGACCCGGTTGCATCCATTAACCGTTGACCGAGCTAAACCTGGATAAACTCGGTGCTGAGGTACGTGATGGTGGCAGCGTCGGCCGCGTCCAACTTCAACGCGAGCATGATTATAGCTTGGCGATAGTGGAAAGGCAGGCAAAAGGTTGTGGTTCAGGTTAGGCCGGTACAGCGTAGCATGTTCAAATGGCGAGGCGGTTCTAAATGTCGACTACGTCAAATGTGAGGGCTGGGCTAGGGCAAAGACAAACTAAGGAGCAAGGTCGATCAGTTACGAGCATTTATTAGTGACAGGGCATTGCAGAACGTGCGCGTGAGTCCGCAACATGAGGGCTGGCAAGGGTGCGGCACACACACGCGTGCACAGGGCCAGCGGCGGTGACGGCTCTTTCTGCGGCTTGCTAGTCGATGAAGCCACGGAAGGGGAGCGTGGATGGATGGATGGATGGATGTATATGGCTGTACCCTTTAGATCAGGTGGTCGCTAGCGCCACCAAGCCGTAATACTCATAGAAACACAAACTAGATTTATTTTTTCCCCTAAATAGTGAGGTTGAGGATTCGTACTTTGCAGTGAAGGGTTTTCCTTCGCGCCTTGACTTTAGCCACAAATCAAATAACCTCCTTCTAGTTATTTCTACCCTCTTAAAGTCTATTTTGCCCTCACTGTCCCTAAACTCCAGTGCTTTGAAAAATTCCGCGCCATCATCCTGAACTTTAGGGTGAAGCCCTTTACAGAACATTATCAAGTGTTCCGCAGTTTCTTTTCCCTCTCCACACGCACTGCATACCGTGTCATACCCCTTCGTAATTGACCCGATATGTCTTGGTTCGCAATACTTGCGTCCTGGCCTCAAACAGTAGAGAACTACCCCGGGTATTATCATAGATCCTTTCCTTGGCAATTTCCTGCTTAAACGTTCGATAGATCTCTAGTGCGGACTTCTTAATCATGCTGATTCTCCGCATATCAGTCTCGGCTTCCTTCAC